>NW_021620966.1:2688598-2705792 GCF_004785775.1 Grammomys surdaster
CACACACACACACACACACACACACACACACACACACACACACACACACAGACAGGAACACATGGACACATGAGTTTATTAGACTATATTAAAGTTACTAGGCTTGCAAACTTAAACAAGCACACCAGACCAACAATCATGCAGTCCATCACTTAAGACACACAAAAGGAGAGGCAAGTGAGACTGCAGCATGGCATACTAATCTTTCTTATAACAAGTGCCTCTGGTGAACACCACCACCCGGGACAACGGCAGATGAACTTTCCTTCATCTGGGAATCAGCTCAGTTGTCTCTGATGCTGCTGGCTTAGAAGCCATCATCAAGGTGTTTATGATATCTGCTTATAATCCCATCAGTGAAGCAGAAAGGAAGATCTCAGGTTCAAAGCGAGCAGAGCCTACATATTAAGACTCTAACACACACACAAATTGGTTCTGTTCTTGATGGTAATATTCTATACTCTATTGCTGAAGATATTACACACTTTGGTCACAGGACATGGAGAAGTTAGCCTGGAACTGACTTAGGTTTTTTCTCTTACAATATCAGAAGGGATTGATTATGTAGGGTGCTGGGGCAGGATGGGAAGAAAAGACCTTAATAGTTTCTTTCAACTGTGAGCTCTATGAGCTACAATAATGAGCAGTCTGGCAAGACCTGAGTATAACAGCGGCAGGAATGTTATGGGGGTAAACAAGCATTTCTGATTAGATTTAAGGCCTCAGGAGGGGCAGCTCATTTGTGGCAGTGTAAATACAGCCAAGAATTCATTGCTGGGGAGCTCAAATAGGCCTGAGAGCAGAACATATTGTCAAGGGACAGCTGACTCTATTTTCTTCTTAAACAATGTTAGACTTTGATTTATTTCTTTTTTCCTCTCTAATTGTGCCCTTAGCTAGAAGTCAGTTTGATTTTTGATTTGTTCTTTCTCAGTAAACTTGTGAATTACACATTATTTCCATTGTTCTGAGAACTGACTGACCATAAAATATTTCATGGTATGTTAACTGTCTGACCATAAACCCGTAACATGTACCTTTCCCACAATCAATATAAGTGCAAAATTTTGCTTTTTTAATCACTCCCTTGTTTGCTGTAAAAAGCCTTTCTGCTTCTGGTCTTGGTTGCTTCATTCTTCTACCAAGGGAGACTGTAAGTTTGGCCTGGCTGTAAATAAACAGTCAACATCTTGCAACATCTTGGTTGTTACTTCCTGGCTTTCCATTCATAACACACATTACTCTTATTAGCTAAATGGACATAGTTTCAAATTGCCTTCTAACTATGTATCTCTATACCCAAAGACTAGAGCAGCCCTTATCCCTTAGAGAAGGTTCTTACTGGAGTGAACTGTGGTTAATACAGAGACCCACAGGTACAAGTGTAGAAAGTAAGTGTCTATGAAGTGCTCTGCTGTAAATTGGACATCTCTAACACACAGTCTCAGGGAACACTGTGGAAGAGAGGCAGAAAGGTTATGAGAATCAGAGGTTGGGTAGGACAGGTTGTCTTCAGACACAACAGGACAGCAGAACGAACTACCAGCAGCTATGGTTGCCTGCAGGAAGGAGGTCAGGCCTGCCAACATTCCAGCATCTAGTGGGGAGGGATGCTCAAGACCTCATCCTTAGCTGAGGAGCTATTGGTAATGAAGGCTGCTGGGGAAAAGACTCAGTTTTCTTTAAGGGAGTGGCTCCTGACAGGTTGACCATGAAGTGGTGGATGGCCTCAAACCCATGTACATGTGGGCAGCACTAATTAGACCTGGTAGGTTAAAGCAAACTAATAAACTAACAAATGAACTATTTTATAAAGGGACATGGAGTTGAGGGAAGCATGGGTGACATCCTAGAGGAGGGGAGTGAGGTATACATATAATCAAAATATAATGTATGCCTGTATGAAAATTTCAGAGAATAAAACTTTTTTAAATTGCAGGGGTTTTTTTGGGTGGGGACAGGTGGCACATGACTAATTCCAGCTCTTGGGAGGGAAAGGTAGTTGGATCTCTGAGTACCAGGCCAGCCTGGTCTGCAAAATGAGTTCCAGGACAGTCAGGGATACATAAAGAAACTCTGTCTTAAAAAACAAACAAATAAGCAGAAAAGCAAACAATATCACAGGCCTTAAAAAAATAAAACCACTTTATTTTAATTAACTGGGAAACAAAACCATCACATAGCTAATTTCAGGAGGCCATTCAAACACTTTCCTGGTTCCAATCTCTAGTCAGCTTAGCGGGCTTCTCTGCGGTTAAGAATGGCTTTTCTGAAACAATGGAGCTTTGCTTAGTGTTTTACACTTTCACTATCAATTGCATTATTCACTTATCCACAACAACAAAATAAGTGTAACAGTAGAAACAAACAGAAAGAAAAAGTGAGTTCTGTACTCTTTCATGGCGTGCGTGTCCCTTTGCTCCCACCTGTCCTTCCATATTACCTGACTTCACCCTTTCTGCTCTCCTCTCTAAATCTTAGACTATAGAAAAACTTACATGCATTTTCATATATGCATGTACACTTTAATGCCACATATGAGGGAGAGCATGGGTGTGCAGGCGTTGTATGTGTATGTGTTTTCCCTTCTGAGTTTGAGTCACCCCAGTTAATACTACTTTCCAAGCCCATCCTCTTTCCTCAACATTTCACAAAAAGTCAGTTTTGTGTGTCTGACAATGGACAGAATTCTCCAGATTCACTGGGAGTCACACATTTCAATGCTTATGTCTTTGTTACTGTCTTACTTAAGGTTTCTATTCCTGTGAAGGGACAGCACGACCATGGCAACCCTTATGAAGGAAAACTGTGGGGCTTAGATTTTTCAAAGCCTACCTTAATAAGGTTTCTCAAATGCTTCAACCCATCTTTCTAGCCCACTGTCCAAAAGTAGGGGAGAAAAGATGGTAAATAGGACAAGGGGATGTGGACCTGTTTAGAAGTAGTTTTTTGAGGTGACACCAATCTCCACTGTCAAGGTACCAGCAGTCTAGTTCATGGAGTGTCATCAAACATGAATCAGCAGTGGTGGCACAGCAAAAATAGCCAGGCCACTATGCAATCAGCATGAGTAAGTGGGAGTGACCAGAACCAGCCAGAAAGCCAGGAAAAGTTCTGTGTCATGCCTCTCTCAATGAAGTGAAGGTTAGTGAGGAGACCAATGAAGTGTCTGCACAGCAAGCAATGTAAGCACGTCAATTGGGTCCTACTTACATTCTCTCCAAACATCATGTGTCCTCCCATGGGTCTTGCTTCAGCAAAACATCCCATGAGTCTGCTTTTGCAAAATATCGTATGAGTTGACATCACGTGACACAACCAGAAATTTCCACTTCAGAAAAAAATTTAATTTGGCTCTGGCTTAGAGTTTCAGAGTTTAGTCCATTATCATCATGGCAGGAGTGTGGTGACATTCAGGAACGTGTGCTGGAGGAGGAACTCAGAGTTCTACGACTTGATCTGCAGGCAGCAATAGGAGACTGAGACACACTGGTCAGACTTGAGCTTGTAAGACCTCAAAGCCCACCTCCACAGTGACCCACTTACCCGCTCCAACAAGGCTATACTTCCTTATGGTCCACTTCCTATGGGCCCAGATTTCACATACATAAGTCTATAGGGGCCGTTCCTAGTCAAACCACCACAGTCACTAAACACAGGCTCAGAGCTGGCCCACAGGACACATTCACCCTGGGGTTCAAGTTCTGTTCTGTACGTTTGTGTTGGGATGACAGGTCATTCCAGTGCCTATTCCAACACCAAGACAGCCAGTAGAAGAAAAACACCCAACACTAGGAATCTTTTTAAATGAAATTTTAATATCACGCCTCAGCTTAAGCCATGTCATAGACATCTGCCTAGGGGACGGTGATGTTCTGTGAATTACTACCTAACAGTAAGAGGGGACAAACAGTGTGAATTACTATCTAACAGTAAGAGGGGCCAAAGAGTTCAAAATGCTGGAAAGCGGAAGACATGTCAGGCTTGTTTATTTTATCTTATTTATTATTATTATTATTGTTGTTGTTGTCTGTTTTCTAATGAGAGAGGGGTGTGGATGTGGACGGGTGGAGAGGATATGGGAGAAGTAGAAAGAGGTGAAACTGCAATAAGAAAATATTGTATGAAAAAAATCTATTTTTAGTTTAGAGAGAGAAAGACAATAGATGAGATAGAATTTCCTGTTTTTATTTTGTTTGATAGACAAGATATTTCAAAGGTTATTTTTAAAATTTGTTTTTATTTTAAATTTTTTTGTTTGCATTTCCAGACAAGGTTTCTCTGAGAGTTTTGGCTGTTCTGTAGACTAGGCTGGTCTTGAACTCAAGAGATCTGCCTGCCTCTGCCTCCTGAGTGCTGGGATTAAAGTTGCGGGCCACCAACACCCAGCGTAGAATATAATCTAGTTTTATATATAACATAGTAATTAGTCTGCTCAGGTTGGTGTAACAAAACCTCATAGAATAGATGGCTTAGACAACTACAGTTTATTTCTGCCTAGACGCAGGGGGATGGACTTTTACAACTCCACATCTGTCAATCACTAGGAGGGTCAGTTATTTTTCAGTGCTGTGACCAAAATACCTGAGAGGAACAACCTAAGGAAAGAAAGGTGATATTAGATCCCATCTTCCAAATCCTCCAAAATGACAGTGCCACTGGTCATGCCCTAAATGACACCTGGGTTCAGCTCATGCTGGACTCGGAAGGATTGCTGGTGGGCAGAAAGAGCTTACACTCAGCATTCTTCAGGGACCTGTGACATGGATTTCTGCCGGCCAGGAAGAGCCATTCCCTTTATCTCCTCTTACCTCTGGCAATGGGGCTTCTAGCTGTCCATTAGTGCACGCCTGTAACACGTATCAAAGCCCCGATGCTAGGTCTTAGGCGGTTCTGGCTTAGTCCTGGAACTCACTCTATAGACCAGGCTGTCCTGGAATTCAGAGACCTGCCTGCCTCTGCCTCTCAGGGTTGGGATGAAAGTGGGATGCTACCTCACCCAGCTCATTATCACTTTTCAAAAGACATTTTGAAAGGTTATCGAATGAGTAAAAGCAGTACTTGAGGTTAAATTACTGGACTTCAAACTCAACCTGGTTCCCATGTCACCATGTATGGTGAAGAAGATGCAGCCCGATGCCACAGGCTCCATTAAAGAAATGTCTCCACTACAGGGCCGGCCATGGACAGGGACAGATGCCACTCACAGCCTGACATCTGCAATTTGGTGATTGTTCAAATTTGGGATGCACAGAGTGAACAGATGATTTTCAGGCTTGGGGACTCAGCTCTAAGCCTCACAGAAGTCCAAGTGAGGATGAACTGGGCAAGTTTGGAGAGGAAACTGGTCATGAGGAATTTATATCCATAAATGGGTCAACCAGCAAAAATTCTGGACCCGTCTGTTGTAAAAAGAAAACATCAGAGATAAAATACCTTCAAGTAGGAATCTAGGTTTATGATTCAGGTGTCAGCCCAAGTTCTGATGGCCTCATTGCGTTGTGCCTGAGGTACGGCTGGATGTTATGACCATGAATGGGGCCATGCTGTAAAGGAGCCTGCCCATCTTGAGAAAGCCAGAAAACAGAGAGGGAGAGCTTCACTTCCAGTGCATTACTTCTCCTGATTAGGATCTACCTCTTAACCCATTCAGTAAACTCAACAATAAATTCATTAATGGGTTGTTAACCTCCCCTCCCCCACATCTAGTTTCTTCCCAATAGTGACACCAGTCCTTCAATATATGAGCCTCCTGTGGGAGATATTTCTGGAGGGGTGGTCCTTTCTGTGGTCAGATGGTTGATTAGACCAAATGGAACATTAGGTGTCCACCTAGGGAAGACCAGAAGGAACTAATTTTTTTTCTTAATGGATGGGCCTTACTGCTGCCATCTCACTGTGATAAAATATCACGACACAAGTGATTGGGGAAGGGAAGGAAGGGATTATTCTGGTTCACAGTTTCAGGTTTCAATCCTTCTCCCCACCCCACCCTAACCCCTTGGGGAAGTCACAGGAGCTGGAGCTTGAAACAGCTGGTCACATGACATTTAGTCAAGAGGCAGAGTAAACCCTTGCCTCAGCTCTCTCTCCTTCTCACTCAGCTGAAGGCAGGGAATACTACCACCCAACTGGTCAAGTCTTTCCACTACAATTAGGGGAATCCTCTACCATAGATTGTGTCAAGTTGACACCACCACTATCCAGCATACCTCCCTAGTATGGAGGCCAGCTTCTTTCAGTTTAGTATTTTTATTTTTGTACCTAGAAGTGCATTTATGTTGTCTTAAAAGTTCTATTTAAATTATATCCCATGATAAGATGTATGTCCCTTTAATAAAGTCTGTTTGAACTGCATGTTTGCTAAGCCACCGGGAAAGTCTCAAACTGTGATAATACATGATCCTATCTCAAAAGCCAGAATTACACATATTTTTCTCCATAAGCTCTAGACTCTCAAGTTCTGAAAACGAGATGTAATTTATCTTTGTGCTACCCTGCAACTATCAGCACCATGCTGCTGCCAGAGAGTAGCCAGTGAGTGTTTGAATATTTAATATTTCATTTGTGGCTTTTTTTTCCTCCCTTGGAGGCAAGTGTAGACCAGCATTCTTTAGTATTCGAAGCTGTTCTTAAATTTCTGATCCCTGACTCCAAGCGCTGATATTACAGGCATGTACTACCATGTCCAGCTTATTTATGGTATATTTAACAGGCTATTCACTAGTAAACACAAGAGAAGGGTCTCATGCTGCCTAAGCTGGCCTCCAATAATGTAGTTGATGGTGACTTTGAATTCCTGGCTCCGCCCCAACCTCCCCACTATGCTAGTATTACAGGAATGTGCCTTCATAAAACCTGGGTCAATTTTTGCTCTCAAAGCGCGGGTTTTTGGTTTTGTTTTATTTTTTTTCCCTTTCCCACTCCAGGTGTTTCTATCACTTTCTTTGGTTGCACACAGCAAGAGTAAAATTGACGAAAATGAGGGCATTAACACGACACGTTTTTCTAAGATCAGACAGTCCTTAAAGTGTATATGGTTAAAAAACAAACAAACAAACAAACAAACAAACAAACAAACAAACCCGTCCAGTGTTGGAAGCTGAAAGAATATGTTTAAGAGCTTTTGTAGTTGGGATTCAACTTTACCCAGTTTACAGTCCCTAAAAGGCCCTCGTACCATTAATTGTTCTGGGTCAGCAGGCTCGCGCGCTGAGCCTCTTCTGTGGCCTGCCATTGGTCCGGACGAGGTCCACGTCTCTTCCGCGCACGAGGAGCCTCGCACCCGGGGCGCCACGGACCTAACAGCCGCCGAGCCCGCAGCCTGGCCGCCCGTCTGGGCAGCACTCAACAGTCGCGGCAGGGGCAGGTCGCCGCAGCGCGAGGGTCTGGGATGCTGTGGGGCTGAGGGTCGTGGTCCCCAGGGTTCGGAAGGAAGATCGGTGGGAAAATGTCTTCGGGGCATGCGCCACAGCGGCCGTTAAGTGACCCAAAACCGACACCTTGGAGGCGGCAGCCTGGAGGCATGGGGCTGGAGCATGGCCGGGCTTCGCACGTCCAGCGGGGACCCTGAGGGCGCAGAGCGCAGGCGCGAGGCGCAGGGCCCGCCGGCGGCCAGGTGCGGCCAGCCAGGTGCGGAGCACGGGTGGAGCAACGCGGCTGCGCGGGCGTCAGGGGCGGGGCCCGCAGCCACACGGTTCTGGGCGGGGCTTTGTCTGAGCAGCTTGCTTTCGGGGTGGATTTGCTTCTTGCCCATGGGTAAGTGATGCCGGAGGTTGATGAGGACTAGAGATGGAACACTAACACCCCTACTCTCACTCCCCCCACCCCCACTCCTACCCCCAGACGAGATTCATAATACACCTCAGGAAAACTACTGAAAACCTAGTGGTTGATCTCTTGTTTACTTCAGGTTAAGTTCTAGTTAGTAGGAACATGTGTCATAGAATACCAACATTCAAGTCCGCGAGTGAATTGGATTCGTGTTGCAGCATCATTGGCTTATTAAGGGAATCCGCTGCACCCCAGATTCATTTGACGATGTTTGAGAAGTTACTGAAAGCAGAGTGGATGAGGTTGAGATTTCGAGAATGACGTTGAACTTGTGATTCCCAACCTTCCCCGTTCTGGGTTACTGCTGAGCACCACTGGGGCTGGTTTTATGCAGTGTTGAGGAGATCCAATATGCTTCAGGCTTGCTGTATAAGCGTTTTACCGCCTGAGCAGCACCCATAACCCAAGGCCGAGGATCTTAGCCATAGCATGTATCACACTGAACTAGTAATGGTTAAACATGAGTATTATCGCACTTTGCTCAGTTGCACGGTTTTAGAACCCATCGTCAGTATCTCAGTACTTATAGGGTGAACTCTGTGGGCAAGTGGTAACAGAGGAGAAGCCAGCACAATGCCTACCTCTTTTCGTTTTCACAATGCCATCGTTTCTTCCAGGCATCTCGTGTGAAAAGGGATTATTTGGCATTTACAGCTGAGTTGCCGCTGATTCTGATACAGAGTCCAGAGGATAAATCTGCATTATTCTTATTTTTTGTCACAATGGAAGTTGGAAACAAAATGGAAATGGCAGAAAACATCCCGGTAAATGGCACCCTTCTTACCCACCCACATGGGTCTCAGAGGGGTGTGCTGTGGAGAAATGACAAACCATCCTATTTGCATCTTGGATCTCTCCCCAGGGTGTCGAACTAAATAAAACTGACATCAGTTAAATATCCATATTTGATACATATAAACACAGATGCAAATAACACATGTTAGTTATTTAAAAAATTTCTCCAAATGTGCAAATGGAGATTTTATTTTTTCCTTTTCTTTACCTGGAGAGTTTAAAGTGTAGAGTCTTACCTGAGGTCTGTTGAGACTCACGACTTTGCATTTCTAAGTTTCCAGGAAGGTGCTATACTTGTTGAGGGACCACACTTGGAGATCTAGCTGAATCCCCCTGCTATGTAGCACTTGGGCACTTGAAATTTGGCTAGTGCATCTGCGGAAGGAACTGAACTTTACCTTGATTAATTTTAGCACTAACAAGTATGAATGAAACTCTGGGTTCAGTCTCCAGCACAGCTAGAGAGAGGGAGAGCAGAGGCTGGGGCTTGGTCGCATATGCGGGGTGTGTTGTATTACCAGAGATGGAAGCCAGAGCCACAGCCATGGAAGCCAAGTGCCACTTAATCTACATCTCAGCCCGCCCACGTGTGATTTGTTTTTATATCGTTACTTTAGATACAGGTTTGTCTCGGTTTAGTCCTTTACAGTACTTGTAGGAATAGCAGGGACAGCTGTTGTAGATACAGCTTACATTTCTTTTTCTCTTGGATCTGCTGGGGATGGGGGGAAAGGGGTTTTCTGATTTAGAACAGTTGTAACAAGAACAGTAGGGCTTATCTCTGGGTAAGTAGATTGAGGGCAGGTGGAGATGAGGATGCATAGATAGAGATACAGGCAAGGACTAGTGTATGTGTCAAGTGTATAGAAAATTAAGAAGAAACGTGAAGGTGGGAAACTTAAACCCATTTTAAACTGAGTTAGCAGAATTCTTGCTAAAACTGGCCTATGCAGTCCAAAGACTGGGATCCAGACTCAGATGAAAGCCTGCTAGACAAGAGGCCTTAGAAGTTTGAGTGAAGCCTGGGAGGTTGAGAGTCTGGACCACAGTCCTTGGCAGTTTACACAGTGTTTGCCTACAGGAAGCAGAAGCGCCCAGTTAGGGCATACAGACTGCAAGGAGGTTGTGTTACACTGTGGTGCTCCTCGGTGACCTTAGGTTTGAGCTGCTGTGGCCCAGATTGATCCTTTTGGTTTCTTCTTAAATGTCTAAAGTCACGTGTGATTGAGACCTTTTTGTTGTTGTTTAAAATCTTTCAGTGCAATAGTGTGGTTGGTGGTAATTTTAAAGAAGTCTGTCCAGAGAAGGTAATTAGGTTCAAACCGCCATTATACAAACAACGGTACCAGTTCGTTAGAGATTTAGTGGATCGCCATGAACCCAAGAAGGTAATAATTATTATTTTTAACTGTTATGACTGCCCTATTAAAGTGGTTTATCAACTATACTAGTAAGATACACACATCCCTCCCCCAAGTGCTCAGGATTATGAACAAGGGCATGCTAGACAAGCTGTCTACTACTGAACGACTTCCCCAGTCCGAATGCTCTGGGGTGTTGGATGTGATTATAGTACCTTGTATACAAGTAGAAAACTGTCAGAAAGAAAAAAAAAGAGATGTGGGTTTGTAGGTTGCATAGTCTGGCTTCTACCTCATAGGCTCAAGTGATCCTCCTGCCTCAGCTTCTCCAAGCAGAGACTGCTGGTGTGCCCAGCAGGAGAATCTTCAAAGTGGTTATTGCAATAGGGAGAAGACCTTAAGGGCAGGAGCTCCAGTGTTTCAGAGTTAAGGAGGGTTTTGTTTTGCCCCTCTTCCTTTTTCTTTTGTAAGCCATGCAGGCATGAACAAAGTCACAAATTGGGAGAGTCATTATGATAACCCCGAGAAGGGCCAGCAACAGCATTTTTAACAGTGAGAGCAGCTTAATTATGGTTATTTATTTTTGAAGACAGGGTCTTATTGTTCAAACTGGCCTCCAACTCTACTCTCCTGCCTTTCTCTCCCAAGTTTGTGATTACAGTGTTTGCCAAGACACCTGCTGAACACCCCCCACCCCATCTGTTTTTGAATATAAGGGCTGGCTATATTTCCCCAGCTGGTCTCAAACTATTGGGATCTGGCAATTTCTTTTCCCTCCCCTCTTCTCTTCCTCTCCTCTCCCTTTCACATCTCTTTTCCTCCCCTGTCTCTTTCTTTTCTTCTTTTCTTTATCTTTGTTTTTCAAGAGGGCTTCTCTGATTAGCCTTGGCTGTATGAGAACTCTGTAGACCAGGCTGGCCTCAAACTCAAGAGATTTGTCTGCCTCTGCTTCCCAGTGCTGGGATTAAAGCTGTCTGCCACCACGCCTGGCCTCCAGTGATCTTGCTTTCCATTTAAGCCTTTACCTGTGTGTAGTGGGGCTCCAGGCATTTCCCAGCCTGGTTGGGAAGGATCCCTGAGGAAAAGCTATTTCTTCAGTTTGGGGAGATAAAGTTCCATGGTATGAGGGTGGGACAGAGAGAAGCTTTAGGAAAGTGTGGTTATGGGAGATTTCAGGAACAAATAGTAATTTTCAACCTTAAGCCTGGGAATGGAAACACAAAGAGTCTTACCTAAGTCTTAATGGAGGAAGGTCATTCTTTGCAGTGACCCCTTTCCTGGAAAATGAAGTGTAGGTGAGTCTCTTTACCCTTGTACAGGGAGCTCAGAGCTCAGGTGGAAATCACCTTGCTAGCAGGTGAGATGGCTCAGCCAGTATAGACATTTGCTGCCAAATCTTATGACCTGAGTTCAAATCCCCAGGATCCTCCTGGTGGAAGCTGAGAGACCTGACTTCCACAGGTTGTCTGACCTCCACATGTGTACTGTGGTAAGCAATAAAAATGCACCAATATCAAAAAGAATTCCAGTAAATTTTTTTTCTTTGAAACAAACAAACAAACAAACAAACAAACGATTTATTTGAAGCCCAGTGTGCTGGTATATACCTTTAATTCCAGCACTCAGGAGGCAGAGACAGGTGGATCTCTTGAGTTTGAGGCCACCCTGGTCCATAGTATTCAAGGACAGCTAGGGCTACACAGAGAAACCCTGTATTAAAAAAAAAAAAAACCAAACCAAATAAACCAAACAAACAAAAACAAATCAGGTGTGTGTGTGCGCACACACATGCGTGCACGAGAGCCAGAAGACATTAGATATCATGGCACTGTGTGCTACCTGGTATGGATGCTGGGAACTGAACCTGGGTCCTCTGAAAGAGCAGCCAGCATTCTTAACCTCTGAACCACTTTTCCAGACCTCTTTGCTAAATTTAAATGTGAAGAGAATCTTGTCTTTTTGCATTTGGTTTTAATGCCATAGATTCCACATTTCTGGAATGTTCTATTGGAATATCAGGCAGTATTGCAGTATTGTGATCAGAGGTACTGTGGTTCTTTTCATATTGATGGTAAGTGGGGCAGGATGGCACACATATCCAACCCCAGGTGAACTTTAAGGTTAGAGGCTGAGGCAGGAGGTTTGCTTAAGCTCTGGAGTTTTGAGGCCAACCTGAGCTACATAGTGGGATTCTAACTCAAAAGCAAAAACTGACGAACCAAAGTTGCAGCAGGTCAGATGATAGTGGGCCTGTCTATCAACTTTGCAACAAAGTCATCGTTTCATAGAATCAAGTACCTGGTGATTATGCTTATGAGCTTGCTGTGGCCATAGATCAGATTCCAGTAAGGTGGAGGGTTCTTTCTCTGCCCAGTGTGGAGGACTGGGTTAAGCAGCCTTCTCTCACAGACTTCCTCTAGGTACACTCCTATTTTGCAAATGTTCATACACCTGCCTTCGTGGCCTTTTAAGCAAATCTGTTGACTTGAAGAATCTGAAATGACTTACTTTGGCAGCTCAGAGTTCAATATGGAATTTCACATGGCTCAGTGTGATTATTTTCTTAAACAGTTTGAGAAATTTGGGCTGAAGATGTCGCTCAGTTTGTAGAATGCTGGCCTAGCATGCACAAAGCCCTGTGTTCTATGTCCAGTATCTTGTAAACTGGATGCAATGGTTTAAGCCAATAAACCCAAGCACTCTTAGAACTCCAGAGGTAGAGGCAAGATGATCAGAAATTCAAGGTCAGCTGTGGTCACATATCAAGTTTGAAGTCAGATTAGGCCATAGGAGACCCTGTCTCAATAAATGAATACATAAACAAACATAAAGAAGGAATTAAGAAGTTAAAATACTCTATGAGAAAGGAACGGAAGCAGATTTTAGCAAGCTTTGTTTCTGAAGCATGACGTTAGACTCCAAACTGTGCTGGGCATGTTGCCTTAGACCTGTAGTCTCAACACACCCAGGCAGAGGCAGGAGGATTGCCATGAGTTTGAGGTCATCCTGGTCTGCAAAGTGAGTTCCAGGCCAGCAAGGAGTACATATCAAGACCCTGTCTAAAATAAAACAAACCTAAAGCAACAAACCACCTCAATTAAAAAAAAATATGACTGAACTTAAGATTCTCGATTTGTAGCTGAGGGTAACTTTGAACTCCCCATCTTCCTGCCTCTGCTTTGCCAAGTGCTAGGATTATGGGTCTGTGCTATTGCTCTTGGTTCACTTGGAGCTGGGAATGGGACCCAGGGCTTCAGGCATGCTAGGCAGGCACTTTATCAATTCAATTACAACTCCAGCTTAACATGTGATTCTGAATGGGAAAACTAGTCTTCCCTGGACCTCCTAAGGCAGGGCCTCATATCCTAGTTGCCTTCAAACATAGTTTTCTGCCTCAGCATCCCCTGTGCTAGGATTATAAGCAGAAGACTACTGTGCCTTTTTATCTTCCTTGTGTCAAATACAGACAGTATCGATTGTTCTGAATAGGAATGACTCTGTGTCATCCTTCTGCATAATAACTTTGTTTTCACTACTGATACACAGTGTTCCATGGAGGCAGGACACACATGCAAGGGTGTACAAACACACACATGTGAATGGAGGCCCTGAAAAGGTCAACATTGGTATCTTCCTCTGTCATACATTAGGTATGGTTTTTGAGATAGGTTTCTAACTGAACTCAGATATGTCCGATTTGGCTAGGCTGTAGGTAGGATGACAGGTGTATTCTGCCACCTGACTTTGTATAGGTGCTGGGGATCCGAACTTAGCTCCTTATTCTTGCACTTCCCCCACGAACCTGCCCCCAGTTTTAAAAACTCATACCTTTCTGGCTATGAATGTCTTGCAAATGACGCTGTATCTCATCTATAGGTTGCAGACCTGGGATGTGGCGATACCAAGCTCCTAAAGCTGCTAAAAATCTACCCATGCATTCAACTGCTTGTTGGGGTAGATATCAATGAGGAAAAATTGCATTCAAATGGGTAATACTTCTAGTCCTATGGTTTGGATGTGGTTTGTCCCCTAGAGTGCTTGTGTTGGAAGCCTAGTCCCCAGAGTGGTAGGAGAACTATGGAGAAATGAGGTATAGTCATAGGTCATGGGAATCTTTCCCATAATAAATGCATCCTCGCTCTCTCTCCAGACATGATGTTATGATATAGTGCAGGACGCCCTTATTTTAAGTTTTCAGGTTTAAAGGTTTCATTCCTGGTTTAAAGCCTATCTCTAAGGTGTGGGTTAGGTCTCATGCCTACATCAGTTCTGAGGGAGGATTGTGAAGTGGGCATGTGCGTGGCCCCTTCACACCACACTCCCCTTTCTGCTTCTCTGATACGTATTAGATTTCTAGATCATTTTGAGACATGCCCTTCTAAAGAGCAAGGAGCCAAAACATCTCTGATCCAAAGAGAGGCAAAATGTGAAAATAAGAACCACACTGAACATTAAAATCATGTTCTTCCTGGCCTAATACCCGCCCCCCACCCCAGAAGGAAACTGCCTGAGGGCCTACTGTTTACTATAAGAAGAGAAAGACAGGCCAAGTTAGTCACATCAGTGTAGGGAAAAGGTGATAAGCTGGCTCTCTAACTGTAGTCAGAATTCCTTCTTTTTATTTTCCTGGTGTCAGGGATCACAGTAAATCCAGACACACCAAAGCAGGATTTTGAGTTTCAGGGCCTCTCCTCATTTAGCTGGGTAAGCCCTATGGCACTGAGCCGTAATCCAGCCCCAGGATTGCTAAATTGGTTGTTTGCCAATGTTTCTGACTGATGATGGTTCTTTTGCAGGCATCGCTTGTCTCCCTATTTGGGGGAGTTCGTAAAACCCCGAGATCTAGATTTGACCGTCACCTTGTATCATGGCTCTGTTGTGGAGAGAGACTCCCGCTTGCTTGGATTTGATTTGGTAACATGCATTGAATTGTAAGTCTGAAAGTTGTAGAAACTGTTCATTTTGGAAAATACAGAGGAACTAGCTTCAGATATCAGTGTGATTATTTGTAAAAAAAAAAAAAATAATGGCTTATCACTTGGGTGTATCTTTTTACTTTTAGTATTTTATTTCGGAATTCCAAATATGAAGACAATTCCAAAGATAGACATTCATATGGTCACCACACAGCCAGCTGTTAACGCCTCCCTCCTCTTGCTTATCGGGTTACATGTGATGTTCACTCTCTCCCTCCACACAGTCTTTGTTCTTCCTTGAAATAAGAAAAGATATATGTGTGTGTATCTGCAAAAGAACCATCATAAGTCAGAAACATTGGCAAACAACCAATTTAGCAATCCTGGGGCTGGATTACAGCTCAGTGCCAAAGGGCTTACCCAGCTAAATGAGGAGAGGCCCTGAAACTCAAAATCCTGCTTTGGTGTGTCTGGATTTACTGTGATCCCTGACACCAGGAAAATAAAAAGAAAAAGAATTCTGACTACAGCTATAGAACCCAGATATATATGCCTTTGCCCCCATTTAAAGATTTCATTTGTGGGGCTGGAAGGATGTCTCAATGATTAAGAACACTTGTTCTCCCAGCACCCACCCGGTAGCCAACATCTATCCATAACCCCATTCCGCTGTCTCCAACTCCCTCCTCTGATCTCTGAGGGCATTCGATATGCAAGCCAGCACTCACATGCACGATAGTAAAGAGCCTTGCACTCCATTCTATAGTGCGCTTGTGTCTATAGTGCGCTTGTGTCTATAGTGCGCTTATGTCTATAGCGCGCTTATGTCTATAGTGCGCTTATGTCTATAGCGCGCTTATGTCTATAGTGCGCTTATGTTTACTAGACTTTACATTTACTTTTATGTGTATTAGTACTTGCCTAGATGTTTGTCTCTCTACCATGTGTGAGGCCAGAAGAAGGACTGGATCCCTGGGACTGGAGTCAGACAGTTGACAGTTGTGAGCCACCATGTAGATGCTGGGAATTGAACTCTGCTTCTCTGGAAGAGCAGCCACTGCTTTTAACCACCGAGTCATCTCTCCAGACTCTGTATTTTCCTTCCTTCCTCCCTTCCTTCCTTCCTTCCTCCCTCCCTTCCTTCCTTCCTTCCTTCCTTCCTTCCTTCCCCTTCCTTCCTTCCTTCCTTCCTTCCTTCCTTCCTTCCTTCCTTCCGAAGTCTAACAGAAACCAGGATGGTCTCAAACTTGATATATAGAATTTTGAACTACTTATTCTGTCTCTGCCCTAGATGTTGGGATTATCGGTGTGAGCTACCATGCTCAGTTTTATGTGGTGCAAAGAATTGAAACCAGGCCTTTATGCCTTTTAGAGTTTCTCTTGCTGTTGATTTGTAGTACATTGTGATCAGACAGAATACAGGGAATCCTATCAGTTTTTCTATATTTGATAAGACATGCTTTGGGCCTTAATGTATAATGTATGTTAGTGAACGTTCTATGGGCTGCTGAGAAGAATGTGTTTGGGTAGAATATCCTGTAGATTATATGTTAAGTCCCTTTGACCTATGATTCATTTAATTTAGGTATTTCTTTTGTTGGGATGGCCTGTCACTTGGTAAGAGTGGGGTATTGATGATTCTCTTCTGCTGTGCTGGGGTTAATCTGTATGTCACATGTAGTAGTAATTGGTAATGTCTTTAAAACATCATTGCCTTGTGTTTTGCGATTATAATATAATTATGCCGTTTCCCTTCCTTTCCTTTCTCCAAGTCCTCCTGTGAATGGTGTTTGTCTGAGATGGAGGCAGAGTTTTCAGATGATCCCTAGCTCCAGCCCTGTTGGTTTCATTATCACGTGTAGTTACAGGTTACCAGCGTCACTCATTCTTTACCTTTTGGTCCCACTCACCTAGGCATTTGCTCTTCACGTAACTTTCTGCATGCAGTGTTCATATGACCCACTTGAGAGTACATTGGAGTAAATGACCTGTTACTCCTAAATGTTAGAGATATTCTAACAATTTTTATTAAGGGTGTGTGTGTGTTGGGGGGAACTTGAATTGCTAGCCATATTACAGACCTTCAAACATCTTTTCTAAGAAGGAATGCTTTGGGCCAATGAAATGGCTCAGCAGGAAAAGGCACTTGCTGTGTAAGTCTAGAAAGCTGTGTTCAATGTCCAGAACCCAGTTAAAGGTGGAAGGAGAGAGCTGGTTCTCAGTGTCATACTCTGGCTTTTAAATATAGCACATGAATGTCCCTCCATCACACACACACACACACACACA
>NW_021620966.1:2705892-2707133 GCF_004785775.1 Grammomys surdaster
GGGGGGGAGGGACACACACACACGTACACACGCTAAATAAAAATTTAAAAAATGAAGTGAAGTGCTTTCTCTTGTGTAGCCATAGTACGCTGTATTAAGAAACCTCGCAATGTTGCGTGTGGTCATGTTATATAGTCTTCGTCTCACACTGTAAGCCCAGTTGTTCCAGTGATGTCTTTCATGGCTATTTTCAAATCTAGTATCATTAAATATGTGTATACACACACACACACACATACACACACACACATTTCAATCTTAGATTTAGAGAATGTCTTCTGGGGGGTGGGATGTTATTGAATCAAGTGCTTCACTCATGTTAAGCAGGTGCTGTAGCACTGAACTCTACATGCTGTCCCAAGGAATACATTGTGTGTTCATGCACATACATGCATGGGAGGTGGAGACCAGAGTTTGATGTCCTGTGTCTTCCTCAATCACTCTCCACCTTGGTTGGCCTGTCTTCCTGTCTGTCTTTCTTTCTTTCTTTCTTTCTTTCTTTCTTTCTTTCTTTCTTTCTTTCCTTCTATAGATCATCTCTGTGTAATTCTGGCTGTCCTGGAATTCACTCTATAGACCAGGCTGGTTTCACAGTGATCTGTCTGCCTCTGCTTCCTGAGTGCTGGGAATAAAGAGGTGTGCCACCATGCTTGGCCACCTTGTGTTTCTCACTCAACCTGGATCTTGCTGATTGGCTATACTGGCTGGCCAGCAAACCCAGGATCTTGTGGTCTTCGCCTCCCGGCATTGGGGTTACAGATGTGTGTTCCAATGCCAGATCGTTTCTGTGAATACAGGGGATCTGAACTTAGGTCCATGTCCACAAGTGTGTATGAGTTCAGATGCCTCTGGAAGCTAGAGGAAGGCATGAGATACTTGGATCTGGAGTTATAGATGGCCATAAGTCACCTGACATGGGTGAGAGAAAGCAAACTTGGATCCTCTGTAGGAGCAGTATGTGCTCATAATTGCCGAGCTCTCTCTGCAGTTGCCTGGGAAGGCATTTTGACAAGAGCACACAATGGTGATGCTGTGTTCTTGGGGCATCAAATCAAGGAATGTATAAACTCTGACGCTTTAAAAGGAGGGATGTGGATACGCATTCTATAGAATGCGGCTGGTATAAACTCTGACGCTTTAAAAGGAGGGATGTGGATACGCATTCTATAGAATGCAGCTGGTATAAACTCTGATGCTTTAAAAGAAGGAATGTCGATACGCATTCTATAGAATGCGGCTGG
>NW_021620966.1:2707143-2741608 GCF_004785775.1 Grammomys surdaster
ATGCGGCTGGTATAAACTCTGACGCTTTAAAAGAAGGAATGTCGATATACATTCTATAGAATGCAGCTGACAGTCATCCTGACGGATCATCCTGGGCGAAGCTGGGAATGGGAAGCGTTCATACAGGGAAAGGGGAAGGTTCATGGGTTGAGGACTGTTGCATTATCAAAGGGGCGAGAAGTCAGCGTCCAGGTAGGAGTTGTTTTTGCTCATTACATTAATATTCAACTAGGGAAAGTGAAGCCACATTAATTCCATCTTTCTTATTAACCACTTTAGAATAGAACATTTGGATTCAGATGATCTGGCCAGATTTCCTGAAGTGGTTTTTGGATACCTGTCACCAGCCATGATTGTCATCAGCACACCAAATGCTGAATTCAACCCCCTGTTTCCTACAGTGACCCTGAGGGATGCCGACCATAAGTTTGAGTGGAGCAGAATGGAGTTTCAGACCTGGTAAGTTCAGAAGGTGTTTGTTTGTTTGTTTGTTTTGGTTGGAACCCTGTTATAGGAAGAAAGCTTTGATATGTCTGTCTTACATAAACTATTTCTTACTTCATTCCAGCAAGGTCTCCATGTGTGACTTAGAACGTAGTAAGAGCACAAGGAAAGCAGAACATGAGAAGAGTATGTGCCTATGAGATATCTTTAAGAGGCACCTGTAGTGTTGGCATAGGATGAGGACCAATGTGGAGAGGGTCTGTGAGGTGAACAAATGTGCGTAGTGTAGGCTGGAGTCTTTGAGGTCTCCTGATCCACCCCAACTCTCTGCCTGACCCATAGCCTCCCTTTCCTCTTCCTGTGGTGACTTAGAAGCTGAAAATGTGTTACTGCCTTTGTCTCTTACAGAAATCGGGCATCCCAGTGAAACATCATATGCCTGTGTAAAAATGTATAACTTTAGATTTTTTTTGAGGTGGTATCTCCTTACATAGCTCAGGCTAGCTTTAAACTCCCAATCCTTCTGCTTCATCAGTCTGAGTGTCATGATTGGCACCCGCCACCATGCTTGGCTTAGAAATACTCAGATGCATCCTATTTCCGTGTATCTTAGCCCTGCTGACAAGAAGGCACTTAAGAATTGTTTGATAAGCTGTTTAGCCATACCTGTATGTCCAGAGAAGTGATTTCCCTTTGTTGTTTGGTTTCAGGGCTTCACGAGTGGCAAACTGCTACAATTACTGTGTGGAGTTTACTGGAGTAGGGACACCACCAGCTGGATCTGAGCATGTTGGATATTGTACCCAGATAGGCGTCTTTACGAAAAATGATGGGAAGTTATCTGAACCCTCTGTTTCCCAGCAGCATGTCCAGCATGTTTATAAAGCTGTGAGTGTTCTCCTGAGGTAGCTGTCAGGGCTAGACGTCCGTGGGTCAGCATGCCAGACAACGGGGATGAGGGCGACTACTACTAAGACTACCACTGCTCCCTCCCTCCCTCCCTCCCTCCCTCCTTCCCTCCCTCCTTCCCTCCCTCCTTCTTTCTTTCCTCCCTCATTCCTTTCCTCTATTTCTTCTTTATCCTTACTTCTTCTTCCATCCTTCCTTCCTTTCTTCTTCTCTTCCTTTTTTTTATTGGTTCCCAAAGTAGAAAGGGGTTAATGTTTCCCTCTGTCTTCTCTCTTTCTGTCTTTCTTTCTTGACAGGGTCTCACTCTGTAGCCCCAGCTGGCCTAGACTTGCTATGTAGACCAGACTGGCTTTAAACACACACACACACACACACACACACACACACTTAACTCTACTTCCTAAATGCTAAGATTAAAGGTATACATCACCACACCTGGCTAAATGACCTAATTTTGAGGCTCATCATAGAAAAATCCTTCAGACACAATGAGTATTGGGTGGGTTGGCTTTTAGCATCCTTTCAGACTGCCTGGCCCCTTGGCGTTATGTTACTGAGAACAGTTTGCTGGAGGTCTTCTTAGGATGTTTTAAAGCAGAACTTTTGCTGCCTCCTTTGTAATCTCTTAGGAGTGTCAGCAGTAAAGGGAAAGCCAGTAATAATTCCTCTGTAGCCTATGATTAGTGATTAGTGAAAGAGTGTGAGAGCACACACACACACACACACACACACACACACACACACACCCTTATCTTTCAAAAGAATACATTTCTTCATTTCATAGAATCATTTTCATTTATTTTCAATTTTTCTTTTGCTTGTGTGTTACTCCATTGCCTGGAGTGGCCTGGGTTTTCTCGGCTCAGTCGCTGTCCTGCCTGAGCCTCTCAGGGAGCTGGGATCGGAGGTGTACCCTACCGGTTCTAGATTGGACAATTTTCCCTTTTTACACTGATTTCCATGTGATATCAAGTAGAAACACTGGGTTATGGGTTTGTTCCAGCCCACAACCATCTGTTAACTCTAGTTTCACCAGATCCAGTGGGCTCTTCCAGCCTCAGTGGGTGCCAGACATGCATACGGTACACAGACATACACGCAGGCAAAACACTCTTACACACAAAATAAGAAATCTTAAAAAAATATTAAGGTTAGTGCCTGCTGGTAAAAACCTGACTGGGATATAGTTGGTATTAGAATTGGAAGCAAACCAGTTAGCTAATGCCCGCATGTGTTTGTCTCCCGGTAAAATCACAGCTTTTACAATAAGTAGGTTCCGGCACATATGCAGGAGGCACGTATAGTTCTTACGGGGCTGAATCGCAGCTGGTTTAAAAAGCTTCGGTATTCTGTTTGGTTTTCTGCCCTTCAGGTTTATACCACCTCCTACCCGAGTTTACAGCAGGAGAAGGTGCTCAAGTTTGTTCTGGTTGGGGAACTCCTGATACAAGTGGACCGCTTGAGACTGAGACACCAGAGGATGCTGCGGGAACAGGAGAAGGACCGGGACCCTAAGCCAGGGGACACGGACTCCTGCCCAGCCCCCCACCTACTGTTGGGAGCAGTCTTCACGGAGGCCGAAAAGGCCAGGATAGAAAATTCTCCCAAACCCTTCTGTGAAGGAGAGAAGTTTTACATACCCCTGAAGAGACTGCTCACTTACCCCAAACTGCACCGCCTGTGTGCTGACGAAGACAGGATGCGGTCCCTCATTGCTGACTCAGTCTGCTTAAGCAGTGATGGCTCTGCAGTCGTGGTTGACCTGCATAATTCTTGGGATTATCGGCCTGAAGATAACTGAGCCACCCGGATTTCCTGAAGCTCAGATACCCGCTGATAATTTGGGTTCGCTTTGAATTCAAGCTGTTTGTTTGTTTGTTTCAGTGGTGCCGGGACTCGAACCCATGCTCATGGTAAGCAAGCACTCTGTCACTGAGCTACATCCTCAGCCCTAGAACTTAAACACTGGACAGTCACAATTCAAGAACTAGTTTGAGAGTTTTAACACAAATTTGGTCCTGATCTTGATGACAGATCCGCCTGACATACAGACTGTTCTTTGCCCGAGAAAGGGCTTAACGAAAAGTAGTTGCTTTCCTTTAGAATTAGATTTATTTTTTTATTTTTTAAAATTTGGTGTTTACAACAATGAAGAAATTGGATGTGGTAATGTGTTAATTTTGTCCTCACCAATATTCTAGTGTTAGAGCCGTGTGTTATATGTGACATTAAAACATTTAAATGTAATCAAAGCCACTTGAGAACCTTTCCCAGGTCTGGGCATGGAGGCCCAGCCCTGTAAATCTAGCACCTATATAGACGAGACACAAGGAGCCTGGGTTTGAGGCCAGCCTGGGCTACATGGTAAGACCTTATCTCAAAAACAAAAACCAGTTCATCTGTTCAATTTTTCCCAGGGGTGATGCAGCTTTAAAATCTAGTATTATTTTTTTTTGTCAAATTTTACCTATTATACTTTGCATAAAACGGTACATGAAAAAGGAACCAGGTGGTTTTGAAGAGTATAGAAATCTTCTGTGGTAATCCATACCCCCTCTCCAACCCCTTTGTAGTGCTGGAGATCAAATCCCAGGCTTTGGACATTCTAGGCAAGTGCTCATCCACATATGAACACCCTCCCAGAGCTCTCTGGCTGCAGTTTGGGTGGTAGTCGCTGCAGGAGAGAGTTATGTGGCTTTGTTTAATGAAAAAGAGACTTCAAGGAGATTTTCTTGTGTGAGGCATGGGAGTCCAGAGGTAACTCAACTAGGCTCTGCAGTGTCAGAGACACGGGTGTCCATCTTAATAACCACAGCAGACATGGAGGATTAGCCTGGCATAGCCTATACTAGCAGAAAGGAAGAGAGATGGAGTGTACCAGCTGCCCAGCATTGCTTTGCGGCTCGTTGCTAGGCAACAGTACTACCCCCCCCCCTTCCTTTGCTCACATAAGTCAGTGAGGGAAGTTGAGAAGTGTAGTCTGTGTTCTGAGGGGCTGCAAGAATACTCAGCCATCTCCTAAGGAACCAGAAGAGAATGGACATGATAAAAAATTGCCTGTGTCACACAGCATAGTCTGACCTCCCTGAGATGTGTTCCGGGGCTGCAGCGTTGGTCCCTGGACAAGTGGTCTGTGGACACTTACTCTTAAGCTGAATCTTCAAGGGTTCATAACCAGTAGATGTGGTGAGGTTTTCATAGAGAAAAGTCCTAATCACATAAGCACTGTCAAGCAGCTGCCGTCTTAAGTCTCGGACACTAATCCACCAGATCTTCACTTGCCACCACGTGCTCAAAGGTGCACACGACTGAGACAGATTTGCATTCCTCTCCCCTTCCTAAGCCCTTCACTTTTCTACATCTGTACGCCCAAGGTTTGTCTTAGGGCTCCCTGCTCATTGGTGCTCTTTGCTGAAGCCACGTTTTCTAGCCAGAGGCAACTGTTCATCACATCCCTCTGGAGTTAGTCCATCATTATCTTGAACCCTGATGACTTGATCCCTTACCCACAGACCCCTATGTGCTTACAACGTATGGGGACAAGGACCTCTCTTTGATTTCCCGCACCTACCCTTCCCTCTTCCCCAGGGCTACATATATGCTAGGCAAGTGCTCTACCACTGAGCTACACTTCCAGCCCTTGGCTTGCACTTACATTCTGAGTTTGTGTTCACCCCCCCCCCCAGCTTTGATAAACACATTTCTTTGCACATTGGAAGGTTTATTAACGTTTCCAACCAGGGACCAGCATAGTTCTGTAGGGAACCTTTAGCATTTAGCATGGCCCCCGTCATAGCCCTTCAACTCTGCTTGAGTTGAGGCATAAAGTAATTTTATGTTAACGTAAGCATGTATTACTTCTAGTTACGAAATATCTTCCAAAGCAGCTGTTGGATTTAGTCTGTCACAGTTCTACTCTTTTCCTCTTTCTCCGGTCCTGGGAACATAGCCCAGGGCTCTGTGTGAACACTGCAGGCGCTCTACCACTGAGCCTCATCCTCCTCAGCTCAGACCCTTGTTCTAAAGTCAGTCTTACCCTTTAGCAGCACACAAATGAGGATCTTTCCAAAGAGCAAGGACAACTAGAGATTGTGGTCACTGGGCTGTGACTGCAGAACACGTGCCTCATGTAAAAGGGGGCACGCCCGTGATCCCAACACTTGGGAAATGGAGACAAGTTTAGAAGTTCAGAGTCTTGTCTACATAGTGAGTCTAAAGCTACCATGGGTTACCTGAGGCTCTGTCTCAAGGAAAAAAAACCCCAAATAACCCTCTCTACACACACAATAAAAACCAAAGGCAGAAAGCAACCAATCAGGTTTGCTAGGGGAATCTTGCTCCCATTATGTGTAAGATGAAGTGTAATAGCCATAATGGAAAGCCCTTATAAATGCTAGAGAGACAGTGTTGTAGCATTGACCCAGTTAGAGAGCCAGCGTTATTAAAATTGTCAGACTGAGTAGCCAAGTACCTGGCAGCCTTCAAGAAACAAGTAGAAAAGTACAAGCAAGCACACAACCTAGCACACGCACACTCCCCTCTGCCCTCTACAGAGTGACTTTTACATTGCTTCTAACTAGACTCAACACACACACAGGCACACAGACATATGCATGCACACGCACGCATGCACACACACACTCCCCTCTGCAGAACAGAACGTGTCCATGCAGAATGAAGCGGTGTCTGCTTTGACCACAGTCCCTGCTCAACCCACTGCCTGTGAGCCCTTCACGTTCGCTCTCACCACATCACAGCTCATCTGAGCCTCGTCCCTGGATGTTGAGTGACAGGTCTCTTTTTTTTTCCTATCCCGTCTTAGTGTGGGAATGTTCAGGGAGCTTCCTGGGAAATCAGACATGGGAGATACACTCTTCGAGGTCCTAATGTCTCATGCTACCTTTGTATCTGAAACCTTACATGCTTTGGAACAAGGGGGCTTTCCTAGGTTCTTATTGTCTGGAGATACTTAAGAATATCTCTATGCTGGGATCTTGTCCAGGACCATGCAGATGTTAAGCAGGGGCTTTGCTGAGCCCAATCCTAGTCACAAGTGTTTTGTATAAATTTTAACCTTCCTCTCTTTGTTTTCCTGCTGGGGAGCTCCTCTTGGGAATACATTGTCCCTTGTGTCTTGAGTTAAGCATGTTCGCTGCTTTCATCTTTTTTTTGGCCTAAGCACTGGTTCACGCTGAGAAGTCTATGAATGGAGAGGAAGTACATTTTCTTTTAAGCTTAAATTCTGATTGAATTTCAAGTGTTTGAGACCTTGTCTTGTTTTTTTTTTTTTTTTCTAAGACTCAATACATTGCTGAATACGGCCTTGAATTTCTTGCTTCTGCCTCCCGAGTGCTGGGATTACAGGCCTGTGTTAGCATATCCCAGTTTCTGCAGTGCTGGGGATTGAACCCAGGACTTCAGACATGCCGGGCAAGCAGGCACCTTACCAACTGAACTGCATCCTCAGACCTCTGATGTTTGAGATCTTAATGAAGAAGGTTGTTGATACTTTTAAGCCTCCCTGAAAACAAACATATAAAACAGCAGCTGAACCCCAAATGTTCTTCCTTACTTATTCCCAGCCATGTTCAAGGCCTGAGTTTGATCCCCAAGTAGCATTAAAAAAAAAATTCAGCTAGATATGGTGGCACATGCCTGCAATTTCAACACTCAGGAGGCAAAGACAAATTTGAGGTCAAGCTGCTCTCCACAGCATGGTCTAGAACAGTCCAGGGCTACTTAGTTAAACCCTGTCTCAAACAAACAAACAAACAAACAAACAAACAAAGGAACAAAAACTGTTCAATTATTTTCTTATAATCTTATAATTTGTTATGAAAAGTACAGTTCAGAGTGATATAATCTAGAGTAAAGCTAGTAATACCTTAATTCTTTTTGTCTGTAATACCCACCATCTCATAGCCTCTGGTGGGAGTTGTTAGGGGGTCCTGGCTTCTCCCATTCATTGTTTCCAGAAGAGCAGCTCTGCCCATTTTGCCGAGTCCAGTTGACTGGCTTATAGCAATTTCCAACAAATGGCATAAGTGCATGGGTTTTTACACTTGTTATCCTTGTTCTTTTACTAATACATGTTTTAAATATTTACTTTTTAAGTCTTACGGACATTTGTGTGTATCTGTGTCTGTGGAGGTCACAAGGGGACAGTGAGTCCATGGAGCTGGAGTTGCAGGCTGTTGTGAGCCACCCAGTGTTGGAGCTGGGAATTGAATGTCTGTCCTGTACAAGAGCAGCAGGGGCTCTT
The DNA here is from genome assembly GCF_004785775.1 of Grammomys surdaster. Classification (NCBI taxonomy): domain Eukaryota; kingdom Metazoa; phylum Chordata; class Mammalia; order Rodentia; family Muridae; genus Grammomys; species Grammomys surdaster. The sequence continues at coordinate 2,714,759 of NW_021620966.1, forward strand.
AACTGCGGAACCTTCTCTCTAGTTCCTACTGTGTCTTTTTTTTTTTAATGCATCTTTGTCATTAGCAATTTATAAATGCATCTGGATGTGCTTCTTTCTGTATCGACAACATGTTCTTTTGCAAAACATTAATAGTTGTGTATAGAAATTCATGCTGAAAATTCCGAATTGCTCTTTTTATTTAAAAATTTTATTTTGTGTGTATGGGTGTTTGCCTGTCTGTGAACCAAGTGTATGTGGAGGCCAGAAGAGGGCACAGGATTCTCTGGAATGAGTTACAGACATTTGTGAGCTGCCACATGGGTGCTGGGAATTAGATGTGGTTCCTCTGGAAGAGCAGCCAGTGGTCCCCTAATTATTACTAAGAATGTAAAGAAATGTCCCTCAACAGTTTACCCGTCCTATAGATCCCTGGAGAAGACTTATCAAACATTCCCTCCTCTTAATTCACTTAAGTGTAGATAGCAGGTTGGCAAGAACTAATGACTAATAGGGGACAAGTTATTCTTCACCCCACCCCCACACCCCTAGTATATCACTTTGAAAGGACAGCATAGTATCCTTTTTTTATTATTTACTTATAATTTGTATGTGTATAGGTGTTTTGCCATGTTGCTGGTGTGGATGGGACAGAAGAGGGCATCTGATCCTGTGGAACTGAGTTGCAGATAATTGTGAACCACCATGTGGGTGATAGGAATTGAACCCAGATCCTCTGGGAGAGCAGTCGGCACTCTTAACCATTGAGCCATCCCTCCAGGCCCTCGGGCCACATGTTAATATGAGTTAAATTGCTCTGGGTGTCAATGAATAATGTGGTTTTGTAGGAGGCAGAATTTTACCTTAACAAGATTTATCTTTGTAAGTTTTCATGTTGCTCAACAGGGCCAGCATTCCCAGACTATATGTGAAACGTGTTATCAGCCACAGCCTCCAACTCCTATTTTTGGTCTGGACGGCTCTAAAACTTGGCTTTCTGCTATTATGATAAATTACCTGAGGTACCTAAAAGGAGACAAGTCTTGTTTTGGCTTACTGTCTTGGAAATTCCTGTCCCAGATAGTTTCATTCTGTTGTTTTGGGCTTGTGGCAAGGCAGTGCACATTGATCAGACCTTATGGTACAAAACGACCATTCTCTTTGTAGCCAGGGAGCAAAAGAGAGGAAGAGACCATGGTCTGGATTCTGCAAAGGCACTCCCCACATCCTTCCTCCAAAGTGCCCTACAGTCTTCCATGATGTTCCTTATACCTCTAAAAGGTTCCATGCCCTCCCAGCAGCACTTCCCTGGAGCTCTCTGGGAGACATTCATGATGATAGCAAGAACTTTTAAAGATTTCTGTGACTTCACAGAAGCTTGCCTTCCCAGAATTCCTTGAGTTCAAGTTGTTTCCATATCATCTGCATGTGAGACTTGGCCTCCATGAGACTCCACAGCCTGTTACCCCCTTTCCTCACAGGAGCATACATCCTTTCTCAGGCCTTCTTGCTCCTTCCCACCCTTCCCTGTCTGTACGCTCTGATGTCCAATCTTCCCCTCTACAGCATCCCCAGCAGGCACCTCAGCTCCCATACAGTGTCCTAAGCCCTCAGTTCTGTCAGCAGTGGCCCAGAAACAATTCCAATTAAATTAGTTTTCTCCACTGGATTGGGTTGCAATGACAACCCTACCATATCTGGTTCTGTGGTTTGTGTTAAGCAGTTTCAGGAAGTCATGGGCTAATGGCCATCAGCAATGGCAGCAGAATCTTCCAAAGGCATTAAGAACAATGCGTTTCCACATTGTACAGGATACTACACAAATACAATTTATCATATGTAAATATGATACACATCTTTGTGAATAGGAAAAATAACATTTGGTCACAATGTTGAGACATGATACACAAGCTGGCAGGAGTTTTAGAAATTTGTTCAGTGAATAATACTGATTTTTGAAGTCCTACATGCTGGTTATATCCTCTACCACCTGCAAAAGTTAACACTTCATGCCCCCTGCATATCTCCTGGGTTTTAAATGTTCCTGCTGTTGTGGGATATTCACCAGAGAAGACTGCACAGACTTAAGTTTAAACCTGTAGAAAGTCTGTATTAGCGTGGTGGTGACCACATTGGGTGCTCAGGATCCCAGTGTAGCACTGAGCCTTTCTCAGGGTGAATTTTAAAGCACAAAACCCATATTCTGGGTTGATAAACTTCAGTTAACAAGAACAGATAGCCAGAAGCAGAACTATAGAAGCCACAAAGCAAGGTTAGTACATTTAATGATTTCCCCAGAACTATGGACTTGGTTGGATTAGATCTTTGTTTCATTTTGGCGGGTGGTACTGCCTTTGTGCTGAGTTTTATAGTCTGAATGGCACTTCTGTCATGGAGTCAGTTATGTTAAGAAGGTCTAGGGGTAGGGGAGCTTTACACCTGTCAAATTGTATATACATTTTGCCTGAATCCCTTTGGCCTTCAACAGTATAATTACCATTTTTCTACCCATTTCTACCAAGCTGTGGTTCAGGCTAGCATTAGCTACACGAAGTTAAATCAGTTCCTTCACTCCTCGAAACACTGCACCCTGCATCTACACCTGAACCATGACCCATTGGATCCTGGGTATTTGATGAATAACTCTTGTGTTTTCAATGTAGTGTCTGTGTGCTGGTGGGTCTTCTCATGGACCTGTACTTCCAGAATCTTTCATTAATCCCACATCAGAGGAAACATTTCACCTTTTTTAAGCAGCATGGTCAAGACTTGATATACCTTTTTTGGCAGATATTTTAAAAAATTTAAAATTACTACTGAAAAAAAAATCCAATGTGATTTTCCTTTGGTTTTATTCCATGGTCTATATGTGCAGACAGAAGATCACTTGAGAGTCAATGAAGTTCAATGCCAGAAGGTGTTACACTTTTCCTAAAGTACCTGTATACATTGTAGCTTTGATTCATAGAGTAGAAAGCAAAGCAAACGCCAAACCAAGGGACCAAAAACCAACCTAGGATGCCTGCTCTAATTCAGCAGAGTTGCAATTGCACAGGAATGAGTTTAAAGCGGTTCAATCAGGGATGCCTTTGACTGGCATTCCCTTGTTATAGGGTTTCACAGACCCCTGGAATGTCTCTGAATGTGAGCCTTCCCAGTTTGCTTTCTAACTGTTATGTAACATAGTCATGGGCTAGATTAATTTCACCAGTGGTTATATACCTCATCCAAATGGAAACTTTCATTATGTGCTACTGCTAGATAAGTGGTTGTCTTGTTTGTTTGTTTGTTTTTCTTGTTGTTGTTGCTGTAATAAAGACTTTCTTTGGCTTATATTTCCTTAGCCCAGCACATCATCAAGGGAAGTCAGGGCAGGAACTTAAGGCAATAACTGCAGGCAGGAACTGAAACAGAAGCCATGGAGAAATGCTGCTTCCTTGCTTGCTTCCCTTGGCTTGTTCAGCCCGATTGCTTTTATATAACCCTGGACCACCTTTCCAGGGGTGGCACTGCTCAGATGGGTTGGACATTCCCAAATTGATCATTAATCAAGAAAACATGCCACAGACCAATCTGATAGAGGCATTTTCTCAATTGATGTTCCCTTCCCCAGGTGAGTCTAGCTTGTGTCACATTGTCAAAAAACTAGCTAGCACAGTGGTGGACAGGCTGAACTAGGTACAGGAAAGTAAAGGAGAAAGTCCAGGAGATGGAAGAAAACCAATAGATGCTGAGGAAAGTAGGAGCTGCAGGCTGAAGAAGTAGCGAAGAGGTCAGAGGTCCTGTCTGGTTTTGCAATGATCCTGTGTCCTGGGGTTGGGTTTGGAGTCTCTTCTCTACAGTGCCCATATTGTATCCCCTTCCATCAACAAGTAGGATGCTCTGTGGTCATAGCTTATAAGAGCTGTGCTGACCAAGGGCCCTGACAATGGGCAATCAAACTCCTAACCATAGTTCTTTTTTACCCTCTTCAGCAGCATCAGGGAAGGGTGCTGCTGTTGTATTTCCTTTCTAAGAGGTTGTTCTGACCAATGGTAAGAAAGGTCTGTAGGAAGATATGTGTGACTTAAAGTAATTTTTAAAAAGATTATTTTATGTCTATGAGTACACTGTTGCTGTCTTCAGACACACCTGAAAAGGGCATCGGATCCCATTACAGACATGAGCTACCATAGGGTTGCTAAGAATTGAACTCAGGACCTCTGGAAGAGCGGTCAGTGCTCTTACCTGTTGAACCATCTCTCCCGCCTTGAATGTAATTTTTTAAAATCTTAATTCCTAACTTTTTTTGGCAAAACTTTAAGAAGTATCCTTATGACAAATATAAAATGTGAGCCCTTGATTCCACCCAAGGTATTTACAAATATGGATAGTATACCAAAAACATTTATAAATATTTAAAAAGATCTCATTGGAAATGGTACAAGATAATGTCCAGACATGAAACCCATTGCTGAGAGGCAGTGAAATCTTTAGCTGGGGCACTGGGTTATAAGGCTGCTATGCCTTCCCAAATTTATAGCTTCATTCCTATGTTGAGCAGGAAGGAGTAAGACTTTATGGTCCACCACCCATGGTGAACCGTCCCTAGGTAAGAACTATCTGGTTTCCCATGTATCTGAGTTCAGGTGACAGTGAACAATTCTGTCCAACAGCCTTTTAAATTCCTGCCCATTTCCTCCTCTCCTTTCATCGTATTGGTTGGGAAGCTTCTTTGAAGGTAGCATGCCAGTGGTCAACAGCTGGTGGCCAGTGAAATCTAACTGCCCCAGAGTATACTTGAACCTGATTTAATTTTCACTGAGAATAGCTACGGGGCATTCATTAAACCCAGCTCCATGAAAGAGATGGAACCATAGGAAGGGTTTCACTGGCTGAAGTTGCAGGTTATCTGTAGTTATTGTGAGCACTTGGCTGATTCTTGCCTGGTGCCAGGCTGCAGTATAGGCTACAGACCATCAGCAAGGTCTTCCTAAGACAGCAGAGATCTTCCATGGCTGCAAACCCCAGTCCAAGGGCTCCAAGGGAACAGCAATGTTTTTTTGTTTGTTTGTTTGTTTTAAAAAAACTGGTTTTCTTTTTGGCACAATCTCACTCGCTAGTCATAGCTGTCTTTTAACTCAACATATAGCCCGGGCTGTCGTCAAACCCATGGAGAGTCACTTGCCTTCTGAGTGCTGGGATTTCAGGCATGAGACACCATACCTAGCTTCCTAATATTTTAAAAAGTAAAAGGTTCGAGAGATGGATCAGTGGTTAAGGATCTGTTAGCAGGAGATTCAAGTCTTCTTGGCCTTCATGAGTACCACACTGACATGCACCTCCCCCATACATGTAGATAAAACCGATAAAAGTAAAATCTTAAAGAGCATCTAAACTTTTGAGATACTGCTTTTTATTGAACATGTATAAGATCCACTTTTATATTATAAACAGTTTACAAACAAAATTTTATTTTGTTAAAAAACATTTCCTGGATTTTATCACTGGTTAAGACATTAGACATGTATAAATATGAAGGTCATTCTCCAAGGATTAGAACAGAATTCCGATGGAGTCACTTCATTTTCTTTTTTCAGCGCTAAGGACCAACCCCAGAGTCTTGCACATGCTGGAAGGTTCCTTACCACTGAGCTGTTCTTCAGCTACCAGTAACATTTTTTCATAAACACTGTATTAACCTCTAAAGGACTGAACTAACACGGAGAAAGGTAATCCTCAAGACATATTGCCAAAGTTAAAGTCTTCTATAGTCTGTCTTTCCTTGCACTGAATTTGGCCAATGAATAGTAGTGAAAGAATTATATAAGGTAAACATACTCATTTCAAAATACAGAACACATTATAAATCAAAATTCTTGTCATCTTTGTTATAACGGGGAGACGACCCATATTACCATTTATACATTTTCTGATAAAAACCCCATGGAGAAGGGAATAAGGCCTTATTTCCAGAGCGGTCTTAACTTAGGCTTACTACAGGAACATTTCATCCGCACAGCTTGACTACTAACATTATGCTCAGTACCTAACGAAGCCAGATGCACAGTGGCCTAACAGCTACCCTACTTGATCATACTCACAAGGCGTACCATCTAAGAGAACTGAATTTCTGAAATGTCCACATGAAAGACTTGTGAAGAAAATAGTACAATCTCGTCATATGAGCTCACTGTGTCTCTCAGAGATTTGATATAAACACGGAAGCCTCAGAAATGTTTTGGTTAAGTATTTAATGATACTGTCAGCTTATGCTTCAAGAGTGGTTTATTTAACATGGAAATCTGAGAATCTGGAATTGCTTCTGGATGCTTTGACTTACCAAAACTTGGTGCTGCCTGATTTAAAAGTCTCATTTTGGGTTCAAGATTACCATGGGATCCAGACTGTCCTTGAACTCAAGGAGACCGTGTATCCCAGGCTAGCCTCCTAGATCCTCCTGCCTCAGCCTCCCAAGTATTGGGATTACAGGTGTGAGTCTGAATTTGAGTATGTTTTGAATGGAAATTAGTTGAAGATTTTTTTTCCTTCTAGTAAAAAGGGGGTTAAGTGGTCGGTCTGCCTCTGTGACTCACAGTTTTGTACATAAAAGAACAAAAACAAACTAAAAAAACAAAAACATATACAGAAGAATCTAGCTTGGATATTATTCACATGGTTTTATGCTGGAATGAGATGGTAGAGTTTGGGGTTGTTGGTCAAGACCTTAATATCAAAAGTGTTAATATACATTAGTTGTTTGTATACAGATGCCTTTTAACACTGCCGAAAAACAGAGCCCAACATTCAGGTGTATTCTAATGACTCAGGGCCTTCTTTTCTATATGTCACATCCTGTACAGTCTTGTCACCAGCCTGTGGCAGGAGAAGCTCTCCTGAACTGGCCTGTGCATTCTTCTGAACAAGGTATTCCTTCTGTCTCATCACAAATACTAGCTTTAAAGGGTGCTGTCTGTCTTTTCTTTAGGACAGATGTAGAAAACAACTCACAGCTAAAAATTTCTCCAAGATTGGACTGTTTAAAATTTGAACTAATATTAAAAAAATATTTTGTTAAGAGCCTATATTTTGCAAGTCTATTGCTTTCTAAACTCAAAGCAGAGTTAAAAGTAGACTTGGTACTTAGCAAACAGCTTTCAAAATAGTCTTGTGGCTGAAAGCCTGGCAGTATCTGCTGTGCAGAAAGAATAGAAATGCAGACACTCCAACAGCCCTTCACATTCCAATAGGACTGTACTGAAATATGAATGCAGAATATACTCTCAGACACGAGAGGAGGGGGAATCCAGACTTCAGCTGACTCGAGAGTCATAGCTATTCTTTCCCCTTCCAACTCCATGTTTCTACTTTTTAAGTGAATTTTTATAATACTTAAGAATATATAAATCAAAATTAGTAGCTGCTAAAATGAAAAGGCATCATTTTTACACTTTTCAAAATGTCTTCACATTATTGTTTTTCCTTTGAGAGATAGAGTATCACACTGCCTACATAGGCCCCCAACTCCCTATGGAGCCAAGAATGCCCCTAAACATCTGATCCTCCTGCCTATACCTTCCAAGTGCTGGGATTATAGGCATATACCACCATGCCCAGTTTATGTACTGGGTGGGGATTAAACCCAGGACTTTGTGTAGTCTAGGCAAACATTCTACCACCTGAGCTATATTCCCCAGACCCACACATTATACTGTTCTAAAAAAAAAGTTTCTGTACCATTTAAAATGCCAAGACCTAATCCTGTGGTAAGGTATAGGGCCAGGGCAGCCAGGCAAAGGCTAAGCTCCGTCCCTACTACAGCACCTTCATGTGTCTGATGAGCGGCCTCACTGAACCATGCTCACAAGCTAGTGTTGTTATGTCTTTAGAATCCAAAGTCATTTGCAGAAGCGCCAATAAAAATATAGCCTAGAAATTATATTTTTAAAATAGAAAAATATGCTTTTAAAATTGTCAGACTAAACCTCTCTAAATAATGTCTTCGTTAAGTCTAGTTAAAACTTACTTTGATTTTGTTGTAACATACAATGGATCTGCTCACCTGGAAACAGACAGCATGTCCTCACTTATTTGGATAACCTGGCTCAAGATGTTAGGTCAGTGTCCTGCCCTCTAAGTGTGTCTTAACCTGACACAGATAATCCTTTCTTTTAGTATTCAAAATATTCCAAAATAGGGTGTTATTTTTTTTTTTAAATCAGAATCTATTTGTAAAAATAGTTTGGATTAATGTAGACTACCTCATTCTTGGGATAGTCAAATAAAAATTCTAACACAAACAATTCTAATTTTTCCAAACTTCCCAATCTGGATATTTGAACATTGCAACAATTATTTTGTCAATATAAGAGTACCTCGGCCAGAGTAATTCTGTTCTGACCTACCGTCTTCTCAGACATGATTGTGAAGAGGACTCGGGCACTGATGGCTCTGTATGACCTATGCTTTTTTTCAGCAAAGGGAAGTGTAGCTCTTTCTACATGGGTACTGTCAAGTAAGACCAGAAAAACTACAGATTGTGCGCTGTGCTGTTAACATGGATCCAGACTAGATATTTGGACCCTAAAAGCTGTATTAGAGGTATGCTATAGTCTACTCTGGCTTCAAAAAGCTAAATTCTGACACAGTAAAGAAACAGCCTCGGGTCAAAGAGGCTGAAATAGGAAAGCGCCAGTCCCATGGCGTCAGTGAAATGGACGCCACTCAGCTGCTCAGACGTCTGTCCATTAGCACAGCATGGTAAGTGTCTGTTCCCAGAGATCTGGCTTCCTTAAGAAGAATGCTATCTTTCTGACCATCTGACAGTTTCGAGTCTGTTCTGACCGCCAGACCAGCGCATCTTAGTACTGAATGGATTATGAAACAGCTTTCCTTGTAGCTTGCCTATGGTAGCCTAATGTACTGACTATCACGTTCACTGTGACTCTTACACTGTGGCACTGGGGCTTTTGCAGCTCACCTAATATTAGCGACAGGAATAATAGATGCTGTGCCATCATGGCATTCCTTCCGTCCACCTGTCGCAGACTTGGACACATTTGCCATTTGATTTAAGTCTGAAATGTTCAGAATTATAAAGTATTTAAAATGTTTAAGTTATAGCATAATACTTCCCCAAAGCATACACCCGCTCTTTCTGCCAATTTCTGCATAAAAGGAGTTAATACACTTAGTACAATGCTGTAGGTAACAGGACATGGAAGATTTACTTCATAGGAATTACAACTATCTTGATAGACTTTATAGGGTTTAAACTGACCTCAAGTACTGTCTGTTAAACATAAAATTTAAAAACAGAGCCCAGACCTGTTGAGCACCCCCAACTTTGATATTTATGCTGGAATATTAAAATCACCCTCAGATGTGTCCAGTGTGGGTTTTTCAGAAGCACAAGCAGACCTTTCATTCTGGGTGCTGATGCAGGCCAGGCCTTCACTGCCCCAACCCTGCTCCCCACCCCCATCCGTTCACATGCTCCCCACAGTGGGTGAGTAGGTGGGAAAGGACGGTGAGGGATGCTTTAAGAAGGAATCAGTTCTGCTTGCCTCTTCACAGATGAACTCCACTTTGAAAACAGGCTCCTAGTTTTTCTTGCATGCTTGACTAACACACCTTGAAACACCTGTTGTCCACACAGGGAAGCTTCCACCTGCCAGTTTCACTTTAGCGTTTGATCACAACCTGTTCATAGGCTCCAGATCCGACCCTGAAACAGTGAGAGGAAAATTTTCAGACCTTCAACTGTAGAGGTGGCAACCTCCGAAGAACTCTCCTCCCAGACACACCCGCTGGTCCCCCCCACCACTTTTTTTGAGACAGGGTTTCTCTGTGTAGTTCTGGCTGGCCTGGAAGACCAGTCTGGCCTCAGCTTCCTGGGATTAAAGGCATGTGCTACCGCCACTAAGCTCCAATCCTAAAATCAGTGTCAGCCAGGGCAGAACACAGGGTTTCCCTGGAGAATGATTAGAGTCTTACGTAATAATACTGTAGGCTTAATATATCTTTCTAGAAAGAAAAAGGAAAACTCTTTCTACTCTCTCTCTCTCATTCTCCTTCCCTTTTGCCCTCCCCCTTCCTTTTTTACTGACAGAATTACATGCCTGGTCTGTACCTCTCTGGCTTTGTAGTCCAGTTCTTCCTGTCTCCACCTCCCAAGAGCTAGGATTATGGGTGACAGGGCTCAAGAATTCTTTTAGTCAGTGCACAGATGGCTTTACATGTGGCCAGTATTGTAAATTACACCTGTGTGACGTAGATCAAAAAGGAAAGTGCTCTTGGTGGACCCCCCCAACCCTCCCACCCCTGAATCTCTTCTCTTATTCACAATTTAGCTGGAGACAGGGAACCTTTCTGGAGACTGTCTCCTCAGCAACCCTGTAGATAGGTGTGGCTATGTGGCTAAATTTTCCCATATAGAACACAAAGAGATATATCGACTTCCATCTCGGTATCGTATAAGAAATCCTTGTCCTGGGTTGGCAGCTACCCCAGCAGTCCAGGCCAGTGAGAGAATAACATGGCAGTACATCAGTTTTGGGGACAGAGTTGAATAATCAGCCTGGCCATTGCATTCTTGGTTTCTGCATCACAATTCTGTAATATGCTGGGTATGAATTGACCTCTAATAATGAAATATACTAACTGAATGATGGGGTATACTAAATAACTTGCAGGCTTTGTGAATAAAGCCATTCTGAGACAGCCTATTTAAGTAATGATCTTATCAACAGGAGACCTGCTGCTGTTATGATTGATGCACTTAGGACCGTGGTTCTGTGCCATCAATGAAGGAGCATGCTTCTCCCTGCTACTGTTTCCTGAGCTGGCAGAATAAAGGGTCTCACTATGTCTTTCAGACAGCAGCTAGCTTTATGTTTTTGAATAGGTTATAATTCTATCCTTTCCTGGAGCATCTTGGGTGATTAGGAGAACTTTGATACTGGCGCTGCATGGAGGTGAGGGTCTCACCATTAAAAGTTATCAGTAGGTACTCATTTCCTCATTTGTTGAGGTATCAGAAACCTCCTCCCCCTAACCTGCTGTTTCACCCCAAGTGGATACAGTTTATAGTCGTGGCTACTATGGCTGGTCTCACCCCTTAATGGCATTTTCTGAGGTGCTTATGGTATGTCTTTTCCTCTAGGTATAACATGACTATCCCATTCCTACAGTTGGTGAGTTGATGAACTGGTGAACTTTATCTGTAGTCATGGTAATGAAATAAACCAATACAGTGACAGCAAGGTCTATGGGAATAGGAAAAGTGTTGAGCTTTTAATTCCCACTCATAGAAAGAACAAGAGGAGGATCACAAGACTTTCACCTGGGATTCTACCCACCATTCCTTCATGCATGTGCTCATGAAAGATGCTAGGGCATATAGGGGGTGGAGGGTTATCTGACTTTAGGCCTCTATGAGGTTGTTATCAATGATGGAGTCAGATTTCTTGGTGATAGTTGTTTTGAGTGATCCTTTGTAAGCCCAGGAAGCTCACCAGTTCATCAGTTCACCAACCATTACTTTGGTCTGTTGGTGGTGCTTTATCTTAGCTCACAGAAGATAAGAATTGGCATTTGAACATCAGAGTACCGGAAGGAAGCATGTGTGTGTGGGATAATGGATGGAGAATTCTCAAATCTGATGAAATCTGTATGTACAGGGATCCAAGAAGTTCAGTGAAACCCAAACAGAATAAAGACAGAGAAACACACCCAGTCACATTGCAACTTCTAAGAAACCAGCAACAAGGATGACGTCTTGTTCGGTGTGCTGGTGTATGCCTTTAGTCCCAGCACTTAGGATGCAGAGGCTGGTGGGTTTCTGTGAGTTTGAGGATAGCCTGGTCTACATAGAGAGTTCAGTCAGAGCCTATACATTGTGACCCTGTCTCAAAGAAAAAAAAATCTTAAAAAAATAATCTAGATGGTGGCTGGAGAGATGCCTCAGGAGTTTAAGAGTCATTCCCGATTTTCCCGAGGACCTGAGTTCAGTTTCTACCATTCATATCGAGTGTCTTACAACTGTCTGTAACTACACTCCAGGATACCCAATGCTCTCTCTTCTGGTCTCTATGAGTGCACCCTGCCCTCCCCACCCTGTATATACCCACACAGACACATATTAAAAAGAAAAACCTTTAAAAACAGCCATATATACATATTATATAAAGATTAAAAACAGAAATGGAAACAGCCTTTTTGTTTGGGAAAAAATGTCTCTAAGGTCAAGAAAGGTTAATAGCAGCCTATGCTGTTGAGTGGGTGCACAGCTGCTCACAGAGGTAAGACCACTGGCTGCAACTGTTTGCTTTGCTCTGTCTAAAATATTAGGCTACAATTCTTTTCTGAAAATTCTCTTTATGATCCAATTGTCAAGTGCTTTATCTGTCCAACAGATTCTAAAAATATAAATAAAGTAACAAACTAACATAAAATATAATGTTGAAGACATCCAGGAAAGAATATTCCAGTCATAACCAGCCCCTCTAATGGAAGAACAGTATTTGTTATTTTAGCCTCAACATAATGAAAACTACAACCTTTGTTCTTATTTTTTTTCTCAGAGCTAGCTTTGGACTCTTCAGACTATGTAACCAAGGATAGCCCTGAACTCCTGAACTTTCTGCTCTTATTCCCCAGGTGCTAGGATTATAGGAGGGAGCCACCATGCTTGTTTCCGTCCCTCTTGAGACTGAAGTGAGGGCTTCACTCTTGCTAGGTGAGCCTTCTCACTACATTTCCTCTCCCCATGAAGTAGGACAACGTCCATGTTTCAGCAGAGTGACTGGGTGCATGACATACCTGTTTGGAAGGTGGTGGCTGCCAAAGGTTGTACTTCCCCCAGGTCCCACGAATAACCTCAGCCCTTCTTCTGCAACACATAATTGGAATGCTTGCTAAGCGCACAGTTACCAGACCACTCTCAAATAATACGCACATGGCAGTAACCTGCGTTTTACATTTGTTAAGTGTATCAGAGTTTTATAAGAGACAATTGGAAAGCCAGCCTAACTAACGGTTCTTTCTCACCGACCTCCCCAAAGCTCTCTTCCTTTTAACAGTAATGACAGCTCTTTCTACAAATTTTCAGGAGGTTTAATTATTTCTATTTTCAGCCAGTTACACAACAAAGCAGTCTACTGTTAAGTGTTCTCTATTCTCAACAGCATGAGTAATTGCACCTTTCAAGTTGGTGGCAGATAAAATTTCAGTTTCTGTGGAAATTGCTGGGAGAGACTGGACGATTCTATTCACAACTGTTTTCAAGACCACCACACAGCTCCCCTACGGGTCACAGAGCCAGCACTCATGAACTATATGGACAGGACAGCTTTCTCTATAACTGAGCTCTGCTTCTCTGGACTCACACCCTTTCTAGGGATTGAACCCAGGGCCTCATACATTCTAGGAATTTGCTGTACTACTGAACTGCACCTCCTTCAGCTGACTCCTTCACTGAAGTTTGCTCTTTTTCCAGGATCACCAGCCTTTGTCAGAGACAAGCTACAAAACCACCATTGTTTTGTGGACATGGAATTGTGTTCACAGGTCTGCAGCAGTAGCCCAACCACATGGCCCCACAGCGGTGGGCCACAGCACCCGGACTCATCCGTTCTCCACACCTTCTGCACTGGAGTCCAGGCTGAAGTCCTGACTCTGTAGGATTTTCTCCACAATGTCATCAGCATCCACTCTGGTGTCGTCAACCCGCTTCAGCTGAGACTCAACAGAATCCTGCTTCACTGGGCATCTGTGAAGAGAGCCACAGTTGTTTCCCCCTTTTGTATTGATTATGTCATGAGAATAAAGACGCTCTGAAACATAACAACATCACGTGGGAAGGTACCTGGCGAGTTTTTCAGAAGCTTCTTCTTCCTTAACGGCGGCCGCAGGGTCTGGATTTGGGTCAGTTGTGATTTGCTCAGTTTCGTCGCATGGCTCAAGAATGCTTTCAATCCCTGTTGAGGTGCTTCCCACTGAGGTATTTCTCCTGTGGCAGAACTCGGAGAAACTGGATGACCGGGAGTGACATGTGCTATATCCTGCCAGAGGAAAAATCACTTTGGATATACTATCAATGATCACACACACTACAACCTAACCTTCTCTTTCTGTATGTGTGTACAGGTTCATAGGGGTGCATGTACATGTGTGTGCAGATGCATGTGGGTGGATGTATGTACAGAGGCCAGTTGTTGATCTGGGATTCTCTGTCACTGGGCCACCTTGTGCTTTGAGACACTGAGCTTCGATCTTGCTGATTTAGCTACAGTAGTCCCTGAAGTCCCTCCGTCTTTGTCTTCCCAGCTCTTAGGTTACAGGTATGGACTGTCATGTCTGACTTTTAGGCGAGTGCTGGTGACTGAACTCAGGTTCTCATGCTTGCATGGCAAACATTTTACTGAGTCATCTGCTATCTCTGAGATGTAAGTTCTTCATCCCATAACAATAACCTTTCCCCTATAGTAGTCCCAAGTGCATTATTGAATTTTATTTTGTCTGGAGACAGGCACTTGCTATACAGCAAGCAGAGGCTGACCTTGAACTTGCCATCCTTCTGTCTCAGCCTCCCCATTGCTAAAATAACAGGTGTGTGTCACCACACTTGGCTCCAAATCCCTTTAGAACAGTGGTTCTCAGCCTTCATAATGCTGTGAGACCCTTTAATACAGTTCCTCATGCTGTAGCGACTCCCAATCATAAAATTACTTCATTGCTACTTCATAACTGTAAATTTGCAATTGTTATGGATCATAATGTAAATATCTTATATGCAGGATATCTGATAATGTGACCACTAAAGGGGTCATGAGACCCCTATTGGTTGAGAACCACTGCGTTAGAAGAACAAGGCATTGAATCCCACTGTGGGCCTCTACCTGACACTTTGGACTGTTGGCTTGCATAGCTTGATGTTCTAGAGTGTCCCCAGGCACCAAGTTCATCTGGAACAGAGGCACTCTTTGCTGAAAGATCTGCAATAAGTCACAACTCAATGTTACTATTGCCACCAAGTCAACTTGTATTCTCACCTGCAGATTTTATTACTTCACAAATTCACAATCAAGGAAAATAAATGATAACGTGCTAGTCTTTCAAATTGGCACAACAAGAACAGCTACATCACAAGAAATAAAAGAATACTTAAATATCTTAGTTCATTGGAAAGATAGGGTACTTTCATTATGTCTACTAGCAGTGTATCTTAAAACCATTTTTTCCTTAACATTTCTCTAAGAAGTCAGTCTTATTCTTACAACTCTCAGGAAAATGCTGGACTTTGGTGTTATCTATCTATCTCTATCTATCTATCTATCTATCTATCTATCTATCTATCTATCTATCTATCTATCTATCAGGTCCGGTAATCCCAGCTACCCTTACACTCACTCAGTAGCAGAACATTCAACCCCTGACTTCCTTTCTTGCTGTCCTCAGTGCTGGGATTGCAGATGTACACCACCATGCCCAGGCACTGTAGTGGTTTTGTTGTTTTGGGTTTTGTTTGTTTTGTTTTGAGGTGGTGTGGAGGAGAATTCATTGCAGTAGTGAATTAAAGATACTTTACTGTTATAATGTCAGTCTTCCTAGTGTTAGGCCAATACTGTAACTTTTATGCCAATACTGTAACTTTTACCAACACAGCATAGGGTGTAGTATCCAGGATGAAAGTTCTTAAAAAAAAAAAACCGAATAAAGATTGGAGATGACGCAGCTGTTTAGAGCACTGGCTGCTCTTCCAGTTCCCAGCACCTACATGGCAGCTCACAACCAGCTGTTACTCCAGTTCCAGGGGACCCAACGCCCTCTTTTAGCCTCTACAAGAATCACATGCAGATGGTGAACAGACATATACATAGGCAAAATACCCACACACTACACAATAAGATAAATAAAATTTGAAAAATAAGGTGACAAAAGAAACAGGATAGTGCCTAGTTTGTGAGGTACTATTTGGAACCACAAACTGTTTCTAGCAGTCCCCTGATTACGCTCATAGTCTAGATAGCAGTTACGCACTTGTGGTGTCACGCTCCTCCACAGAAGACAGAACTGTGAGTTTGGTATTGTGTAAAACACAGGAGCAGAAGGAAAACAGTTGAGTGAGATAGTTACCACAGTAGCAGTTCTGTAACCGAGATGCTGCACAGTTGGGCCAGCAGATGCTGTCAAAC
Organism: Grammomys surdaster; assembly: GCF_004785775.1. Taxonomy (NCBI): domain Eukaryota; kingdom Metazoa; phylum Chordata; class Mammalia; order Rodentia; family Muridae; genus Grammomys; species Grammomys surdaster. Next base: position 2,730,913 of record NW_021620966.1, read on the forward strand.
ACAAGCTACCGGCTCTCTGCAAAGGCTTCCCATGTCCGGGTAGACTGCAAGGGTACCAAGTGTTTATCTCTACAGCAGCCCTAAACCCAAAGGTTGGGGCCAATGGAATCTTCTCTAGGTGATAGTTTGTAGAGATTCCTATATACCCAGAAGTCTACCCCAGTGTTTGGCTCAGATCTCAGACATTTGTCTTCTGGTTTCCAAAATGTATTCTATGTAAAAATTTATTAAGCTCTTATCAAATCAATTGTCCCTGGTGTAGATGAAACAAACACTGGGGCTACAAAGTACGAGGCAAAACACTTGCAAACAAAATGCAGTGTGCCTAGCATTAACCAAAAGAAGATACTAATGACCCCAAAGGCCAGTGCACCTGATACCACATGGGAGGAGACTTCGAAGAGGAGGCTAGCCCAGGATCTGCCAATGTAGGAGTCTCTCAGCTAGCTGAGTAAGGAACAGCATAGGGCACAACAAGCTTTGTTTGCAGAGAAGCAAATGGTAAAGTCGGCATACAGAGCAGTGGGGAGATGACTGATGGGAAAGGGGCCGACAGCACAAGAAGATGCCGGCTGGTGAAGAGCTTTCTGGGAGCTGAATGAAGGCAATACTTAGATGACTTTAAGCAAGGGCATGACACTGCAGTCTGTACTGCGTGAAGATCACTTTAGTAAAGGGATAAGCAGGATGGACTGCAGAGAGGAGGTTTTTATTGTAACCCAGCTAAGTATGGGAGGTCTTTAACATAGATGGCTGGATTCAGTTACTGAGCAAAAGCTGGTGCCAAGATGCCTGACCAGTAGGAGAATAAAAAAGGGGGAGAGGCAGAGAGCTTTTGGGGCTGCTTGACAAGAATTTGACATGGGCCAAGGACAAGGAAGTAGGCTTCAGGCAGGAATCCGACATTAGGCTAGAAAAAAGAAGTAATTTCAGGAAGGAATCTAAATCTTAGGCTAGAACAAGGAAGTAGGTTTCAGACATGAAAATGACTTTGGGCTAGGACAGGGAAGTAGGCTCAGCTATTTTGGTCATCCTGATAAACCCTTAGAAACATCGATTACAGGAGTGTTCAGGAAACTCTGTTTATTGTCTTGCTTGTTCTTTGACTATTTGCATCTATTGTATTGCTAGTTCCTCAATCTAGAACTGACCTTAATACTTGCATGTAATTAAAATGGTATAAAAGCAAAAAGGAGGAGGGGGGATGGGATAGGGGTTTTCTAGGGAGGGGAATGGGGAAAGAGGATAGCACCTGAAATGTAAATAAATAAAATATCCAATAAAAATATATTTAAAAAAAAGTAGAAAAAAAAGTTAGGCAAATTTACACTGACATGTGGAATCGGAGGACAACTGGTCCTCATCACATGCTGACCTGTCCCTAGCCTTACGATGGGATAGAATGCCTTAATCATGAGGAACCCAGAGTCTGGCTTGGGAGAAAGATGAACATATGGATTTCTGTAGGATATGTGACATAAGGGAGACCGTCCTCAAGACATTTGAAAACAGATATTTGTGAAAGGTATGTATCTAACACACATTCATATAAAGAAATTATATTTATGACAGTTAAATCCAGGGGTGTGGATTACACTGCTCAGAAAACTAAGTAGAGAGGACTAAACTCCTGTGGAATAGCAACACTGGAGAGGAGGTCAAAGAAGCCAGGGAAGGTTTTATGTCTTAGTTTTTGTTTTTGAAGGCTGGAGACTAAAGCCAGGTCCTAAAGCAAGCATCAAGTGCCCTATACCACGGCGACAGCCCTAGGACCTTAAGGAAGTTTCTTTTTAATTTTTTGTTATTATTTGAGAATTTCATGTGTGCATATGATATGTTTTGATCAAATTCAGGGTCTATTCCATCCTCTCCAATTCTTCCTATACTTCTCTCTCTCTTCCCTACCAACTTAATGTATTGTGTTCTTAAACCCATGGAAAGCACTTAGTGATGCCTCTGTGTGCATGAGTTTAGGACCATCTTGCCTCTGTGTGCATGAGTGTAGAACCATCTACCGTAGCCTCTTAGGGACCACACTCCTAAAGAAAACTTACTCTTCCTCCCCTAATAGATTCTCATCTTAAAAAAATCACTATGGTTATTTATTTACTTATTTATTTGAGCGTGTGTGTGTGTGTGTGTGTGTGTGTGTGTGTATGTGTGTGTATGTATGCAATACATTATACATATGGAGGCCAGATAACAACTAGCTAACTAGTTGGGGGGTCCTAGGGATTGAACTCATGTCTTCAGGATTGGCAGCAAGTGACTTTACCAACCAGATCATCTTGCTGGCTCAAGGACTCCCTAAGAAGCCAGAAGAGGAAAGGTCATGAAGGTAGGAGATAAGGGAAGAGATGGCTTCAAGAAAGAATTAGTGGCTGAGTCATATGAGAACAGGAAAAATGCCCACAGGATTTGGCAATCACGTAACCATAGACATCAAGACAGAACACAAACCAGATCACAGAGGAGTTTAACAAGCAATGAGCAGTGCAATGGTTAACTCACTGGAAATCTGACTAGACTAGGATTTACCTAAGGGCCACCTAACTGGGCCTGTCTGTGAGGTTTAGCTGAGTGAAAATCCACCCTGAATGTGAGCAGAACTGTTTCCTGAGCTGAGGTCCTGGGCTGAATGAAGAGGAGGAGAAACCAGCTGAACACCAGCACTTATCATTGTGTTTCCTGACTGTGGGTGCAATGTGACCAGACGCCTCCCATCCCTCTGTGGCTTCCCCACAGCGACAGGCTGCATCCCCTGGAACTGTGAGCCCAAATCTCCTTCAAGTTTTTTTGTCACAGCAACAAGAAGCAGTTAACAGATGCAAGCAGTCTTGGTTTCTAGAAGAAATAAAATAGTACTGTTTTTCAGATATCGAAAGACCAGGAAGCTATATACCCATACCTGCTATTCCAAGATGCACCTTGAGGGTCTCGCCACCTTTCCTATCCTCTTCCAGAGACTCTGACTCCCCAGCGATTGGTATTGACATGGATGTGGAAGGAGGCCTGTAAATAGATATTCTAAGGATCAGATCTTGAATCATGTGTGAGCCTGAAGGTTTGAACTACTGTTAGAGACTCATTATGAGGTCAGCATCTGGCCTTAGTAAGCTCTTTATTAGTGTTATCCTTTTGAGGATGAAATAAAAAAACATGAAATAATCCACAAGTATCTTTTAGAACCTTAAAACCTGAATGATAAATGTGGGAAAGATTTTTATACAAAGATATTATTTTTATTTATGTGCATGTATCTGTAGGCACCTGCACATGTGTGTACATGTACAGAGGCCAAAAGAGGGTGCTGGGTCCCCTGGAGCTAGAGTTAGACATGACTGAAAACCACCTGATAGGGTGCTGGGAACCTAGGCCCTCTGCAAAGAGCAGCAAGTGCTCTTAACCACAGAGCCACCCCACCTGCCCTGTGGGAGGTTTATACAGTAAAATTCTATGAATAGAAACAGTACTGTCTCACAGAGTTCTGAAGAGAGAGAGAACCCAATGTGGTGTTACAGCCCTGTGTTCAGCACTTAGCAGGCCAAGGCAGGAGGACCATATTTTCCTAGGATATGTAGCAAGCTGGGTACCAACCTAGGGTACATGAGTCAAAGCAAACCCTTCAATGGTGCCTTTGGATCAAAGCTCAATCTCTGAGGATGACACCTGTAGCTCTTCATAGTTTGACTTGGACCAATCTCTTTAATTACCAATATTTGTATTTTAATTTTTGTTGTAATATTTTAGTTTTTTTGGGGGGAGGGGGCATAATCTTGCTCGGTAGCCCTGGCTGGCTTGGTAACCTGTATTTAGCTCAGACTAGCCTTGAACATATGAAAATCTTCCTGCCTCCATTTTCTGAGTGCTAGGATTACATATGGGCTTGTACTACCATGCCTTGCTGAGTTATATGTTTAAATAACATAAAAAAAACTTGGTTAAAAATCCATTGCTTATTTCACAGGAATGAATATATATATATATCTCACACAAAGAATGGAGCCTACAATGACAGTCATAAATCACTAGTGACCTTACTGTGCCTGCACGCCTCAATTCTTAAATGTCAGTTGGCTTCCTTTCCATAGGTGATTACTACCTTAACATCTCTAACACTCCTTTGCATCTGGCTTTCCTGTCCTGCTATCTCAAAATACCAGGAGTCATTTCTGCTCAGTGCTCTAAGTCAGGGGCAGTTAGCATTCTGGCAGAGCAAGCTGACCATGGGGGCTGTTGGTACAGCAGACTCAGAATCTGAAATCTTAGCTAGGCTGCTGCAGTTCTGTTCCCCAGGGCAACATAGTTTCAGTGTGTTGGCTCGGTTCTATTGCTTCTTTTGTTAAAAAAAAGTTTTGTATTCTTTGTCAGGATCTCTTGATATAGCATGATTGTAGACTAAAGAAATGGGGATTATTTTAGTTTTATAGCAATGTTCAGAGTCTGTGAGAAGTGACCTCCTGAAATGACATCATTATAACCTGGATATCCCCACAAATATTCCGTGCGCCATTACAATGCCTTATGTGTGTGCTCATGATTTTTCTTCTTGAATGTCTGTCCTCACCTTCTACACTTAGAACACTCTCATTCATCATTACAGCTTAGCCCAGTGTCTCCCCCTCAGGAAGGACTTTCTGGCTTTCAAGGATCAGGGGTGATTAGTGTTCTCTGCTCTCTACCCCTGTAATATTGTGTGCTGTGTGCACATCTCCCTGGCATCCAGCAGAGCAGGGCATGCCTCTCACCAGTACTTATGTACCTTTGGCTCCACACAGACATACTTGGCAAGACAATGGCTCTGCCTTAGCTTCCTCCTATGTAAGGTAAGGATCAAACCAGGAGGTCTTACAGATTCCTTTTTTAGATGTGGGTCTCACTGTGTCTTACATCTGAGCTCTGAGTTGTTCCTCCTTGGGCTTCTCAGGAGAGAAAACATTAGCTAATGAGACGGTCACACAATCCACCTCTTCTGTTGTTCCTGGGTCCCTCGTAAGGTTTCTTTTCTACCTTGCCTCATATATGTGGGCAATTCCTTTTCACCTGAAGCCCCTGCAGTATTTTACCTTATTCAGAAGGTAAGTGGGGTCATTTGAATGGCTCACAAGATGACCATCTGACCTCATCTCCTGTTACCAAGCTCTTTGCTCCCTCTGCTCTAGATATTTGGGTTTTCAGGCAATTACTTGAGCATACTGGGTACAGTCTCCCTCAAGGCTTTTGTCCCTATTCCATCCACCTTGAAGACTCTTTTCCTAAATATCTGTGTGCCTTGCTTCTTACCTCCTTCAAGTTTCTACTCAAATGTCATCTCATCCAGGACGGCTTCCCCTGATACTCCATATAAAACAGCACCAGCTCTTTAGGGCATCTCCCCCACCCCCATCACAGCATCTCTTCCCAGGCTCCTTTCTGTGCTTATTGCTACTTGGTTGTTTCCATCTTTGAGTATAAATTCTAGGATGGGAGAATGCTGTCTCTTTTGCTCACTGCAGTCCCACATACAGTAAGGCACCTACCAGGTATTTGTTGAAGAAGTAAGAAAACAGAGAGCAAATTAAAACTGTCATTTGTCAAATCCCACCTTAAACCTGAAACTCAAAGATGGGGAAGTATCTCTTAACTTGCATCATCCTGAGAGTGGCTTACTCGATTCCAGGGGACAGTCACTTCTACAAAATTCAGGAACACTATACCATGAAAGGAACCATTTACCTACACAAGTGCTTCAATTTGTAGCATACTTTCAGACAAAACAATCCATTTACTGGTTATCAACTTACGTTTTAAAACATGGGTCACCGGACATCAGCTGCATACTGATCAAAACCTAAACAAAAGAGCAACAAATGTCACAGTTACACAAGATTTCTCCAGAAGCCAGCTTCCGCTAATAGGTGTTTCCCCCACAACACCCAGTCTAACATTTTCTATCCAGAAAGCATTAAATGAAATAAACGTTTAATGGGGGTATACCCAAAATGCAATTACTGCTTTACGTAGAGGTGGATTAAAAATTATCTTTGGTGTCCAAACCCCTGTGATTATAAAAATCTTGTTGAAAATGTAAGAATGAAAAGCACTTCCCCAGCAATAAGCGTTCCTTAACATGTGGCTGTGTCTGGGTTGTCTGTGTTTACTCCAGATTCCTGTGGAGAAGCATGCCCTCCAGCTCCACAGGACGAGGCTTCATGGGATACCTGCTCCAGACTCTAAGGGGCAGAGAGCTTCTGGCTTTTGCACCAGCTTTGGACTGGAACTAAAGCCTTGCTGTTTCCTTTTGAGATGTTGATATTCCCTGGTTGCTGAGTAACTTTTAAGAATCAACCACAGGACAATCTCATTTATTCTGAGGGAGTCTGGCCTTGAACTCAGTGTGCATCAGAGGGTGGCCTTGAACTTCTTTTTCCTCCATTCTGGTGCTGCTTTGATCCCAGGCATGCATTACCACATCCAGTTTATATGGTGGTGGGGACTGAGCCCAGGCAGTGCTTCTTGCATGCTAGAGAAACATTCTACCAACCAGACTGTATTCCCAGCCCCAAATTCACATTCTAATGGGTGTGATAATAATGATATTCACAATGATAATGACTTGAGAATTTATTTTACTTTGGATCTTTGAGACAGTCTTGGTATTCTAGGCTACCCCCAGACTTGCTAGGTAGCCAAGGATGATAACCTTGAACTTATGATCCTTGTGCCTCAGCCTCCTGAGTGCCGGGATTACACACATGCACATTCATACTTGGCTTGAGTGGAGAATTTATGTTTCAGATATACACTTTGTGTTCTATACAATTCATCTTCAACAATCCCATGAGAAAGTAACATTGTCTTTTTGAGACCATAGAGATGATATTTTCTGAATCACAGAGCTGGCACAGGGCAGAACCCAGGACCACACATATGAGTCATAGTCTTAAAGACACTCAGGACACATAGAGACAACCACATGCTTTCCAGCTAATGGCTGACATACATCTTCTACAACCTCATTTCATTCATACCTCTTTACCACAGGACATTCACCACTGTCCCTTTCTTATTTGATTTTTTCCCCCTTAAGTCTCAGACACATCCTGTTGTCCTGGCTTTCTTATTGCCTCTTCATCCGGTCCTTCATTCTGGTTCCCAACTCTATAGGACAGCACTGTGACTATCTGATTGTCTTAGGATGAAAGAAATTGTATGGGGAGTCAGGTCAGAGACGTGGGAGGACACTGAGAGGTGGGAGGCTGAGGTTCGTTCTTAAGACACGGTACATGTCAACTCTTTCTTTGTATGTTGACAAGGATGGGTCATTAAAGGAACAGATGACTAATAGAACAGATGAGCCAAGGAGAAAAGAAAACCCTTGATTATGCCTGTGTGGATTCTAGAGCCCAATAGGAAGCACTGACATCTAACAGGAAGAGGGTCGTGTCAGCCATCGTAACAGTCATGCACTGTAGTAAGAGCGGAGAGACAAGTGGAAGCTCATCGCTGGGATGATGAGGGGATACACATGTAATGAGTTCTAGCTTTCCAATAAAGGAGGAGTTTTGCAGAGGTAAAACATGGGGAATGAAAATACATTGGAATAAAAGGCAGGATGGAGGATATCTAAATTGGGCACAGTATGGGCACCAGCAGGAGGTGAGCCTGATTTCAGTAATGTCCCCTCGGTCATGTGTCCTCCAGCAATGTTCAGCAGCAGGACACAGACTCAGGGAGGACACACAGTCAAACCAAGGAGAGTTGGAGATACTCAGGGGCAGCAAATGGCAAAGGAACCGGGAGTGTTCGTTTATGTAGGATAACCACAAACTGTGTACACTGAGCTACAGACAGGGGAACTGGAAGTAAGTGGAGGGTTGGCAGATCAGGAGAAAGGGGTAAGGTTGGAGATACCAGCTGTGTGAGTAGACCAGGAGGGCTGGGGACATAGAGAGGGTGGTAGAAGAGGGGAACCTGCCAAAAGCTCGGCAGCAATTTCAGTGTGAGGGAGATGACTGCACAGTTAAAGCACTTGTTGCATAGAAGAGGACACACACACACACACACACACACACACACACACACCCGAAAGCACTCCTATTCAGAGAGGAGTTATGTGCTTTTCTTTTTTCTTCCAGATAGGGTTTTGCTATGTAGCTCTGGCTATCCTGGAACTCCATTTGTAAATCAGGCTGGCCTCAAACTCACAGAGATCCACCTGCCTCTGCCTTCCAAGTGTGGGATTAAAGGTGTGCACCATCACTACTTGGTGGGCTATATGCTTTTTCACATGAGGCCTATATGAGAAGGCTGGGTTTTAGGAACTTGCTTGGGGTCATTCAGAGCAAACAGTATAGTCAGTGGGTTCTGAGACACGGGATTGGAGGGCATGGGAATGGGAAAAGGCCACCAAACAGCAGATCAGAGGACAGCTCTGTCACTAACTGCTTCTCTTACAGAAGGCACTTCACTGCCTGAGTCTCACCTCCGTTATAAATCAGGGATAAAAACTGTTCCCCATCTGTCTAGACCTGCTGACCTCATGGTGGTATGTGCAAGTGCCCTGAGATATTTTCAGTAGTATAAATCAAGAAAATCAAATGGACTCCAACTTCATAATATGGTGCTTTTCTAATTTCCTCTTTCCCAATCTTGGTTTCTGAGACAAGGTCTCATGTAGCTAAGGCTGGCCTTGAACCCCTGGTCTTCCCTGTCTCCACCTCCTGAGTAGTAGAATTACAGGGGTGCATCACCACACCTGACATTTCCTCATCTTTTTTTTTTTTAAATCATTTTCCTCTCCATATCAACTGCCCATCCTATATTTCTTAAAGCTGCTATGTGTGCAAGTGAGGACTACCTATAAGAACCAGTTCATGAATTTCTATATTGCCAGAGCTAAAAGTTCACCAAAAACCAGCTTAAACTACAAGCATAAAGTAATTCTTCACTTTACCAACTTTGGAATTAAAACCACTTGGTTTTTACACAGCTACCTTTTACACAGCTATCTTTCTTCTCATTAGGTAACTTACTAATTCAGCAAAATATAGTGAAGAGGACTCTCATAGGTACCAGCTACTTTCTGAACATTCTCCCAGTGGGCCTCACTTCCATCAGCCTCATGGAGTGGCCGTTCTCTATGATTACCTGAATACATGGCCCCGATCAGACCTGGGGAATTAAGACCCGTGAGTGAGTTTGTCTGTCATTTTCACAAGTTACAAGAGAATGCATCACAGCTTCTCTGGAACTTCTCTTGAGGTATGTGTGTGTGTGTCTATGCATGCACACGCACGATCATGTGTATGCATGCATGGAGCATGGGGGAATGTCTGTGTAAGTGCATGAGCATATGTATACACAAAGCCCAGAAGAGTGCATCAGAATTCCTCCCTTCACTTGCAGCCTTATTCTTTCGTGGCAAGGTCTCTCCCTGAACCTGGAGCATGCATTTTACAGCTAGGCCAACAAGCATTAACATCCTTTCTGTCTCCATCCCCCACAGCATACGATGACAGGTATGACCAAAAACCACCCTGCCTTCTTACATGCACTGGGTCTGAACTTAATTCTTCATGGTTGTGTAGCAAGTGCCTTTAACTACTAAGCCATCCTCCTGGCCCTGATAGCTATATGTATTTTAAGCCATGTGTTTAATCATTGTGTTCCTTCTCCTCAGCAATCACTTCTATTGCAGCAGTAGTGTATTCATTTGTTCACAGGATCGATGAGAGACACACTGGGCCATAAGGATGGTCATTACTGTTCACCGCTTCTATGGTGTGGAAGGGTCTTTCTTAGTGGTGTGCTGGCTTATGACCTCAGTATGGATTCCCATCGTATAGATAACAACACATGTCCATGTTTAGTGTGAGGCATGAGGTCTCTTATCGGTATGTAAATCTCGAAGAAGAGTGCTTACTTTAAGGATGGAATTGTCCTGTCTTGTATTTTTGGTATCATAGCCTTCCAGTAAACAGCGGCGGGTGGTATTTCCTGATCCAGCGAACTCTGCCAGGTTTAGATCTGCAAAGCCCAGCTATGAAAAGAAAGAGAATCATATTAATAGACTATCTAGGATGCTCTAGCCTATCTCCTTAAAATAGACATCCAGCCCGCGAGTTTTCTCAGATCTTTCAGTTCTTGCTGTTTTACCGCTACCTGCTTTATCATTTACTTTACGCGGGTCCTTAATATACTTGCTCTTTAATAAAAATCTGCTCCATAGTCTACCCATCCTTTACCATGGATTTGATGTGCTGGGCTAAAGACATTTCTGTACACATAAAAATAAACGTATAACTGTGACAGTCCAACTAAGGCCTGTCAGACAAGCAAACTCACTCACAGGAGCACCGACTCTCATGTCAGACTGTGGGAGACTCACTCACAGGAGCACAGACTCTCATGTCACACTGTGGGAGACTCACTCACAGGAGCACAGACACTCATGTCAGACTGTGGGAGACTCACTCACAGGAGCACAGACTCTCATGTCAGACTGTGGGAGACTCACTCACAGGAGCACAGACTCTCATGTCAGACTGTGGGAGACTCACTCACAGGAGCACGGAGACTCATGTCAGACTGTGGGAGACTCACTCACAGGAGCACCGACTCTCATGTCAGACTGTGGGAGACTCACTCACAGGAGCACGGACACTCATGTCAGACTGTGGGAGACTCACTCACAGGAGCACGGACACTCATGTCA
>NW_021620966.1:2741618-2813413 GCF_004785775.1 Grammomys surdaster
GTCAGACTGTGGGAGACTCACTCACAGGAGCACGGACACTCATGTCACACTGTGGGAGATAACAAGTAGTTGGGCTCATGTGCAGCTACCCACAAACTCCTGTTCTGGATCCTACTCTATGCCGCTTTAACCACTGGGGCCTGTGGTTACAGGGTACAGGTTAAATTCTCATTGTCCACATGCTCACGAAAGAACTCCAGTGAAGCTCGTCCCTTCTTCAGCAGGGACACCTTTTTCCCTTCGGCCTTGCTAATGATCTTCAGCTGAGTCTCTCTATGGCGGGTTTTTCTTCCCAAGCTCACAGTTCTCTATCCTCTCTGCTGCTACCCAGTTCAGTTTAAATGTGTTCTGCCTCTACATCGCTACCCAGAGATGCCATCTTCTGCCATTATCAAAGCTTGTTCTAGTTTTCCTCTGATGTTGCTTAACCCAGACTCAAGTGCCCCTCTATTGTTGTTATCTTAGCAGTCTATGTCTACATAACTAAGTGTATACAATTGTGATGAACAAAGTGTGAACTAAGCATATCTCTACATACATGCAGTAAAACTACACTAGGTGTTTCAAATGTTCCTGAGGTCATTTGCATCAAGATTTTCTGTGTGTATAATGCATGTATATGTATGTATCTATGTAGGTATGCACACCCGACAGTGAACATGCAGAGGTCAGAGGACAACCCCAGGCTTTAGCTTCCACCACCTGTTTGAGCCAGGTGTTTGCCACTGTGCTATGCCTGCCAGCTTAGCTAGCCTGCAGGGATCCTCCTGTCTCTACTTCCCATCTCACTGTAGCACAGCTGTGTGCTACTGTGCTTGGTTCTGGGGCTCTAGACTGCAGTTCTTACATTTGGGTGGCAAGAACTTTCCCCATGAGCCATCGCCCTAGGCCCACTTTCAGGGTCATGCAAGGGGATGGTTTTAATTGCACTAGTTCACTGGTTTTGAACTGGTATGCAAGGAGTAAAGAGTAAGAACCTAGAGAATCCTGTAAGCCCCCAATACAGTAGACAGGCACACTTCAAGACACAGCTGCTTAACTTTCACCTGGTTAGTTCAGTCTTACTGCCTTCTGTCACAGGAGGAAAGGCCAGCGTAGGTCCATGCAAGTCAACATGTGTGTGAGCATGTGAAGACACACGTGACTTATTCGATCGATCATCTATTACTAACACGTACTATTTCCTATAAGTCTCCCCTTTAAAGCTCCAGTGCTTCTTCCTGCTCTTGTCTCTGCAGCTGGCCTTGCTGCCTATTTGACTCAGAAATTAAGGGCAGTCGAGGGCACTTAGCATCCTTCCAGAAGCTCGTTCTGCCAGCCATAGCCACTCACCGCCTGCACCTGGGCCTCCGCTGCCTTCCCACTCAGAGACTATGGCTGACGTGGCTGTGCTCCTGAGGCCTCTTGCCTACTGTGTTCATTCTGTAGTTTCCCCTGCTCTTTGGCACTCTTTTTACCCCTCTCTACTAGACCACTCCTACCAGCACAGAAACATGCTGGGTTCTCTCCTATCATAAGGAACAAGCCGAGACTTGTCCCACATCTCTCCAGGCTTTTGGATCACTTTTTGGTTTATCCTCCATCAAAATAAAAGCAAAGAGAAACCACAAGAACAACCCTACTTGAAAGGGTTGTCTATGTTGTCTCTGACCATCTGGATCAATTAACTTCCCCTTCCCTCCTCACCCCATACCTCTGCTGGCCATAAGGTGTCAAAGTCAACTCAGTGCCATTGCCACTCTTGAACTCACTCTCTTAGGCAATCTAATAGTTTTCAGTTCTAGTCACATCAAGGTTCCAATGCTAATAAAGGAGTCCAATGCTGATAAAGGCTAGCTGCCCATCAACTTACCATCTACCATTCCAATACTGGTTTTCTATGGTCACTGAAATCTCTGCTATGGACTGCATGCTTCTGTTTCTCTAGAATTCCTATGTTGAAAGCTGAACCCTCAGTAGGATGGTATGGACTGGTGGAGGCTTTGGGAGGTAATCAGGCCCTGAGATGGAAGCCCTCATAGACAGTTTAATGAATCCTTCCACTTTTGGTGCTGGGGATCAAAGCCAGGGGCTTGCATATGCCTCAGTTTGTGTTCTACCTCTACACTAATGCCTGGATGAATGCACTTTAAGTAGAGGAGAGAACTTGCATCCTCTCTCTGCAATCTGCCACATGGTGACACATTGAGAAGTCAATCATCTGCATACCAGGTTCTCCAGAGACACGGAATCTGCCAGCGTTTTGACCTTAGACTTCTCAGCATCTAGAATGGTGAGAACTAAATGTATTTTGTTTAAGTCATCTAGTGTGTTGTACTTTGGTATAGTGGCAAAACCCAAACAAGACAGTCACTTTTAAGAAAGTAACACACCAATGTACCTTTTATGTGCCAGACTCTTATCTAGATCCAGGAGAACAGTGAGGTAAAAGAAAAATATTCTGTCTTCCAAGAACTTACATTACACACAGTATAGCAATATGTCACAGAATCCATATTTCCTTTTGACTTTGTTTGGCTCCACTAATATAACTGTTACATGAATATCTATCTATACACGCGTTTCATATATGTCTCATAAATATGTCATGCATATATATCATATTTGTGATGGACATTAACTGATTCAGAAAATAATTGTTAACATTCATATTCCAGGTAAATATTAGGCATAAATTGGGAATATAGAATGTTTTCCCCATTCTCGCTGCTAGGGATGGAACCCAGGGTCTATCTCATCCTGTGCCCTGAGCTATCCCTGAGTCCTTTATTCTTACTTTCATAGTTTAGTATGGGAAAACAGAAAGCAGATTCCTGCCGTGCTGTCTGATAAGTGCTGTGCTAAAGGGAGACACACAGAGAGAAGAAAAGTTCTCAGTGGGAAGGTATGACTAAGCTGAATCTTAATGACACATGAGTTGACAGGATAAGGGGAGGGAGGAAGACATGCATGGTGTCAAGTCACAAGGCAAAGAAGCTAAAATAGCACGAGATAGATACTCTCAGAAGGGTATGATGGCAAGATGCCTCCTAAGGTTGAGGGGTGGGAGAGAAGAGAGAGACAGAACACAGGCGGCAGGTAGAGGCGATGAGGCAGCAAGAAGGATCTGCAAACCACAATGGGTCTTATTTATCAGCTTATAGAATTTCCAATTTCCTTTACAGACAACAAATAACGACTGAGAAACTAAAAGTGGGGAATGATATAATCACGTTTTAATTTTAGAAAGATCACTCTGGCAGGACTAAGGAAGATGGAGTTAGACAACAAGGACCAGACTAAGCAGGTGGCCAACAGTGGCTGCCAATAGAAAATAATGCAGGCGTAGTCTAAGGCAATAGTCTTCATAAAAGGTGAGAGAATATTGTCTTAAAAGCTTTTAGAAGAGAAAAAAAAGCCATGAACATTTATCAGCAACAGCAGACCTTGCTTGTCTGCCTGCCTAAAGCTCTGGGCCCTGCTAGTCCACTTTTCTCCAGAGATTCAATCTCTGTACTTATCCTTGTGCACACAGAGGGACCCATCCTTCCATCATTGGTACATTGTGCTTAGTCTAATTTAACAATAGCAATTCGTTTCTATGGCTGCAGATGGTTAAGGGTGGGTATAAGGTTCAGTTATACTCAGTAAAACATATGGTGGAGTCCTCTAAGAGCATGTAGGAAATACTTATTCAACAAAAATAATATACAGAGACTAGCTAGGTTTTTGTGCATATGAATTATGTTAAAAAAACTGAGCAACTAGACATGTGATGTTGAGGTATAGTAATTAAGATTAAGGTCATCATTGAGGGAAGGGGATAACGGATCCCTGACCATGTTCTTTAGTCAGTGGATTAACCAATTCTGGAGCAGCAATATTTTATACCTAATTATTCTGTGTTATCAGTAAGCTACGATTTCAAGAAAACCAGAGAACACTCTCTAGCAAGGAGACTGATACTACGGGGTAACAGCCCACAATAAGCTTCCAGAATAGTCTTTTTTTTTTTTTAAACAAAAAGGGTTCATTTATTTTTATTATGAGTATGGGTATTTTGCCTGCATGTAGGTCTGGGCACCATGTGCATGCAGGGCCTGAGAGGGGGTTGGGGCCTCTGGAACAGGAGTTACAGACAGAGTTCTAGTCACTTTTGGGTCCTGGGAACAGAACCAACCTGGGTCCTTTGGAGAACTGGCAATGTTCCTAATCACTAAGCTATTTCTCCAGTCCCCAGAAAGAGTATTCTAATATTTTGTTAAATCCAGTTATTCAATCTCTAGTTTGCTGTACTTAAAAACGAGCCAAGCTTGAGAAACAATTAAAAACCTACAGGTTGCAATAGCAACATTATAAACTACAAAGAGAGTTAAAGAACATTTACTTACCTTTGCGTAAGCTTTCCCACCTTTTAATTCCTGCAAATACAGAAGACACTATAAGGAAGGACACTGTATGATGAAGGATGTAAGACTATATGCGTGTCACACAATTCCAAAGTAGACATTTATACGCTAGTAAATGTCTCAGACAATATACACTGAGCGATTTCAACCTGACTATTCAAATCAATAACATCTTTAAAATGACCAAAATTTTCCCTTTGCTTGAAACTTTATCTATCTATTTAGTTTTTGATATGGAGTCTCTATATGCTGCACAGACTGACCTTGAGCTTCTGGACTTCAAGTGACTCACCTCAGCTTCCTGGATATTGGGACAGTAGGCCACATTTTTGCTTTTAGGATACCACATAGCTGTGAGGGCCAAGTGTGAGGAAGGCACTTAGAACAATGCCTAAGACTCTGTGCACTCCGTTTCCTCTTATTATCACAGAGAGCTTCCTTTCTTCAAAGTCACTTTGAGAATGTGTTTACTGAAGAGTTGTCACTTCCCTTGTGTGACTCTGATACACTATCTATCATGCCTATCTTTTACACATTGAATTTAAAGAAGTCTAGACGGTCCACAGGGAGCTCTGTCACTACTTAGGACTATCTGCTGCTCTTTCCCTTTCCTGCCACTGTTTCTAGTCCATATGAACTAGCGAAATTTCTTCAGTATTAGGTTGTTCTCACGTCCTTTAATGGTGCCATTCTTAAACAAACATAAGGAAACATCCATTAGGGATTCTGTGACTCCCTAACTTGCTGTCATTTATGGTCAAAATTCAAAAGGTGTAAACCTCTATCCAACTCTAGTTAGCCCTCTTCAGCTGGATTTGTCCTCATTCTCCCTCTCTAGTAGCTCAGGATCCCCAGTGACCTTCATTTTACAGAAGCGAAAAGCTCCCTGTTTTCATCTTAGTCTCTCAGCAGCATGTGATAGCTTGGTCAATGACCTCCCTCGATGCCACACCTCCTCCCTGATGCCACGCCTCAATGCCACGCCTCCCTGATGCTACACCTACTGCTTCCCAGGCTGCTATTCCTCCTGCCTTTCCTTTCCAGCATCCACTCCTTTAGTTTGCTTCTACAGAAAGAATGCTAGCTGTTCCTTAGTTATTTGCTCTCACTGTCCATGCAACTAATAGAAACCTGTACTTTTAGTTGGGTATCTGGTTGTGCCAAATAATGGACTATCTCTGTGTGAAACTGCTTTCCCCAACCTAAGCATTTCTACTGTGAGACATTAAAACCAACTCTCCCACCACCAAAGCAGCAGCATGATCTTATAAAACAGTGGCTCTCAACTTTATGAATGCTGTGACCTTTTAATACAGTTCCTCATGTAGTGACCTCCAATATAAAAATTATTTCATTGGGTGTGGTGGAACATGCCTTTAATTCTAGCACTTGGGAGGCACAGTCAGGCAGACCTCTGAGTTTAACACCAGCCTGATCTACAGAGTAAGTTTCTTGACTCCAGGAGAGCAAGTACCATACAGAGAAACCCTGCCTCAAAAACAAAAACAAAAACAAAAACAAAACCAAGCAAACAACTCCCCCCATCAACAACAAAAAACCCCAACCAACCAACCAACCAAAGCTCATTGCAACTTCATAACAGTACTTTTACTACTGTTACAAATTTTTATGTAAATATCTGATATGCAACCCCTGTGAAAGGGTCATTCAACCCCACCGAAGGGGTCATGATCCACAGGTTGAGAATCACTGTTATAAATGCTTCTCCTATTAAAATTTCCCAGTGAATCAGGTATGGTATGCCTGTGGCATATGCCTGTACTCTCTGCACTTGGGAACCAACCTATCTATCAAAAAGTGCTGGCGGGATAGCTCAGTTGGTAAGAGTGCTTGTTGTATAAGAATGAGGACCTCGTTCGGAGACCCATTTAAAAAGTCAGGCGTGGCCACGTGCTGCTTCTGCCCAGTGCTGGAGCAGAGAGCAGCAATACCTCCTCAGTTTTCTAAAGCAACACTCTTCCCTAAGTTATTCTCCATTATCTTCCTCCCCCCCTTTTAAATGTGCAACATTCACTGCTATATGAACTAATTTTATTTTGCTACACACTTGCTTTCTGTTACCCAGTTCTCACCAGAAAGTAAAGTATCAGACATCCGGAACTCTAGGTGACTAGAGCTGCTTCCCTATGTCTGTTTAGGCAGCAGGGATCTCTAACAAATTCAATCTTTTCATAAATCTGTTCATAAAATGGTATCTTATTTGTAGTTTTAATTTGTGTAAGATTGGGTATATTTTGTATTTTTACAATACTTTTGGGGGAGGAAACATATTGACACCTATCAACTTCTCATAAGTGCTGTTGATTCTTTAATATTGTGTAAAGGTGTTCTTTCTCGATTAATGGCTTTTTTTTTTTTGGACTGATTGACAAATAGTTTCCCCTAATTTGTGACTTTCCTTACATTTTTTTTTTTTTTGGCAATGGTTAACATGTTTAAATAGATGGGTTCTCTGATGCTTCTTTCATACAATACTTAGGAAAGGCTACGTAGAATAAATAATCTCAACTCCCCGAATAGCCAAATACAGCAGATCACTGGCAACTTAGCGAATTCTCTTCTGGAATGTTAGAACCTACTGGCCACCCAACCATGAATGACGGTTTGGTGTGGGTCACAGGGCTAGGTTCTAACTAGAGGGATGCATATAAAAGACACAGGTACCAGTTTTGAATCATGTCTGTCCCTATGTCACTATTTAAGGGAGAACAAGGCTGGAGCTGCCCTTAGATCTGAAGATGGAACCATATGCTATAGGTGGCACAGCTACTACATTTACCCCAAGTTGTGACGCGGCTTCTGTACCATTTTGTTTAAGCCTTGACCCTGGGTCTGTTTTACTAGTTTAACACATATGACTTAGGTTTTTTTTTTTTTTTTGTCAACTTGACACAAGCTCAGGTCATCCAGGAAGAGGAAATATCAATTGAGAAAATGCCACCATCAAATAAACTGTAGACAGGTCTAAGGGGGCAGCTTCTTGATTAGTGATTGATGGGTGGTGCCACTCCTGGGCTGAGGTGTGTAAAGAAGCTGACAGAGCAAGCTAGTAGGCAGTGTTCCTCCATGGCCTCTGCTTCCGTTCCTGTCCCTAGTTCCTGTCTTGACTTCTCTTCTCTCGGTGACCAGTAAGATGAAATGAACTCGTCCCTCCTCAGGTTGCTTTGGCCATAATGTTTATCACAGCAGTGGGAAGCAAACTAAGACACGTCCCAGTGGATATATCAAACCCTTATGAGAAAGGGTTTATCTGAGGTATGTCCTGGTATAACTGGCATTTATAGTTTCTGTTTATCTTACTAGAATTTGAGCTTATTTGATTTGTAGGTGGGCTTTACTTTAAGTTGGTTATATGTTTTGTTGTTCTTAAAATGCAAAGACTAGCACATCATCCTTCAAGGTTCATGATTAGAAGTATATCCAGACAGGGTGTTGATGAGTGAGCACAGTCAAAACAGCACGGTGAAGGCAGAATGCTTTGTTTTGTCAGCTGATCCCTACACTCAGAGGCAACCAAGGACTAGCTCTTTAGATTTAAAGCCCGACTTGCCCAAGGTCTCACGGTTGGTATGTTGTGGCATGCTTGGGGCTCAAAGTCAGGTTGGTGTAAGTTCACATCTGCCTTCATTGTGCCAAACTTCCTTGGCAGAAGCCTCGGCTCAATTACCATTGCTCCAAACACAACTATTTCCATGAAGACTTAAAAGTTGTAAATCACTTCTGTACACATGCATTTATTACATTCTAACTGAGTGTATTAAGCAATATTAAAAAAGGCTAGAATATGGCCACCCGCATCATAGTGCTATCAATTCACTCAAAACATGGGATGGCAGATCTAAGAATATAGCTTTTTATCTGACACAGAAAGATGCAGGATGGAGTGGGAAAGAGCAAAGGACTCTCATTCTAAGCCTTTATCTTTGCCAACACATACATGTACTTTGGCAGCTTAAAGGTATATAAAGCTGGGCATGGTGGCATGCCTGTAATTCCAACGCTTGGGAGACAGAGGAAAGGAGCATCACGAGTTTGAGACAAGTGCAGGCCATGTGTGAGTTCCAGGCCAGCTTTAGCTAGCTAGTGAGTCCTTGTTTCTGAAAAATCAGAACAAGAAAATGGGTATAAAATGTAAGACACACTGTTGGGTCTTTGTTTATAAAGGCAAAGTCACATGACACAACCTAGGCTGGCTTTAAATTTGCTATGTAGCTCAGGCTAGCCTTGAACTTGGGAGCTTCCTGTCTCTGCATTTCCAGTTGTCATGATTACAGGGTTTCCACTGTCAGGCTTGTCTATGCAGTTCCTAGTTTAGAGCTGATAGTTAATTCATTAATAGCAGTGACTAACAGACTGCTCTTTTTTTAAATTAAAAAATCAGGATCTTACATGTACGTTTCCTCAGTCTCACACATAAAAACAAAAGACATACAAACAAGGACGGAGGTTTGTGTTTGCGTCTTCCCTTTACCATTCATTAACAATGTAATACATCTGTAAATCTGGGTGAGTTATTTCATTTCTCTGAGCCTTGGTTTTTCTGAATATGAGTTGGTGACTGTAGCTGACTATGGTTTCTGAAAGGGGAGGAATAATAGGCCCTTTTTATACCTTCCGTACAGACACTCTGTAGATACAAGGATCCAGGATGCCGGTGGAGGCGCTGGCACTCATTTTGCACATAAACGAGAACTTCTTTCTCCAGTGAACACAATTTGCTTGCACCACCTCCCTGAATAGGAAAAAACAGAAACCGAAATGCCAATAACTACTATGTTAAAAACACTCACAACCTCACTTAAGTCTACAGTGAAAAGCTAGATAGAAGTCAGTATTTGTAGGTATGGGGAGACAGATCAGTGAGACAACTCCTTGTTGCAAGTTCAAGGACTCGAGTTTGGACCATGTAAAAGCCGGATGTCTGCAATCACAGCATTTGAGAGACAGGGACCTCCTGGAGCAAGCTGACTACACAAATGGCAAGCTCTGGGTTCAGCTAGAGACTCTGACTCTATAAAGGTGACGAGCACCTCAGGTGCTACTTGACTTCCACACTCAAGCACACACAGGCACACATACAAATGGAACGGTCAGTATGTGCAAGCAGTGGAACAGCAATACTTGGCTATTCGAAATGCAAAGAAGTTAACTTACTCATCAATCAGTTTAAAATCAGTCTTCAATGTTCATTTACTTCCTGTGTGCTGAGCATACTTCTGAATGTTTAAAATACAAGATAACAGACAGAATTTCTAACCTTGCAGGGCTTCATGCAAGAGAAAGAAATACACACAGATACCCTACTTTCTCTCTAGCTACTTCAGCAACATGAACTGCATGTTTATAACATGGCATGTAATCTCACAGTAATGCTAAAATGCAGTTGCCATTTCCTGAATTGCACAGGCCACAGGACGGGAGTTAACTCAAGATAATTTAGTTAGCTCAAGCCATTAACTCTGAAGCCCCTTGCCCACAGCCCTAAGTCTTCTGTTTTCTCAACAACTTTCCTCTTCCAAATTTCCTGACTTTTGTACAAGATGTTCTCTTTATTCTTCTGTGTAGGTTCAAGGGACTTTGCTTTAGAAAGGAAAATGATTTTCTTGCTTATGGAAAGAGATAGAAAATGGGGGAAGAGAATGGTTATAAATAGAGAAAGATGGATAAAGCAAAGGAATGTTCTCTACATTTACTCATCAACATAATTAATATAGGCAACATAAAATTTTAATATGTATATTATTTTATATATACTTTTTTTGAGAGATCGGGGGTGGGGATGGAGGGGGTGGGGGGGTCTCACTGTGTAGACCTGCTGGCTGGAACTCACCATGTAGACAATGTTGGCCTCGAATTCAAAGAGATCAACTTGCCTCTGCCTCTTAAGTACCATCCCACCTGGCCTTAATATATTTATTAATTATTGAGAATTTCATACAAGCACATAAAATGTATTTTGGTCACAATCACTCCTACTCCTCCCCTAAATCCTCCCATATCCGGTCCCACTTCCCACTCCCTTCCAATGTCATGTCATTATCCTCTTCCTCTCCCTGACCCCCTCCTCCTCTTCTTCCCCTTCTCACAACTCACTGAATCCAATGTGTGCAGCCCATATACTCATGTGTATAGGAGCATCCATAGAGGCACATCTCTAAAGAAAGCCTGACATGAAATGTCATGCCTAGCTCCTCAGTCAGGCGTGAAGGATCTTGGGCCCTCCTTACTCCATGCTGGGATGTTGACAGGGTTGATTTTGTGCAGGCCACCACAGATGCTGTGAGCTCATGAGAGCAATATTCCTGTCAGGCCAGAAGACACTGTTTCTGTCCAGTCCTCCCTGACCTCTGGCTTACGGTCTTCCCACCCCGTCTCCTGTGATGGATCCTGACAGCACAGATACAATGAGGTTGATTTTCCTGTCCTCATGAAGTACAGAGTAGGATCATTTCTCTGGAGCAACAGAGGCTGATGGGTAAGGTAAGAATTTAGATAAATTTAGATAAATTCAGATTTAAAAAATGGAGGAAAGGACACATGGGATGAACACAACAGTGTGCCAAGTCGTTGCTGTCTCTGGGAATAAAACAGATGTCCATCAAGATCACTGCGGTTGGGTTTGTAGATAAACTTTTAAGAAGCTCAGAAACATTCAGGAAAAAAAAAGCCACAGGACTTTTAGTTCTTGTCTTCCTCACAGCATCAGCCATGTGTCTGGAGCTCCTAAAAAAGGCATGGAGATGATGCTGATGACCTGGGACCGGCAGGAATTCACCTCAAGGCACGTGCTCGCTTCTGTGACTAACACCACTGGGGTAGGATCAGGTATCCAAAATCAGACTTTTTAAAAAAACATGATAGTTTATTGTCCTTAGAAAAACACATATAAACTTCTAGCTATCTGAAGATAGCTTCTTCTTCTTTCTCCCCAAAACTTACCAAGTTTGTTTTGTTGTTGTTTGTATCATCTCATAGGTAAACAAAAACAAGCAGTCAGGGACAGACAGGAATGGTAACTAATTTAGCAACGGAGGAAATCTGAACCTGATGCTGTAATGTGGAAAGCCAAGAGTGGAATCTTAAATTGGTTCTGAAACAAAATGAAGGACAGGCCAAGGGTGGAAGGATTGATTGAACACTGTTTTAGAAGCAGCCAGACCCTGACGGGGTTCCCCTGATGGGGAACAGATGACACTCTGGCCTTTGACCCCAGGGCAGGCCTCAAGGGTGTGACGACAGCATACTGAAAGATGAGTCAGTGCTGACCCTTCCTCCTTAGCTGTTTCTGGCAATGCTGGAGACAGGCATGCATCCATCAGGAAAACACTAATGAGCTGGACACTGAGGACTCCCAACAAAACGGTCCAGCCATCTCAAATGTAGTAAAACCTCAAGATGCCAAGCTCCCTCCACCCGCACAGAGCTTCTCTCAGCTTGAGAGCTGCAGTGACATCTAAGCTAGCACCCAAGGAGAAGCTCTTACTGGGAGAAACAGGCCAAAGTGAACAGCACAGAACACAACTTCATCCAAACAGAGTCAATGTTGGGGGAAGAGAATTTCTCAAATGAAAAAACATGGGCTGAAGTGACGGTCCAACTCCTACGCTGACCTTTGACCTCACCTCTTACATCCAGGCATGTGCATGAGCCCCCACCCCCCACCACACATACATGCACAGATACATGTAGTAATAAAAAGAAATCACATCTACTATACAGGATTAAGATGTTCTTTAAAAACAACAAAAAGAACAGAGACCCCTAAAGCATGTTAATGGAAACAAAAGTCCTGGGTTCAGCCTTTCCTTTGCCATTTTGGACTTACTCTACCAATTCATAACCCAGAGGCCGGCCTTCATGGACTGCAAACCAGCTTCCTGCCGTCTACCCTTACTGTGCAAGTGGAGCAGCACCAGAGACAGCACAGCAGTCTGAGGGCTGACTCCTTGCTAGGTGGATCAGAACGAATAGCGTAGGGGACTGTGGTTTCCCGCCCTACCTGTTGACTTTCTCTTTGTTGTTGACAAGGCTTCATCTTTAAAATACATACATGTAAACCTCTGTTAAAGTAAAAACTTGGAAATTAAGACTATTACTAAGTGCTGAAAAATCTCAAAATGGAACAAAGTTACATCCGGCATAGCCAGCATGGAGACCCAGGCCTGTAATCCCAGTACTGAGGAGGAGGCTGGAGGAGCAGGACTCCAAGTTTGATGCCAGTATGGGCTGCACTACAAGACCACCTTTTTTTTTTAAAAAAAATATTTAACATTGAAAGCCATTATTTTCCAGTTGCTTTAAATAGTCACCTGGTGAACATTTTTTATTGTCTAATATATGGAAACCAAACGACCTCATTTTGTTCAGCTTTCTGTCACTATAACCAACGTCTGAGTCAAATCAACTTATAAAAAGGACAGGTTGACTTTGGTTCATTGTTTGGGGGTTTTGGCCCACAACTGACTGGTTTTGTTGTGCCGGGCCTGTGGCAAGGCAGCATATCATAGAGGAAGCATGTGCTGGATCGAAAGCCTCTCTCTCCACAGCAAGTAAGCAAAATGACAGAACGGGCCAGACTTACACAATCCCTCTGGGAGCATGACTCCTATTGACCTAAAGCCTTCCGACCTTTTAAAGGTTCCATTACCTCCTAACAGTGCCAAACTAGGAACAAACCTTCACCACATGGTCCTTTGGATCCAATTCATAGCTGGACCTTAAAATGTCACTAAGCTAACTATTCTAGATATAAAAACAAAACACAAATACTTCAAAGCCCCCAAACATTGGTTAATGTTATTGTTATTTACTTGCTTATGAAATATCAGTAATTCTCCAACCAAACTAATTAGAAACACATACTAGATTTTTATCTATTTTGAAACACTCTTACAATGTGGCATATTTATTATGATTTCATATACCAAATCATATATGCTACCATTTGTACAAATAGAGTGTAGCTTCACTTGAACAACAACAACATTAAAGATTCCAAGTGAATTCTGCATGCACCTGTTGTCTTTAAATACAATTAGGTGGGAAGTATTTCATGTTTACCTAGTTTATCTAGAGAGTGGAGGAAACCGACAGGAAGTCTGGTAGACTCGGGGGAAAAACCAGGTTAATAATAGCAATATAAAACATGGGCAGGGACTGTAGCATATAAGGAACAGGTTTTAATAAAGAGTATGGTATTACATCTTGCAGGGGAAAACCACACTTCTGGTTTCCATCCCTACCGGCTGACTTTCGCTTTAATGACAATGTTGACAGTAGTTACCGAGTGAGTGCTTTCAATACATTGTAATGCCACTCCATCTCCTCAGTATAGGAACTGAGAGAAATTAAGTAGCTTAGCCAACTTCACTACTATGAAAAAGAGCTAAGCTGAATTTAAGGCACTATGTAGAGTAGACCTATTGCACGTCCCAGTTATCTTCCAATATCCCAGTCAGGTTTCTCCCCCAGCCCTCCACTGAAACTGCTCACTAGTGAGCAATAGATTGCCAAGTCTGATGGGCTCTTTAATCGTTTTTTAAGTTATTTGTGTATACGTCATTGAGTGTATGTATGTCGGCATTAACATGTCCTAGCATGTGTGTGGAGGTCAGAGGACAACTTGTATCAGTTCTCTTTCTACTGTCTGGATTCCAAAGATTGAACTCAGGCTGTCTGTCCCCTTGGTAGCAAGTGCCTTTACCTGCTGAGCCATCTTGCTGGCCTCTTTCTTTAGTGTTTGGATGCATAGTATCATCTGTTAACTCTTGGGCCTACCTGGTGCCCCTGGCCTAGAAGGACTTAAGTCATATATCTACTTGTCATGGTACTGGACAGCGGTCTAACCCATCACATTAGTTGTGTAGTTAAACCAGTCAAGCCATTTGTTCAGGAGCACACGAGGAGACCATCAGTTGCTTATCCAGTGTCTCTCTTCTTCTTTAACATATCTAATTTTATGCATAGTCAGTTAAGCCTATTTTACAAGTCTTCTTTGCAGCTATGGGAAAGAGGGGGTTGATTTTATGCTAAGGTGTTATCATTAGAGACCACTGGCTTGGACTTCTGGAAAGGCACGGTAATGGAGGCTGTGCAGGGACTGTCCTTTTACCCTCTATTCCTTTCTCTTGTCTGAAAACTTTCATGACAACGGTTTTGAATGTCAGAAGCCATGTTGAACCATGAGGCTACCCACATGAAAACTGTCTAGTGATAATACAGAGGGAGACGGAAGGTGGATAAGCATGAAGCCTGGGCTGTCCCCATTTACACTTCCCACCTTTATTATTAAAATGCTTGTTTTAGGTTTCATCTATGTAGGTGAGCTGAACTCTGACACAACCAAAGTCTGATCACTCCCATAATCAGAAACCTGAGAGTCTCGATACTCTTTCCATGTGGAATGTACTCTTAGAATCTGAGTGCTTTCCCCATCTTGGAGGAGCACTGTGTCCCAGCACTTGGGAGGCTGAAGCAAGAGAAGCATGAGCCCAAGGCCAGTCTGTGCTACATAGCAATATTCTATCTCAAAAAACAAAATCATAAAAAAACCTAAACAAGATTACTGCATGGATCAATCCTTTGATCTTACAAAATGTCTATTAGGAAAGCCCCACCCACAAATAATCCAGGTTCACTTCCTATAGACAAAAACATCCAGCTGCATGAATTTTGCCTCCCAAGTATCAGAATAACAGCATATGTGAAGGACTCTGGAACAGGTCCTTATATAGGACAATTTAGTAAGCCAAGAGATCAGGCTCCATGACCTAGATTTATTCACTGTTTATTTATTATCTACTTCATGCCGTGTGTAACAAAGACACCTTATTGAAGAGAAACCCAAAAATGATTAAAAAAAAAAAAAGCTCAAGTTGGACAGTGGTGGTAAATGCCTTTGATCGCACTCAGCACTTGGGAGGCAGAGGCAGGTGGATCTCTGTGAGTTTGAGGGCTGCCTGGTCTACTGAGTGAGTTCCAAGAAGCCAGAGCTATACACAGAAACCTTGTCTTGAAAACCCAAAACCAACCCAAACTGAAACAAGACAATAAACACAATACAACATACATATAACCCCATAAAACAGACATAAAATTACTGTCACAATCCATGAATCCAGCCTGCCAACCCCAGTAAGCATTTAATAAATGGTCCCAAAACTCCTGGTACCAGGTAAAAATTCCTGGCACTTTCTAACTATTCGGAAACCAAGTCCTTTCCTGTGTCTAGCGTCATGATCACAGATTCTTAACATCATTTCCTTGAATCATTGCAAGGGCCTCTTTAATGGTTCCTGCTCAAATATCTATCTCCTTCAGATCTCCACCTGAGAGTGTGGTTCACACCTGCCATCTGCAATCCCAGCACTTGGGTAAACAAGGTAGGGGGAAGAAAAGCTTAATTGAGGTTTTTTTTTTTTTTTTTTTTTTTTTTTTTTTTTTTTTTTTTTTTTTTGGCCAGCCTGGTTGTCTCAAAAAACCAAACCAAATAAAAAAAAAAAAAAGAGTGTACTATGTTTCCAAGGCCATTAGTCTGAGTTTTCTGTGGTAATCTTTGATGTATACACATAGACTTTGGGAAAAAGCTGTCCAAATTAAACAGATCCAAAAAGTTGCAAAGTTAGTTTGTGACATTTGTTATACTGATGGGTTGCCGTGGAAACCCACACAAACTACTTGTCAACGGGGACGAAAGTCACATTACTAACTGCTCTCCGTTGGGTGAGTCACTGACTTCCTATGAGTTTTGGACGGTTGCTCAACCACTGTCTAGAAAGAAAGTGAAGGAATGTGATTTGTGTTGCCACTGTGGAAAGCCAAACATTTCAAAGATGACATGATAAAGCTGTTGCAAAGAATGGAAATAAGCAGAGGACTCAGAAGAAGATAAATGGTTGCTACGACCATTGTTGATGTTTCAAAGAATCAAAAGCAATCTAGGATGCGGTTGAAAACTTAAACATTAACGGGACGGGAAGTTGATGGAGCCAGTCTTTGTGACTGAGTATTATACCAATGTCATCATTTTCCCGAGAACCAGCCAATGTGTTCTCTGGGTGCTTATCCCACAACTCGTCTCTTTGAGTTCAAACCCTGTCTCAGCTACCTGCCAGCTGCCACCCTGGCACATCTGCCACATGTACAGTGCCTTCTCATGAGAACCTGGGGAGACCAAGTAAATTATCACACATCGCTCCAAACAGTGCCTGAGGTACAGTATAGCGCAATAATAAATGTTGTTATACAAGGCTACATATACTTGTGAGTCTGCTTCAGTTTGCCCACCCAAGCGAAAGACTGGTTAACTTTATAAAGATCTTTCCCTTGATATACTGAAGATCTATTTTAAAAGACGTGTAGATTCAGACAAAGAAGGAAATTTTGTGAAGTGAAGCAAAAACAAGTATTTTAAGACTGTGAGGATTAGTTAGATCCATAAGACCGACTTTTAATTTCGACACAAAGGATACATGAATCTGTCAACTCCAGCAGCATTTTTTTTTTAAAGATTTATTTATTATATATGAATACATTGTAGCTGTCTTCAGACATACCAGAAGAGGGCATCAGATCTCATTACTGATGGTTGTCAGCCACCATGTGGTTGCTGGGATTTGAACTCAGGACCTCTGGAAGTGCAGTCAGTGCTCTTAACCACTGAGCCATCTCTCCAGCCCTCCAGCAGCATTTTTAACTTAAGTAAATGCTCGGCAGTAATAGCATCAAGAAAAATTATGCAGTAGGTTTTGCTTCATTTATTCATTCACTGATTCCTCTTATGTGTGGGTTAGGTAGTGAGGGAGGCACCAGCCCCCTTCAGATTCTTCCCCTTGGGAATGCTCAATTTGCAGACAGATGTATAGAGAGAACTGAGAGAGAGGTAAGGACTGAAAACATGAATGTGAGTCTTCCCAAGGATGAGGCCAATTGAGGAGAGTGGCAAAGGAGAAAGGGAAGGGGACAGCCTGCAGGGCCACCAATATCAGAGCAGGAGAGAGGCTGGAGAGGCAAGGGGGTGGCATCTTAACAGGACAAGAAAAGAACTAGGGTATCAGCATGCAGAACAACGGCAAGAGTAAAGTTTTAAGAAAGCCTGCTCAGCAATGTCAGCGATGGTGGTGAGGTTTGGTAAGGCAGAGACCAAAAAGGGGTCACTGGGTTTAGCAACAAAAAGTCACCCACGGTGCTGCTGAGTGCAGTTTTGGTGACAAGGTGGGACTGGAGCATGTTACCATGGAGAATAGATACAGAGATGCGGGCAACTCGTTTCAGATCTGCTAGGAGTGAAGCCAGAGTAGGGAAACTGCATGCAGCTGAGCAGAGACACGAGAGACGATTCCACTTCAACATGCAGGAGGGACCAGCACGATGTAGTACTGATGGGGGGATAGTGTAGGGACCAAACTGAGGATGTGGCTGGGTATGAATAGTGTCATCAGAGAAGACCGATCCCTGAGATATCAGAGATAATAGAATCCAGACTACAGTCAGGGACTGGCCCTGGGCAGAAGGGGTCATCTCTTATCACGAGGCAAAGAATGAGACTGAATAGAGACAAAGGTGTCAGCAGGTAATTTTTTATTGCCCTGAATTGTTCTAGTGAGACATTTCATATAAAATGCAGTATTCCTTGGCACATAGTGGGACTCAAGCAAGTGTTTGCTGAATACTAGCTTATTTAAAATCTGCTATAGATATTGCTAAAAGCCTTTACAGTTTCATGTAAGAGTTGCATTTAGTGGCTGAAAGATACCCTGATGAAGACACACATGCATTTCCCATACATGTGAAAATACATACACATGTCTACACAGCATACACACACACACACACACACACACACACACACACACACGAAAATGCATTCCTTGTATGGAATGGAAGAACACTTATAAGCCATGCATGTAATCAAGGGTTAATATATAAAACATGTAAAGAATACAAAACTCAATCATAGCAACAGAAAAAAGAAAAAGCTCTTTGATTAAAAATAGGCCAAAGACTTGAGTGATCATTTCTCAAATGTTTGTACAATTGGCTAATAAGTTAATGAAGAAGTGCTTACCATTAATGTCAGGGAGCTATAAACATAAACCCAAGCAAGATGGTATCCACACTAACTAAAGTGCTGTCCCTAAAGAGTCAAAATAGAACAAATGTTCTATTTTGGTGTAGAAAATATAAGGGTGTAGAAAAAAGAGAACTCTGGTATGTGGTTTTGGTAAAGCCATTATGCAAAATGGTATGTAGGTTCCTTAAAAAATTTAAAAACAGAACCATGACATGATCCAGCAACCATACATACCTTTGGGTATGTATCCAAAGCAAACAAAATCAGAGTTCTTGGGTTTGGTTGATTATATTTGGCTTGGGTTTTGAAGTGTAGGGTCTTGCTGTATAGCCCAGGCTAGTTCTTAAATTCATAATCCTCTTGTCTTAGGTTTCAAGTGCTTGGATTATAGGCAAGTGCTTCAAATTAGTATTTTAAAGAGACACTTGTAATCCCATGTTTGTTTCAGAATTTATAATAGCCAAGATTTAGGAAAAATAAAAAAAGATGAAAGAGTAAAGAAAATGTCAAAACACACACACACACACACACACACACACACACAACTTTTTTTTTTTTATAGGAAATTTACTCATTTGTAATGTGGCCTGGATGATAGGATGCTAAGTGAAAATACCCAGACAAGAAAGAGAGATACCGTCATCTCTTACACGTACAACCTAAAAATTGTCAAATTCATTCAAGAAAATAAATTTTTTCTGTAACTATAAATTCCATTTACAACCACTTCCATACTTTCTAGGTAGAACAATATAAATACAGATGATACACAAAAATGCAATAGGAAGAATTTCCTATAATAATAATAATAATAGTCATCTTCTAAGAAAAGACCCCACACTGAGAATTTCAAAATATATCATAGTCTAGGAAAACTTAATAAAAGAAAACTAAACAATGAAATTCCAAATTTAATCCACTTATGGATTGTGGCATTCTGAAAAAGGCAAAAATCTGCACACCATAAAGAGACCAGGGGCTGGAGGGAAGGAGAAAGGGGTAAACTGCTGGGGTGCAAGGCTGTTTAAGCAGTGGAACTATTCTACACATTCTATAGAGTAGATACCATTACACGTGTAAAACTCCAAAGGATGTTCAGCACCAACTGTAAAGCCCGATGCTGCCTACAGGCACATCAACTGTGATGAGTGCATTGTATTCCAGAGGGAACGGCAGATGATGCTGCGTTCTGTGGAGACTAGAGGCCCCATGACAAATGTCTGTGCCTTCTGCTCAATTCTGCTGTGAAACTAAAACTACTCTAAAAATAAAGTCTATTCAAAACCTGACAATATGTATAGGAATAAAAATACATTTTTCATATCCCTTAAAACAAGGGAGTAATAACTTTACAGAATTTAGGAGTTGCTGTGAACTACAGAGTCAAAACACGGCCAAAACTTTGCATTGTCTAGGAAAAGATGAAATCTCTCTTTTGGAGATCAAAACAAACCAAGAAAAAAAATAATGACTACCACTTAAATATAACCCCTACCACACAGATATCTTTCTGAATACAAATGTAAATGTGGGGATAATTACAAAAGAACAGATTTTAAGAATAAAACATAGCAGCTTAATTACTAGGCTATGTCTTTTAAACAAAATGATTTTTTGTTGTCATTTGTGACTATTCTAAAAATGTAGAAAAATAGCTACAAACAGTATTTAAAATTATGGATCCAATGAGCCAGTTTCAGATCAAGAAACTTATGGCTTCAGGGCTACAGAGATGGCTCAGTCAGTAAACAGTGTTTGCCACAAGAGTTGGAGGACTCGAGTCTGGACTCCGAGTACTCATGTACAAAGCTCCGCGGAGCAGCACATGCTGTAATTCCAGCATCGAGGAGGCAGAGACAGCAGCATCCACAGGGCCTGCTGGCCAGCCAGCCTAGATGAATTGGTGAGTTCCAGGATCACTGAGAGACTCCATCTCCACACACATACACACCTACTCACAGACACACACACATGAACATGTACACTCACACACTAAGGTGGAGACCAATGAAGGAGGACATCCAACACTGACGCCTGACGTCCACATGCATGTGTGGACACATAAACATATCCAGATCCCTCTCCACACACATATAAAAGAAATATGACTCTTTATATAGGCTAAGGGTCAAACCTTCATCTGCTCATAACCTCTCTGTATAGCCTAGGCTGATTTTGAACTCATGATTTTTTTGCCTCAGCTCCCAAGTAGTTGGTACTACAGTAGTTATACCACCAGGCCTGGTTCTGCCTACCACTCAAAAATTTGGTCTCTGATTCCTCCATTAATGGAATTACCCCCCATCCCTTATCCACCTGCATGTCTGCCCTCATGGCATTCCTTTTCATTAGGATGCCTGGAACCCTCACTCATAGGGTATAACGGAGAGAGGGCAGGTTTTCATTTTTACTACTGGGTGTGTGTGTGAGTACAGGTGCACATGTCACAGTGCAGGTGTGGAGATATGAGGACAACTTCGGGTGTTGGGGAGCACCTTCCACCTTGCTCGAGAGAGGGTCTCTGTAGTTTGATGTTGTGTGTGCAAGGCTAGCTGAGGATTCCATCATCTCTGCCTCCCATTTTACCACAGGAGCACTATGTCATGGACATGTGCTACCGTGTAGCTTTACGTAGGTTCTAGGGATCTGAATCCAGGCCCTTGGACACTTAGGCTGCCAAGTGTAGTACTCGCTGACCCATTTTCCCAGGCCATGGAGGGAATGAATTTTAACTTCAGTGGAACTGGCTCTGAGTTTTTCCACACTGAACTGATGAGGAATCACTTTCATCTATGGATGTCTTCCTGTGTAGACTACTTTACTGTCAGCTACAGTTGGTGAGCACACAGCATGCACATCTGGAAAGCACTCCTTATTGTTTCTGCACTCACAGAAGCCAAGATGTGGAAATAAGCTCAGTAGCCAGCAACAGAGGAACACACTTTACACAAATACAGTATATAGTCATACAAAATGTTAGTCAATCTTTAAAACCCAGGAAACTCTGTATTTCTAACACTATTATAGATGGGTCACTAGTAGTGAAAGTTGGTACTTAATGTTTCTGGCTATACAGCCTAAAGAATTCTCCTCAAGAGACCTCTGGTTAGGGGCTGGGAGATGGCACAGTCAGGAAAGGGTTTGCTGTGCAAATGTGAGGACCTCAATCCGGGATCCCAGGACCCATGTGAAAACGAGGCATGGAGAGGTGCGCCTGTCGTCACGGCACTGGGGAAGAAGAGACCCGAAGACGCCCAGGGCTCCCTGTGCAGCCAGTCTGGTCAATCAGTGAGCCTGGTTTCCACAGTGAGTTCCAGGCCAGCCAGAGCAACACAGTGAGACCTTGTCTCCAAAATAAAAACAAACAAGACAACAAAAGTGAGAGAACCTGGGACTCTAGAGTTGGCTCAGTGGTTAAGACACTTGTTTCTCTTGCAGAGGACCTGAGTTCAATTCCCAGCACTCACATGGTGGTTCACAATCCTGTGACGGAGGGGATCTGATGCTCCTTTCTGACCTCTGTGGTACCAGGCACAGACCTGGTGCATGGACATACATGGAGGCCAAACACTCATACATGTAAAACAAATCTAAAAATCTACCTTTTATAAACCACCCTGAAATCTCATTTACAAAAGAAGTTTCTTTAAGAGAGGCTGATAATTCATCCAGTAAGCAGCACCCCTCCATGGCCTCTCCATCAGCCCCTTCTTCCAGGTTCCTACCCTGCTTGAGTTCCTGTCCTCACTTCTTCAACAATGAATAGTACATTAAACAAACCGTTTCCTCCCCAAGTTTCTTGGCCATTGTGTTTCATGACAGCAAGAGTAACCGTGACTACGACATCAAGAGGCAATGGGTTGTGCTAATCAAAGCGGAGAAGTACAGCCTTCTACTTTACCACTCAGGCAAGGGGAACCCCAGCCCTCAGCAGAGCAGTGGAGGCTGCTTTTAAGGTTCTCTGTTTTCTACTGGAGTGGTTGTTTAAGATGAAGAGACCTTACACGTACTAAGTGAAAGAAGCCAATTAGAAGGCTATCCACTGTAATCCCAGCTGGGCACATGCTCGAAAGGGCAACATTGGGAAGAGAGTAGGTATATAATGGTTAAAGCAAGAAGGACAAATAGGCAAAGCTCACATTTTTAAAGCAGTGAAATTATCCTGTATGTTCCTACAATGGTGGGTATATGACATACAACACCAACGTGAACTCTGATAGACTATGAACCTTGGATGCAATGGTGTGTAAAGGCAGGTTCCTGGTTCTCTATAACAAATGCACCACTGTACTGGGGAAGACCAGCGGGAAATCTCGTGAGCAACAGGAGGCATATGGGAACTTTGTAATTTCTACTCAAGTTTGCTCTAAAAGTAAAGGCCATTATGAAATAGGTGTACATAAGACCCTCAGAGACTTCATAAAGGAAGTCAGAGAACCTAGAGGTAAAAAATGGGGAGTAGGTCTCAAGGAGACAGAAACAGCCAAGTTTCAAGAGGTAAGTAATCACCACAGCTTTGGTTGGTGAACAAAGGGGAAAACATCGAATTCTCCAGTGACTGATATTAGGAAAGTCAGTGTCAGTCATGTGGTGGGGCAGAGCTTACACTACAGGGTTGAGAGGAGGAAAGGAGTGCTTAAGACATATCAAATAGATATTTTTTTCCCTACAAAGTGTGGATTGACACTGTATACAGAGAGGATCCAGGAGCTGGGCATGGGTAGAGTGAGAGGCACAGGGAAGTGTCGAGGGACAGGAGGAAGCAGATTCCTTCCTTGGAAATGAGACAGCCGCTGAGGGCAAAGTGTGAGACCCAGAAAGAGGCACAGGCAATAAAAGGAGGCGAGATCTCCTAGGAAGTAGACAGGGCCCGAGTGACCTCACTTGTTCTCCTGGTTAAGAGCACTGGCTGTTCTTTCAGAGGTCCTCAGTTCAAATCCGAGCAACCACGTGGTGGCTCACAACCATCTCTAATGGGATCAGATGCCCTCTTCTGGTTTGTATGAAGACGGGGCAGTCACATACACAAAATACATGAGGAGGCCAGAGGAACTGGGAACTGGAGGAACTGCCTTGTATCCTGGGTCTGAGGTGGGACACACTGATGCATTACATGTCCCCCTTGGAAATCTTAGAGACTACAGACCAGCTCTGCCTACACCTTTCACCCATATAAGCCACAGAAAAAGATGGCAGTGGAATCCTTGTCACTCCTCCTCTTGCTCGTCCTTTCTTGGTGACCCATTCTCCTTTCCCTGTTCTCCTTCCTAACTCATCCTGCTGTTCCGCCCAAGCCCTGACCAGGGTTGACAAGTTCTCACATCCTGCCACCTCACCTCTGCTCAGCTTCCTCACCCACTCCCCCTGGAAACGTCTTCTAAAAAGATTTATTGATTCATGTATGAGTGCTCTGTCTTCATGCCCACCAGAAGAGGGAATCAGACCCCATTACAGATGGTTGTGAGCTTCTCAGAATTGTGGTTGTTTGGAATTGAACCCAGGACTTCAGGAAGATCAGCCCAGCCTAGGCTATATAAGATAGTCTGGGAGGAGACTCTGGTGCTTTTTTTGTTTGTTTGTTTTTCTGGCCTCTGCAGGTACAGTGCACACACACGGTACACACGTATACATACAAGCAAAAACACTTATACAAACAAAATAAAATCAATACATATTTTAAAAAAGAAATTAAAAAATAAAAACACCAGCCTTAACAAATAGACAAAGTCATTTAACTGTTAGCAGTAATGTGGTCACTTTTCTCTATTGCGCTCTTTTAGATGTTGAAGATTTCTCCCCCTGGATATCTGCCCTCCTACTTATTTATCTTATTTATTGCTAGGTACAACAATGTCCTGCAAAGGTGATATTTCCCAGCCTTCCTTACAATCAGACATGTTTAAGATCAGGCCTACAGACTGTGAACAGAAGGGTTTTCTTTTTTTTTCTTTTTTTGCCCATGGCTGGGATTGGGATGCAGGGTGAGCCACTGTCCCCAGGGATGAGACGATATCCCGAGAGCAGCAATATAAAGTGAGTCAGGTACCTGACAATTTGACAGGGGTGAACCACACTAGCAACTTGAACTTCATATGAGACAGAACTCATTGTATTTAAGTCACTTTAAAAAAAATTTGCATGTATCTCCTGAGCCAAGAGGAGGAGCATGGACTTCCCATCTCTGTTAAAGTAGTTTTCCAAGAATTAAACAAAAACAAGAAGGCATAATATACACAGATACACGCTCACCATTTTAGTCTTTAAAGATATTAACTTTAAGACTAACCCAAGTCCTCCATTGTTAGCAAAATTCCAGATTTCTCAGAATTCAGCATCTTCTCTGTGTCTCCTAAATAATGCTAAATGAACACCCTAACATGAACACATTTTGTTGTTGTTCTGGGTCTTGTTATGTAGAGAAGGCTGCCTCAACTGGAGATCATCTTACCTTTTCCTTTTTCATTGCATTCACAGACATGACGTTATACGGTGTTGTTTTTCTGCATGGGGCTCTTTTCATTTAGCATAATGTCCTCCAGGCTCATTTGCCTTGCCACTAAAGACAGAATTTCTTTGAAGACAGAATAAGCTCCATTGGACATGCCACCTTTCTTTTATTCAGCCACCTGTTTGTAGATACTTACGTTGTTTCAATGTCTTGGCTACTAAGTACAAGGATCTTTTCAACATATTGCCTACATTATCTTGGGAGATATATATACCTAGAAGAAGGACTATTGGGTTCAGGGCACAGAGTTTCCAGTTTGCAGTCAGAAAGCATTTTAAAATATTGGTTACTTTTGGTTACTTTGTGATCTCAGTGTGGAAGAAGAGTTTGAAAAAACAAAACCTTAGCCAGGCTTGGTGGTACACACTTTTAATCCCAGTGCTTGAGAAGCAGAGGCAGGGGGATCTCTGTGATTTCCAGGTCAACCTGGTCTACATAATGAGTTCTAGGCCAGTCAGAACTACATAGTAAGACCCTGTTTCAAAAACCAGACCAAACCAAACAATTAAGTATTGTTTTTGTATTTGCTGCTTCTTAGTGTTTTTTCATCTTAAAAAATCAGCTCAAAACAATGGAAGGGAAGTTGGAAACATCAATGCACATGAAAAGAAATAAATCTTTAAAAACTTGTGAAATTTGATAACTCTATTTCCACATATCAGCCTAAATAATGACAGAGGTGTACTATCTTGGTCACAAAGTAGCTTACTACAGTTTATAAGATTATTAAGTAAAAGACAGGAAGAAAATTATTTCTGAGGAATTTAGTTCAATCATTGGAATTAACAAAAGAGAATAATATGTAGCTATTTAAAATATTTTGCAGTTGAATATTTAACAATATGAAAGACTAATTGAAATTATATTAGGTACAGCATGATCTCATTTTGGTTCAGAAAGATCAATGGCTGGGCCTGGTGGTGTATGCTTTTTAAATACAGGCATCTTTGTGAACTGGAGGTCAGTCTGGTCTACACTATTGAGTTCCAGACCAGCCAGAGTTACATGGTGAGACCCTGTCTAAAAATAAATAAATAAATGAACAAATAAATATGCATCAGTGATCACTGTGGGCAGTAGTATGTATATATGTGTGTGTATATGTATGCATATATGTATGTATGGGTAGGGACCAATGGAGGCTAGGTTACCTACCAAAATATTAGTAATGGTGGTAAGCTCTGCGTGGTTAATTTATGGAAAATATTTGCTAATTTTGCTTCTCTAAGTTTTCTAATATGAAAACATTTTTACTTTTGCAATATGGCAAAAATTAACTAGAAAGTAGTACACGATGTTCAGTGAATTAAAATCTTGGAAACAAAGATGTTCTCTGGCAAAAACAAAAAGAAATCCTTTTAGCTTGTTTACAAAGTCAGAGATACAATACACAGATGTGCTCTTCGATTTCCGGATACTCCCTGAGCTCACATGTGTTTTTTCCACAAGCTCATGTGAAACTTGGAAACTTATTAGTTGCTAACATAAACACACAGATAAATGCAAGACAAATTGGGAAATCACAGGTATGTAGGAAAATTTCCTTCCCATCAAGCCTTTGCTTAAACAGACCAGAATTAAACATGTCCTCATTAACTCCAGTAAGCTTTAAAAGTGATTTACATGGTTTATTAAGGGGAGTTCTGGAAAGGTTCAAATGATACAGTGTTCTGTTTTTCTGAAAGGTCTTCAAAACTATTTTATTAGGCAGCCACTTGGCTTCAGTTGAATAGACCACTGTAACATTGTAATGTATATTCTATGTTTTGCTAACGTTTTTGGTGAGACCAAAACCACTTGCCTTAACCATTTTAAGTGTCACTTACTCAAAATAGTTTTATATTTTTTCTAACATTTTTTTAACTGATTAAACTTTCACAGGAGACTCTAGATACTTCTAAAATTCATTTTAACTAATCATCTATAAGCAGGCAAACCAGTATATAGCTATTCTAATGGGAATAAACAGGCTTGCATAGCCCCAATAGGCCAAGAATATAAGAAACACATGTACTGAAACAACAATGTCTTCAATCGTCAGGCCCACTGTCACCTTAGATGAAATACATTAAGCATACACTCTTCATATCCTCTAGAGCAGTGATTCTCAACCTTTCTAATGCTATGACCCTTTAATACAGTTCCTCATGTTGTAGTGACCCCCATCCATAAGATTATTCCATTACACTGGGTGTGGTGGAGCATACTTTTTTGCATTTAATCCTAGCACTTGGGAGGCAGAGCCAAGTAGATCTCTGAATTTGAGTTGAGCCTAGCCTACAGAGTGAGTTCCAGGACATCTACGCTACACAGAGGAATCCTGTCTCAAAAACCAAACCAAAACATATACATACACATACACTGCTACTTTGTAACTATAATTCTACTACTGTTATGAGTCATAATGTAAATACTTGATATGCAGGATATCTGACATGACCCACAGGTTGAGAACTGCTTCACAGCCATGTACAATGTTTCCTCCCACCCCAAACAAAACTGAAAGGTCCTTACCTCAACTTCTTGACTTCTGTCAACGATAGGAGGCACTGGCCACTGCATTATCTCCTGTCAGTTACTGACACGAAAGAAAAGCTTGCATTCAGGTTCTCACTAGGCCCAGGTTATTTTCACAGCCTCTCACTTGTCTCTCCATCACTAATCTATCTTTTGCCACTTGCATCCAAACAGCAGCAGGCTGCCAGCCAGCCAGCCAGCCAGCCGGCTTAAATTCTACTTTAATCACGTTACGATGCAGATCAAGAATACAATATTGAATTGTATCCTTCGAGCAGAGAAATCAAACCCTATTATGCCATTCAAAGCCTCTTTCTAACATTATCTGCTGCTCTGTTCATGGGAACTCTGTGCCATCAGGCTGATGTAGCACCAACCCTGTTAACGGCTCACTCAAGCGCTCCTCTCACCTCTTTCTTCTCAGTGCAAATCCATCCTCTTGGCGTGCTCAGCTGAAATGCCAATGCAGATTTCAGCAAACATCATAGCTGTAAATAAAAGACTTTTCCTTTTCAAAACTCACACAGAGTCTGACCCGCTGCTGATTAAGTAGGAAGCCGTATGTCTCCCACCAGCTAGCAACTAGATATCTATGATCTAATTTCATTAATTAGAGTCTATTCCCTCATGGATTTTGTATTTGCTTCGCTTCCCACATCCTTGATAGAGAACTATAAACCTGCTAAGAGCTTAAGTGATATTTGGTGAGCAATGAATCATCTGCACATTTAGTTTTTGAACAAAGGCAACTTGTGTGTGTGTGTGTGGTTTGTAACCTTCTGTGTGTCCACTAAGACCCTTCTCCAACAATAAGGATATTATTTTGCGTGGGGTCCCTAAGACCATGCCTAGGGCTTGGCAATTCCTTAGAACTCAATGGACCCAGCATACAGTCGTACTCATCGCTGAAGACATTATAGTTCCGGACTGTGTAGCAGAATCCGCTCACAGCTTCTCTAGCATCGGATTGGGGGCGATGTGCTGTCTAACAGGGATGCCTATCAGGTTTAACTAGGACTGGCTGCTTAGGCAACTGTCTTCTGCTTAGTGGGATGCAATTTCCAGGCTCTCAGAAGGCATTTAGCATGAACCGCATAGTTGTACAAGCAGTCTAAGCACAGTAAGCCATGCTTGTCATCCAGGCAAGAAGGTCATGGCACTCATCAAAGGCACTCTTGTCTGCAGGCCTTTCTAAAATGACAGTCTTGAGTCTGCTTTAACTCTTTCTCACAGAAGTCATTTCATATTGCTACGGGAGAAACGTTAGACTCAAACATTTATGATTCAAAGAGGTCCCCTAGAATAATTTTCCAAATTAAAATCTAGCACTCAGGGATGTATTCTTTAGACTGGCACCTGCTATGTAATTTTGATTATTTCAGATATTCTATTTCTCCCTGTAAAGGAAGGTATGCTCTTTTTATTGCTGTGTGTATGTGTGTGCACATGTGCACAGGCATGTGTGTTTCAAGACTGTCTCATGTAGTCCAGGCTACCATCCTTCTGCTTCTACTTCAAGTTCTGGGATTGAGGTCTGCACCACTATACCTGGCTCAAGGGATAGTTCTTAAACCAATACTCTAGTAGGATAAAGGAGTTGGTAGAAAATCCAAGTAAGCTTCTTCATCACCGAATGCCAAAGTACTTTAAGTGTTTCAGGCACATTGTCCTAGGAAATCCTCAAGATGGCTTCAAATCACTGACTGTTTCAGTTTTCCAAATTTTAGCTGTGAATGCCTAAGTAAACCCAAGGAGGTTTATCACAGTAGAACTGAGATTTGCCACCTCATTCTAAGCCCTAGTTAGGGCACTATTAATCTTATTTCTCTTGATAAAAGCCGTATTTTAGTTGGAGGAAGGGTTTGT
Organism: Grammomys surdaster; assembly: GCF_004785775.1. NCBI lineage: Eukaryota > Metazoa > Chordata > Mammalia > Rodentia > Muridae > Grammomys > Grammomys surdaster. The sequence continues at coordinate 2,770,990 of NW_021620966.1, forward strand.
TTAACACAGGCAACCCGGCTTTTAATTTTTTCCTGTGTGGAGAAATCAATTATAGCTCGTGTACCTTAAGTCATTAGGCAGCTGCCTACTCAGAATCTCTTCTACAGCACACACCATTTCCCTCTGTCTGACATCACGCTGTCTGAAGTTAGACCTGGGCCAGAAACTTGGTGTTGCATGATCAGACAGGAGGGGATCTTGGGAAGGTATGCTTCCTAAGATTCAATTCACTTACTAGCATAAGAATCTCTACCTCATAGCCCTGCTTAGGGTAGTAAATAAGAAAGTATGTTTAAAAGGCCCAGTGGACATGTGTGCTGGGAGTGGTGGGGGTGGGATGGGGGGAGGGAAGGACAGACGGACTGCTTTTGATGACTAACTGGCTTGTGAGATGAAGCAAGCCAAATCAACAACACTCCATGCTGAAGAGGAGGTAGAAGAGAAAGAAGGTGGTAGGCCCATATTCTGACCACCAGGTGTCACCACTGAGGCGGAGGCTTAAGCCTATCAGTTCCAAGTGGGGGGAGGGGGTAAGAAACCTCCAGGAAAACTCTATCTAGGTCTCAGGGTAAGGCTCTCTGTCACTTGACCGCTGCATGGCGTTCAGGATTTCCATCGCAAGAGCTAGTAAATTACACACACACACACACACACAAACACGCGCGCGCGCACACACACATACACACACATATACGTGTGTGTATGTGTGTGTGTGTATGTATGTATGTATGTATGTATTATTTTTCCTCCCCACAGTTCATTGTTCACTGACAGGAGTGTTAAAATGGCTGTATAATCAATTAGCTGAATGCCTACAGGTTTGTCATCACAGTTTAATATTGAAATTTATCCTCTGGATTTTTTTAAAATATAATTTTGAGGATCAATAGCGCCTCGCAATCTGTTCATTTAGGCAATTAGGCATTTCCTGGCTTCCATGGGCTTCACTATTGCCACAGAGGGCACTTTTCTGGCTTCCATCCTATAACCCATTGACATTATTTCCTTTACATTATTAATGGGACAACAGATAAGAAGAATATTTTTTAGGGTAAAAATGAAGTATATGTAGACAAAATATACATTGACGATTAGCCCTTCTCCTTGACTTTAAGAACTTAAAAGTTCATTCCAAATCTTCTTCAAATTCTTTTGTTTTCTTGAAGAGAAAAAATATCTAAGAGCAAATCTATCAATCTGTAACCTGCCCTTAAATTACTCAAGGAATCCTGCCATACATGGCTGCGTTGTCACCTGCTGCTAGATTCTTTCTCAGTGTCTAGGTGCTCATTTTGAAAAGGAGGACAAGTCTGGGCTCTCTTGATTCTAAGTCCTTCACTGAGACCCACTAGTGGCCACTTGAAGATGGGTAACTGAAAATGTAAGCACATTAACTGGGGACATAGCTCTAAGGCAAGCCAAAGACTACATAGTCTTGTCTGCCAGGAACACTTGACTCAAGCCCGCCCAGGCGTATCCCAAGCTCTATCGTGGCCACCCTAAGTCCCAGTAAAGTCTCAGGAATTATGTCAACTGCAGGCGGTTCCGAGTGGGAGCTCTTGGACTGTAACAGTTTGGGTCATTTTTTGCTTCTCACAGCTTTAAGGTCTACTTTGTATTTTGCAAATATGGGAATGTCTTTGGAGAAACCAGAAGCATCATTTCTGTGTTTCCACCATTCCCATTCCTGAAGAACTAGGGGAAAGCCGACTCAAGGGGCCACCTGGAGAGAGGAGCGCAGGACAACCAGCCCAGCCCACTGCGAAGCACTTAGTGCTTCGATGCCCTGACTGGTTTCAGACTCGTCTCTGGAGGACGATGAGCTCACCGAGCTGGCAGATCGACAGAGCAAAGGGGCCAAGCAAGGAAAGGGATGCTGGCCGTGCAAGAAGCCCCTGCCTGCGGGCGGGCGCGGGAGAGCAGCTCCCGTGGCTCGTTACCTGGAGGACTCGGCGGTGAAGCTGCCGCCGTCCAGCAGCCGCATCTTGCAGAAGAGGACCCCGTTGACGAAGGGGACCGAGGAGAGCTCCTCGAGCTCGAAGTCCACCTTAAACTTAAACTTCTTCTTCTTCATCATCGTGAGGGCCAGGCGTCGGCGAGCGGGCTGTGCGGACTGGCGCCGCCGCCTCAGCTCGGCCGAGCCTCGGATCCGCCCAGCCCCATGGCCCGGGCCGCGAGCGGCGCGTGGGGGCGCAGCCGGGGGGCGCCGCGAGTCGGCGGGAGCCGGGGCCGCCTGTCGCGGCAGCCCGGGCCGGAGAGCACCGGCGGCTGCAGCGCGGACCCCGGCCGCCCGCGAGGAGCGGTCGCCTTGCAGCTCGCCCGGGGAGTGGGCGCCCTTTCGGTACCGCCGCCGCCGCCCGTCTGATCGCGAGCAGGGAGAGAGGCGCCGCTAGGAGAACGGTCGCCGCCCCCTCCCGGCCCGGGGCGCCCCCAGCGGCCGCGGCCGGAAGCGCACCCAGCGCGGAAGCGGGAGGTCTGCGGAGGGCGGAGGAGCTCCGGACGGGCGCGCGCCCCAGCCGGGGAAGCTGGGCAAGCTAACACGCGACGGCAGCGAGCTCGGCACGCCTCCCCGGGGTTAAAAAAAGACAAACCCAGCCGAAAAAGCTTCCTTCTGCAGCTTCCTCTGCGCCTTTCCTTTCTGGGTTTGCACCGCCCTCCTTCCTCCCCTCCCCCTCCAGTGATTTCACAGTCTCTGGGTTTGAAGATAAATAGAGACAAACAGAATCCCAAACCTAAAAATCTTCTGTAGGGTCTCTAAAATCACTACCTCTTAAACATTAGATGAAAGTCGGGTAGGAGAAAGGAAAAGATTAAAATGTGCTGTGGCCATACCAAGTGCCCAAGCAAGGGGCTGTGCCTTGTGTTTCCTGTCATTGATGGTTTGTTTATTTAATTTCTGTCACCCAAGAAAGAAAAAGGACCAGAGGAGTTAAAATATTTTTCCTTTTAAAAATCTCTCCATACTGTGAACCATAACACACGAAGTCAGATTCTGAAGGCAGACTTAAAAAAAATTCTTCTTAGATGAATAACAATTGCCTACACACACACACACACACACACACACACACACACACACACACACACAGAGAGAGAGAGAGAGAGAGAGAGAGAGAGAGAGAGAGAGAGAGAGAATTTATTGTTAAAATGTATGTTATCAACTTAGCTGCATAGTGTTTTTAGGGAGGGTTCGTGTAGTTATTGTTGTTTGTTTTGTTTTGTGTTTTAGTCAAGGTCTCTAGCTCAGGCTGGCTTCAAACTCCCCATGTAGTCAAGGATGATGTTGAACTTGTGATCCTCAAGTCAGGGTGATAGGAATGTGCCGCCATATCAGATTTGTGCAGTTCTAGGACTCGAACCTAGGACTTCCACGAATGCTAGCAAGCTACCTCACAGCTGAGCTACATCCCTAGCCTGGGATCTGGTCTTTTTAATCTTCGAAACGGTGTAATTAAAAAGATTCTTCTTTGTAGATCACTCCTTTACCTTTTTTTTTTTTTTTTAAAAATCCATTTATGTGTCTGGGTGCCTGTGTACCACATGTGTGTCTGGTAACTGCAGAGACCAGAAACAGTGTCCAATACTCTTAAACTCTTAACAGACAGTTGTGAGCTGCCCTGTGAATTTGAGACTTGAACCAGTTTCCTCTGGAACTGCTGGGGCCATCTCTCCAGCCCACTTATTTATTTATTCATATAAAATATTTTAATTGCCTAAACCATCAGTCACTGGCTAGATTCCATGACCAAAACCCAAAAGCTGCTTGTAATAATTTTAAAGCCCTGGGCTGACCAAGATGGATCAGTGGGCAAAGGGACCTGCAGCCAATCTTAGGACATGTGTTTGATCCCTGGACCTCACCTGGTGGAAGGAAACAACTGTCTAATCCTGCAGGTTGGCCTCTGACCTCCACAGGTTCACTGTGAGGCGTGCACACCTACAAATACACTTGCATTCTATAAATATTAAATCAATATATTTAAAAAAAAAACTTTTAAAGTCAAAATCAGGCTGCAGTGTGTGACTTCAATCCTGAGAATCCATGTAAAAATGGAAAGAGAACCAGTTCCGCAAAGTTGTCCTCTGAGACCCAAACACCCCCATGACATGCACAATTCCACATACATGTATCTCTCAACCCCACACAAGAATAACAATATATAGCAACTTAAAAAAGACAGAATCTAAGACAGAAAAAAAAACCAACCCTAAGTAGAAATTGGAATAAGAAGTGATGGATTGAAAATTATCCGGCTTTATGAATTTTAAAGACTAGGATTTGGGAGAGAAAGTAGGAGGTACCCCAGGTGACTCAGACAGGGTTTACTATTTGAGTGAGTTAATTTGGTAGTAGAAGTTTGCTGCCTTGTGGGACAGAAATAGATGGGGGAAGTGTTAGTGGACTTTGATGTTTGTAGCTTGCAGAAGCAGAGGGACTGAACACTGTGGGCAGGAGGGCAGACGGGGAGAGGGCAAAGAATGAGAGTCTGAGCTGTTTTCAGGGAGCAAGGCCGAGCCTTCGTGCCTGTGAGAGGTTAAGGTTGAAAAGATGCATTTGGGAATTGTGGTAGTCACTGATGGCGGAAGCCCAAAAGGCGGATAAGATGGAGAGTATTTGATGGCCAGATGGAGGAGGAGGTGACTGTGAAGGCTTCCCAAAACAAGCAGCCTGAGAAAGAGACCAAGAGAGAGTTCAAACCTTGTAACATTAGTTATTAAGATCTGCTGGGATACTGGATGCAGAGAGAGAAGGATTCTTGGGGCTTGCTGGCAGCTATATAAACATCTGATGTTGACCTCTGGCACACACACACACACAATGTGTGTGTGTGTGTGTGAATGAGTGCATATGTCCGTGCACTGCAAATCCTGAAAAGAAGCTATAGAATTGAAGAGCTCATAGGTCATTGGTAACCTTGGCAAGGGAATTTTCCATAAAAGATCTTGGCAAAGCGATATTAAAACGGTCCTGTAAGTGAGCAGAAGGTAGCTATGAGGAAGGATGACTAAAAGGGTTTTTCTGATTTTTGTCATTGAATGAGAGTTGACATTAGTCCAAGGAGGGTTCAAACTTTTCAGCAGTATTCAGGAACTTTGTAGTACTTACTGAGTTACTATTATGTGCTGAGCACCTTATAGACCTGAGGTGCATCACAGATGCTACATCCTATGGAGGACATAGAAAAAAAAAAGCAGAGTTATAGTGCAATGTAACAGCTAGTGGTCTGTAAGTGATGGAGAAGGGAGTGGGCTGTGATAGAAAATAACACCAGCTAACAAGTTAAGTAGGCTTGTGAAAGCGTTTCTGGGATTAGTGACTTTAGAGCTGAGGCCTGAGATGATGGTCAGGGTGGGGAACAGTTTCTGTCCTATTCTCATGCTGAGCGGTTCAGAGGAAGAGATACTATGTTGCAGAGGGAACTGAAATTAGTTCTGTCTGTCTGCAGTTCAGAGTCCTACTTGGAAACTGGTGTAATGGAGAGCCATTGTTGTCTTAAACCAGAGGCATTTCAAACCATATTCAGATCTGAATTTTATAAGGCTCTCCAGCTGTAGTAACACTGGAAGGCAGCCTACATTTTGATTATTAAACACCTGGCATGAGTCAGGATGTAGGCAGGAAACAGTCCAGTACTCCCAGTATTTAAAAGAGGAAGGCTCAATGAAAGGATTCCGTACAGTGCCAACCCCAGGCAGAGAGGCGGGGAGAAATAACCTTGCTATCCCTTACCTCCTCTGTTCTGATCTCCTGCAGGTGCTTCTTATGATGCCAAACCAGCCCAAGCCAGAGACTAAAGGGCCCTGAAAAATGTGCTTTAGAGGAGACAGATACGTAGGGCATACAGGGCTGAGAACAGAGCCAAGCAAGGGACCAGAAAGCTGTGAGCACACAGTTAATTCAGCCAGCATTCTCTACTGAAACCCAACACAAATTTGTGCGTGTGTGTGTATATATAATCTATAACATTTCTTTTGGAAATCTGTAGGATATTGAATGCCAAGACACATCACCTGTTTGGTCTGTGGTTCCCCCCCCCCAAACCATAAACTTACTTTTGTTGCTACTTCATAACTGTAATTTTGCTACTGTTATGAATTGTAACGTAAATATTTTGGAGAGGTTTGCCAAAGGGGTCATGACCTACAGGTTAAGAAACACTGTTCTAGCCTCTACTCTATGAGATGAGAAGGAGTAAATCTTTGAACAGTTATCTGGACCATCTCTCCCCTGCCATCATAGTTATGGGGGACACCTTGACCTAAGATGGAAGAGCCACAAAATCATAAGAACTCTGATCTCTGAGCCACACCTCCAGGAAACATTTTGGGTTGAGGGAAATTTGTCTTAGACTCGTGAGATTTGCAGACCACCCACATGCTGTAACAACACGAGGCAGAGCTATTCTGATTAGAATGTAGGTGCGGAACTGATAATAGGATACTGCTACTGACTCTCCCATCATGAGGACCTTAAGAGGAGCCTACAAATCACATTCATGTCACCATAACTTGCTTGCAAATGGCCACAAATACCAGGAGATAGCCTGTATTAAGTCAGACCTGTTTTTGTCTTAAGTGCATCTCGTTAGCAGAACTGTTTTGAACCTGTACTTTGAATGCCAAGGGAATTTCAGGGGTGTAATATTTTTGAAAAAAAAAAAACTTTCCAAACTCTTCTAATAGCACGGCAGAGTGGAAAGTAACAACCTGGAGCACTTCAGCATCCGTGATGCAGGTTCTTCAAAGGCAGAGACGGTTAGGTCAGCTAGTCACCTTTGCATCCTCTGTGAAGTTTGGTAGTAGATAGCCAGTAAGAATTTCTTGAAATAGCCGGGCATTGGTGGCGCACGCCTTTAATCCCAGCACTTGGGAGGCAGAGGCAGGCGGATTTCTGAGTTCGAGGCCAGCCTGGTCTACAGAGTGAGTTCCAGGACAGCCAGGGCTATACAGAGAAACCTTGTCTCGAAAAACCAAAAAAAAAAAAAAGAAAAAAAAAAAGAATTTCTTGAAATTACTTGGATTTATGAAGCAGTCCTAAGCTGTGTTTCACCTTAGGTGAAATAACAGAGCTACAATTCCCAGAATGTTTGCTGCCAAAGGTTGTGGCCTGCTCTCTAACAGACCGGAGCATGACAAACACAGCGCCAGCAGGCTTTGCTCTTCTCTCTCTTTTCCTCTCTTCTGCTAAAAAACCGTTAGGTTACATTCCTAAAGCTAGGCCCCAAGGCCCATTACCTTATTTGGTCACTGACTCGTTCCTGAGTCAAAACACTAATGTCCAACAATCAAAATTCATTATTTGGCTAACACATCCAATCAGGACTTACCAACTCACTCTATCAGAGTCTCCCTTTTCATCCTTAAAAACCCACTCCTGAAAAAAAACAAACAAAAAACCCAAAACAACAACAACAACAACAACAAAACCCACCTTTTGCTGCTGTTGCTTGCTATCTGCCTTTATTTGATCCAGATGTAGCTCTTGTCCCTGCCCCCGATCGCCCCTCCAGGGTAATAAATCTTCGTGCTGAGATCTTGGTGTCTGAGTGTGTCCTATATTGCCTCTGAGGGGCTGTCCAGTCCCTACAGGGTTGACAGTTTTTATAATACCCTCTACTATGAGAAGGGCATGGTGGTCACTAGAAAGGGGAGGTGGAGGTGATGTGTTAGTCAGACTTTCTGTTTCTGTGACACTATCCAAGAAGAACAGTTTTAAAAGAAGGAAAGACTTATTTTCACTCATAATTTCAGGGCGCAGATAGAGCCATTGTTTTGGGACTTGGGTAAAGCAGAACACTGTGGAAGGAGAGCTTGTGGTAGAGGCTCGCTCACCTCACAGTGGCCAGGAAGCAGGAGCAAAGAAACAGGAAGGGAGCAGAGGCAAAAGATGCCTCAAAGCTTCCCCTCTTCCCATGACTCATTTCCTCTTCCCAGACCGAACTCCCAGGTTTCCCTACCTCCTAAAATAGTGCCACCAGCTGGGGATCTGGTGTTTACCAACATGAGCAGTGGAGAACATTTCCTATTCAAAGCAAACAAATAGGGTTAAGAAAAGTAGCTATAGCCAAAGAAATTATGGAAGTTAAAGCTAGGTTCAGTTGTAAATAAAACTCAAAAGTAACAGTGGATTAAGTATGAGAAGAAGGTGGAAGGAAGAGAGGTATGTTCTCTTCCACTGAGAACACTTCTTGGAAGATACACAGTCCGTTCTTATTTAAATCCCATCACAGCCCCAATGCCAGGCTCTACCAAAACTGCCCACAGGTGCTCTTCCTTTACTTCTGGCATCTGTTGGTTAGATTTTGAAGACAAGGGAAACGTTGGAAGTTACATAATAAAGATGACAGAGCCTAGGTCCCTAGATGAATGTGTAACAGAAATTAACCTTACCTTTCCACCCCTAACCAGGAATGCTTACATAGAACTGTAATGTGAGAAAGAGACGTGTTGGTTGGAATATGCTTGGCCCATAGAGAGTGGCGCTATTAGGAGGTGTGGCCTTGTTAGAGAAAGTGCGGCACTGTGGGGCTGGGCTTTAGAGAGCTCCACCTATGCTCAGGATCCACCCACTGTGGAGGAGAGCTTCCTTCTAGCTGCTTGAGGATGCCATTCTCTCCTGGATGCCTTCAGGTCAAGGTACAGAACTCTCAGCTCCTTCTCCAGCACTGTGTCTGCCTGCATGCTTTCTGCTATGATGATAATGGACTAAGCCTCTGAAATTGTAAGCCAGCCACAGTTAATGTTTGCCTTTTTAGAGTTTCCTTGGTCATGGTGTCTCTTCATAGCAATGGAAACCCTAACTAAGACAAGAAACTTTTTTTTTTTTTTAACCAAAAACGTTTGAAGTATTCTTGCAACAAATAGCTGGCAATACCTTCATACAAAAATTGTTACAGAAGCAGTGTATAATTGTAAAAAGTTCAAACTACTTAGGCAGGAACAAGGAAACTTACTGGAGATTGAAAAATAGGAACCCTTGACAAGTGTCTTGGTCCATTTTTGTTGTTGTTGTTGCCAAAAGCATAATAAATACCACTGACTGGCTAAGTTATAAAGAGCTTCATTTTGGCTCATGGTTCTACCCAAGGTCAAATGGTGACACAATACCAAAGCAGTACAGGGCATCCTTTGCATGGCGAGAGCCCAGAAACTTAAAAGAGACCTAGCCAAATTGGCTTTTATAGCAGATTCACTCTAGATTGTCTATCAACCCATCAATCCATTAATTACATGATTGAATAAACCCATTCACAAGGGCAGTGCTCTAATCCTCTCTGAAAGGTTCCCCTTCTTAATATTTCATAAGAATTAGATTTCAATACACAGTTCAAACCATAGCACAGGACGTTTGATCAGAGTTGCCTGCAATGGTTTGGAAGAAACACATATGCCTACAAATCCCACAGCTCCATAAAAATGTTGGAAAAATGAGAATGCTAGTAGGTTATGCTTCCTGGCTGCATCAAACAAGATACTACAAACATGAGACAGACTCATGCAATAATTAGCAGGTTTCCAGGCACGGATAAAAAGGAAACAAAGTACTGGAAACTTGAAGCCTCAGGGGACCGGAAAAAATGGCCGCTCTATTTTTCAAAGAATAGAAAATAAGATTGAAAAAGCTTTTGAGCAATGAAAGCCCATTAAGACCCAGCCGCACAGTAAAGATTAGATTAGGGTGTGGCTCCACACTAGAGTCTAATGGTCTCCAAGGAGCCACCTTAAACTGAAAGGGAAAGTTCTAGGAACAAAGTGGCAAAGGAATGAATCAAGACTAAGAATTATCTGTTGAATACTTTCATGCCACTGGCTCATGGAACTGACTGGAAACAAAGTGATAAGCAGTCTCAGTGGCTGAGGGAATACACTGCTAACGGTACCATGGGTCCTTTTTTTAAAAGCTGTGCTTCCCCAAGAAAACTATGTTTCCTGATACCCACTTCAAATTCAACAGTAGAGAGAGACTTCCAGAGGCCAGAAACATGACCATACAGAGCCATGGACAAAGAAGGCACCTCGCCATTATGCCGTCACAGTGGCAGAATTAGAACTTACATATGGTTCAGTAGCTCTCTTTTGCTTTCACAGCCTGAAGTATTTACCACATTACATGTGTCCTCTTGTTGCTTAGAGATAGGGAAAGATGTTTCATCAGCTCATGACTCATGAACCAGTGATATGTTGTGCTGGAGGGCTGTGTTGTGGGGACTTCCCTGTGCATTGTAGAATATTCAGAAACATCTCTGGTCTCTAAGCATGCCCCTCACTCTCAGTGTGTCAGTCAAAAGTATCTCTAGATTTTGCCTAATATCTGCTATGGGACAAACTCACTTTCATCAAGAACAAATGGACCACAGAATGTTGGGGAATTATATCGAGACCTCAGGGAAACTCTTGGGCATTACCTTGGTGTTCTGTACTGTTGACCATAAATGCAGTGACTATGTGAGAAGTTTAGGCCATCTCACTTGGTGAGGAAATGAGTGTATTACTTGTTTTGTCAAGGGGATGAAATGTTTATCTAGTGTTTTAGTTTGGGTTTTTATTGCTGTGACACCATGAACATGGCAACTCATACAAAGAACAACATTTAATTGGGGCTGGCTTCCAGTTCAGAGCTTCAGTCCATTATTATCATGGCAGGAAGCATGGCAGTGAGCAGGCAAACAAGGTGCTGGAGAAGGAGCTGAGAGGAGGAACTCTCACAGGCAGCCAGGAGGAGGGTCTCTCTTTCGTACTGGGTACAGCTTGAGCATAGGACCTCAAAGCCCACCCCCAGAGTGATATTCTTCTTCCAACAAGGACAACCCTGCTAATAGAGTTACTCTCTGTGGGCCAAGCACTGAAACACATGAGTCTGTGGGGGCCAAACCTCTTCAAATCACTACCTCTAGTGATCAAATGGATAGACTATGGCATAAATTTCTGGCTCCTCATGAAATAGGCTTGTTTTAGCAGATGTTTCAACAACATTTTCCAGTTTCAGGCTTGGCCCTCAGAAGCCTCTTGCATGTGGTTCTTCCGGTCTTTGTTTATCCGATGGTGAGATGCTGCTATCAAGGATACCCTTGGAAGACAAGATCATCAAGCCTCCACCAACCTAGGTCCCCAAAGACATTACTTGCTTTTCCAATCCCACTGACCAGAAGATTGATCTGGAAGAAGTGAGAAATTATCATTTAATTTTAAAATAATAGTAATAAAGTTATTACTAATGGTGCTGGAGGTTGGATCTAGGATATCTTATCTGCTAAGAAAATGGGTCCACACTGAGCAATATTCTCAGGCCTTTAATTATTATTAACATACAGTAAAATATACATGAAGCATACCACCTTAAATCTTTTAAAAGTACAATTCAATGATACTAAGTACATCATTGTGCACCACTGTCCTTCCCAGAACTCTTGAAGAATGGATACTCTGTATCCATTGAATAGTAAGTAACCAAAGTAACCCACAGCCCCTGGGACCATTCTATTGTTTCTCCACAGATTTAACTAGACTAGCCACCTTATACAAATGGGATAGTAGCATTTGTCCTTTCGTGGCTAGCTTATTTCTGTGAAATGTTTAATTTTCTTTTTGTCTTCCTAGGGTTTGAACCTAGGGCTTCATTTATGCCAGGATGACACTCTATCACAGTGCTTAAACATTTTCTTTCTTTTTCTTCTTCTTCTTCTTCTTCTTCTTCTTCTTCTTCTTCTTCTTCTTCTTCTTCTTCTTCTCCTTCTCCTTCTCCTTCTCCTTCTCCTTCTCCTTCTCCTTCTCCTTCTTCTTCTTCTTCTTCTCTTTCTTCTTTTTATATGTTTTAGGACTTTAATGTTCTTCATATAGTCAATTGAAAACAGTAACGACAGTGGAACAACCGGAAAGGACCTCAGCAAAGATTTGCAATGTATAGTGTTGCTCTGGTCAGCCTACAAACATAGCCATGTGAACACAGTTTGGGGGTGGAGGATTGGGGATGCAACTGAGTTTTATTTGACAGCCTAACCAAAAATAAAAGACCAACCATTTCTTCTACTTGTGTCAAGGAGAGGAAAGGTGACCCATGGAACTTCCAGAGCCTTCTCATGAAGCAGCTGTAAAAGACAATAGATGGAAGGCGCAAGTGTCCACAACAGAGGACAGTCATGCACAAAGTCATGGGCTGAACAAACTCTAAAATCCTCTGCAGAACTGCTTCATTAGAAATATAAAGGCATAGATATAAACCATATGGTGTTAAAAATACCCACTACATTAATTAAATACTCATGGTTTATCATGTCTCTCTCTATGAGAACAGCAGTATACAGATCCAAAATGCTCACGAGTCATTTATATTTTTTTATTATCACTTTTTTATTTGATATTTTATTTATTTACATTTTAGATGTTATTCTCTTTCTCCATCCCCTCCCCCCATTAACGTCCAATCCCATCCCTCCTCTATCCCTTCCTTTTTTGCTTTTATGCCATTTAAATTACATGCATGTATTAGGGTCAGTTCTAGGTTGAGGAACTAGCAATACAATAGATGCAAATAGTCAAGGAACAAGCAAAACAATAAACCCAAATAGTCAAAGAACAAGCAGGACAATAAACAAGCCACTGAAATACATATTGTGTGCTTGGAGCAGGTAATAATTTTCAAACAAGTGTTTATTGCCTAAATGAACCTTAAGGTTTTTGTTAATTTGTAATATTTGTTTAAGATATGAAGTTGCATTTAATTTATAAATTTATAGTGATTTATGGTTATACGAAAGTTCTGATACAACTAACTTCAGTTTAAGTTTAATATTACTGTAGAAAACATCACAGAGGCTGAGGATGTGGTGCAGCATCAATCAGAATGCTGTCATTCAGATACCAGCACCCACATGATATTTTTATCATGTGGGGAACTTCAGCTCCAAAGGATTGGACACCCCCTTCTTGCCTCCATGGGCACATTTAACACACACGCGCGCACACACAAATCTTCAAAAGAAGAAAAAACGGGTTATCATGGCCTCCATGAAAAACTTTGTAGTAAAAGAGGGGTTGGGGAGAAACAAAGAAAGAAACAGAGGCACATCCACCTTGACTGCATGCTTCCTGTAGAAGGTGGAATCACTGTGGTTGCCAGTTTCAAGCAGTTTCTCATGGAGAGAAGCAACGTGAATGGAAAAGTTGAGTCAGGCCAGAGAGGTCATGGTGCCAACAGGAACAAGGGTGAGCTGAGCCTGGTGGCACAGGCCTGTCATCTCAGCTATATGGGAGGCCGAGACAGGAGGAATACAAATTCATCAAGACCTTGTGTTAGACTAACAAAACTTTAAAAAAGCAAACCAAAGAAACAGACAGTGGGGATGAACAAACCATGGCTGGGGATGTGGGGTGGGGCAGAGAGGACTTGCTAAGCATCAGGCCTAGGTCTGGGATGGAGGGTGGAGTGGAAAAGGAACAAGACCAGAGCCCTTGTAACTTCCCATATCCCTTGTGCTGGCTAATTTTTACGTTAACTTGACACAGCAAGAGTCACATGAGAGGAGGGAACTTCAATTGAGAAAATGCTCCCATGAGATCAGGCAGTAGGGCATTTTCTTCATTAGTGATTGCTGTGTGAAGTCTGTCCATTGTGGGTGGAACCACCCATTGTGAGTGGAGCTGGTGATCTTTGGTTCTGTAAGAAAGCAGGCTGACAAAAGTACAGAGTACCCAGGATACAACCCACAGATAGGAAGAAGTTTAGCAAGCAGGAAGGCCCAAGTGAGGATGCCTCAATCCCACTTAGAAGGGTGAACAAAATAATCACAGGAGGCACAGGGAGGGAGAAACGTGGGCGGGAGAGAGGAAACGGGGAACAGGATCAGGTATTGGGCATCAGGGAAATAGGAGAGAAACCCAGAGGAGAATAAACTGAAATATGCAGTTTCTGGGGATGGGAGGTCGGGGAACCCTCTAGAAAATCCCAGAAAGGTGGGAGATGAGACACTCTCAGGACTCAGTGGGGAGGTCACATGACCTTAGCCAAAATGCCCAACAGTGGGGAGAAGGAACTCAAAGAATCTACCTCTAGTAGATAGACGTCCCAAGTAGAGGGATGGGGGTTACTAACACATAGTCAAATTTATGACTTAGAATTGTTCCTGTCTAAAAGAATTGCAGGGACAAAAATAGAGAAGAAACTGAAGGAAAGGCTATTCAGTGACCAGCCCAACTTAGGATCCATCTCATGGTGGGAGGCACCAAGGCCTGACACTACTGCAGATGCTATGATGTGCTTACAGTCATGAGCCTAGCATGGCTGTCCGCAGAGAGGCCCTACTAGCAGTTGACTGAGACAGATGCAGGTACTTACACCCAACCAATGGACTGAAGTCGGAAACCCCTGTGGAGGGATAAGGGGAAGGACTATAGGATCTGAAGGGGAGAGCAACTCCATAGGAAGACCAGCAATTTCAACTAACCTGGACCCCTGGTTGCTCCCAGAGACTAAGCCACCAACCAGGCAGCATATATGGACTTCTCCGAGGCCCTGGGCACATATATAGCAGAGGACTGCCTGATCTGGCCTCAGTGGGAGAAGATGTGCCTAGTCCTCAAGAGACTTAAGGCACCAGGGAAGAGGGATGGGAGGGGGTTTGAGGGGAGCACCCTCTTGGAGGCAAGGAGGAGGGAGAATGGGATGAGGAACTGTGGGGGAGGGTTTGGAAGGGGGGTCAATGGGTGTAATATAATTAATTAATTAATTAATTAATTAATTAAAACAAGCAAGCAAGTAGGCTGAGAAAGCCCATGAGGAACAAGCCGCCCTTCCATGGCCCCTGCATCAGCTCCTGCCTCCAGGTTCCTGCCCTGTTTGAGTTCCTGACTTGGCTTCCCTCAGTGGACTGTGACACACGATGTGTAAGCCGAAGAAGCCCTTCCCTCCCCAAGCTGCAGTCGGTAATGATGTCTCATCATGGCAGCGCCAGTCGGAACTAAGACAACTTTCCCCAAAAGGTCTCAGAAAGACTTTACCAAAGTATATGTGAAGAACGACCAATGTGATTGGGTAAACATAGCTGATGACAGCAAAAGGAGTTACATCACCTCTAGATCCACTAGGATGAAGAAGGTGAAGGTTAAAATTCACTTAATCTGAAATCCATCAAGTAAATTTTTGAACAAAATGTTGGGATAAAAATCGATGCTAGAACATCATGACCCTTTTCTCCCAATCCCACAATTCATCTTTGGAAAACAACTCAACTAGGTTATTTAAAAACCATGGGCTTGTTGAGCATGATAGCGCGGGCCTGAAATCCCAATATTAATAAAGTCTGCAGTAGGGAGATTGAGAGTTCCAGGCCAGCCTGGGCTATAGAGGGAGCCTTTCCTTCTCCCTTCCCCTCCCCTCCCCCTCTCCCTCCCCCTCTCCCTCCTTCCTCCTCTCTTCTCTCTCTCCCTTCCCCTCCCCCTCCCCCTCCTCCCTCCTCTCTTCTCCCTCTCCCTTTCCTTCTCCCTCTCCCTCCCCCTCCCCCTCCCTCTCTCCCTCCTCCCTCCCTCCCTCCCTCTCTCACACACAAGTGAGCTATTTGGCCTTAACTGAAAGACACAATGTAGAAGCTTAAATAATCACATGCCCAGCTTTTAAAAAGGCCTTTATATTTCGAAGGAAATACTGCAGTTTAAAAAAATAAAACCAACACCATATCTTTTGAGCTGACAAGTGGTTCCTAGGGAAAGGTGCTTGCCTCCAGAGCCTGGTGCCTTGTGTATATCACTGGGATCCAGGTAAAGATAGAAGGAGAGAACTGACTCACAACGTTGCCCCCTGGCCTCCACATGCACACTACGACGTGTGCTCTCCCCTGCTATCCTGCATGGCCACTCGCAATGATTAATAAAGTTTTAAAACAGTAACCACAAACCCCTGTCTTTCTTTGGTTGTGTAGTGGAATAGACGTCCACGGATACTAAGAAATGATACTGCATTGTCTTGAGCTCCAGTCTGCCTGATAGGAAAACAATTTCTTTGAAGGAGGACACACAATTACTTTCTGAGGTTCGTATTTCATGTCTATAACTCGAGCTCTTTCATTATAGTCTTGTTTTAATCTATGTTTAAAATCCTATGCAAAACTGGCAAGCTGTCTTCGTAGGTCTTAAAAGTGGACATTTAATTCTATAATTTTCTGTCACAAACAGGAGTGTTTATTCAACTTCTTTCCTGTCAGGATCTAACTAGAGTGGGTCAAAAGTTGTTCCACTGAGCACTTACGAGCCTCTGAAGTGCCCTAGGGCCTAGCTTCTTAATCTGTGGCCAGCGACTCATACAAGGTTGTGTAACTAATGTAGGGGCCATGACTAATTTAGCAACAGTAAGTTTTCTGAATGTGCAACAGAAATTGCCTCCTAGTAAGACGTGTAAGGCAGCCAGTGTGTTTCTTGTACCTCACCCATATTGCAGCACGCTTCTCCCTCCCCACAGCCTTGGTTCTAAATACACACAACACGTATGTACCCTGTGTGTCATAAATGCTTCACAACACCAAGGAATGCTCCCTGAATCATCTCAGTTTAGATTTGAGATTTTGTGTATGCTGGACTGTGTTATTTTATAATATAAATATACATATACACACACAATTTTATGTTGTTGTAGAGAGAGTGGATTAATTATGAAAACAGATACTTTCAAAATATCTTCTGGAGCTGAAGCTAAGCGGGTAAAGGTGCTTGCTGTCAAGCCCAGCCTACGGACCTACATTCCATCCTCAGGACTCACGTGGTAGGAGAGCGCTAACTTCCCTGAGTTGGCTTCTGACCTATGTACAAGTGTGTGTATGCTCATGCACAAATGAATAAGTAAATACATACATAAACAAACAATAATGACAATAGTAAATCTGGGCGTGACATGGCTGTTGTACTCATGAATTCACTACAGCGGCTGCCAGCACAAGATTGGGTCCATGAATGTTTTATCATGGATGGGGGAGGTGTTATGAGACGCCACAATTCCTGTGGATTGTTGGCAGTTAATGATTTTGGGGAAAGGGTGCTATTTGTTTCCATGGTGTAGCCACTGAAAAGTTTACCATCCGCCAGTAAATAAAGTCCCACCCATACTCATGCCAACATCCGTATACTCAGTAGGTCACACACACAAAAGACATGGAAGTAGGACTACTTAAGAAAAAACCAAAGGTTTTGGTGGAAGTGGGGGTGAAAGAAGGTAATAGGGGTGCATATGACATTATACACATGTGTCCTGGTTAGTTTTTGTCAACTTGACACAAACTAGAATCACCTGGAGGAGATAACCTCAATGAGGAATTACTTCTGTCTGATTGGCCAGTTGGTATGCCTGTGTGGCATGGCTCTTGCTGTGATAGAGCCTGACTCTCTGTGGCCGATGCCACTCCTGAGAAGTTGGTCCTGAGAGATATAAGAGAGCTGATCTTGTTCTTGGAAGCCAGCTGGTAAGCAGTGTCCCTCCATGGTTTCTGCCTCTGCTCCTGCTTGAGTTCCAGCCCTGACTTCCTTCAATGATGGCCTGTGATTAAGATGTGTAAGCTAAATAAACCCTGTCTTCTCCAAGTTGTTTTGGGTCAGTGTTTTATCAGAGCAACTAAAACCAAACTACAACAATAGGTATGAGGATTACATAATGAAACCCATGTGCTAATAAAAGCATTTCAAAATAAGAAAATACATTTCTTTAGGGTTTATTATCAGTGATGCTTGATTGTATGCTCATTTTTACGAACCTGTGTATACTGGTATATCTCATCTCCATTTGGTTCCTGCTTTCTGGCCCCTTTCACAGTCTCCTGTTCAGTAGTTACAGAAGAATAGGGAACGAGTTCGTCTTCACATCTCTGTGGTTATTTCTGCCCTATCAAATGGATTGGTGTTCTCTTTTCTAGGAACACTCAATACTAATTCCACAAACAAATACCTTTTGGTGGAAAGGGCTGTTTTCTAAAACACCTGAGAAAACCTTTTGGGAATTTGAACCAAACCAACTTTGAACTCCAAGGCTTTTGTAAAAAGATTCAGTATTTATTCTTAGGTGTACACATGTCTGTGTAGATGTAGTAGGTGCACTTGAATGCTTCCAGCAGTCAGAAGAGAGTGTCAGGTCCCCTGGAGTCGGAGTTGTAGGTGGTTGTGAGCTGCCAGACGCTGGAAAACAAACTTAGGTCTTTTGGAAGAGGAACGCCAGACAGAACGAACGTCTCTCCAGCCCCTGAACTCCAAATCTTAGCAAATTTTATAGATTTGTTGATTGAGAGTCAGATGATTCTTTTAAAAATTAAATTGTAAACAAATGATTTAAATGAAACTGAACAGAAGCAAAGCAGCACTCATCACACCAGACCCTGTTCTATGGACAGCTTTTATAGCTAAAGTGGCTCAAACCAGAGCTGTATGATACGCTGCCCAGCTAGGCACCTTCAAAGCATCTTTAAAACCAGTATCAGTCTCCCCTTCATCATCAACAGTACAGGATCCTTGGGTACCTTATTTTTTCTTTTTACACATTTTTTATTAAAATATTCAGTTAATTAAATAAAATAGCTTCGGTAGCAGTCCTTAGACAAAGACACTATTTCCTGTACCACTGCCCTCCATATTCACGCTTCAATCAGAATTCTGAAAGATTCAATGGGAGGTGTGCCCTAACAATGACAGGATGGGGTTAGAGTCCCAGCTGGAGTCCTGGCACTGCTTCTGATGGCTTAATCTGAGCAAATGAGAAAGAACTTCCTTGAGCTCATTCTGTTCTGCAAAATGAAGGAAACCGTCTAGACCAGTGCTGTCCAGTAGGGCCTTGTGCAATCATGAGAGAAGTCTCTGTTCTGTGCACTACAGCAGTCACTGCTCACCTGAAGTGTGGCTGATGTGACAAAGGAATTGCATTTGCATTTTTACCTCATTCTAATTCATGCAGCCAACGATCACTCTACCGGACAGCAGAGGCCTAGCCTCGATGGCTCAGTCAGCAAGCATCTGAGTATCTTCTAAGCATCACATGAAACAAAGGTGGGCAAGGTGGGGTGCTATGATGTCTTTGTCCTCAAGGAGTTAGCACTGAGAAAGACTAAATAAGTTCTTGCTAATTATATGAAAAACCTACCATGTACTCAAAGAAGGGAACAGTGACCAGGGGCACATCTTATCTGTGTTCTAAATAAAATTATATTCATTAAACTCAACTAATATATTTTCCATCCAGTTTTTTTATCAACTCTATTTCTTAGCATAGATCTATCACCCAGAAATAGTTCTCTCTAACCAGTACCACGAGCACTCTCATTTTGAGATTGCTTGATGTCTGACCGGTTAACTCATTCATTCGATATGTTGTATTTTCTTATGTAGCAGGCATTTTGCTAGGTAGGCACATGTGAAAATGAATTTGAATGTCTGAAAAAGGATCTCAGAGATTCATAGTGAAATACAGAATTTATTTATTTCTTATTTGTCCAGGAAAGGACATAGCAGGCAATAGGTTCATTTTAAGAATATTGTGAGATGATGATATTTCATAGTTGAACTACCTATAGCCCATTCAGAAATACTGTCTTGTATTAAGGGTACAGAAATAGAAACAAAAGACTTTGCATGTTTGCCCATTAAAAACCAGTGTCAAGGGTCTGGGAAGATGGTTCAGTGGCTAAGAGCATTTATTGCTGTCAGAAGATGGGACTTCAGATCCTAGCAACCACAGAAATACCTGTCACTCCAGCTCCTGGCCTCCTTGGGTATCCCAGACTGACATGTGTATCTGTACACTGGCAGTCACACACACACACACACACACACACACACACACACACACCCCTAATAGGTTAAAAAAAATCCGGCTCATGAACTTTGTAACCAAGTCTATCTATTTAGGAAAAAAAAAAAAGCTCTTGAGATATTTTTCAGAAAAGACTCTTTTATAGGGTGCTTGGATATAAATATTTCCTGGTTTTCAATTTGCTTTTCTCTTTTCTGCTAGTGATGTCTAGTGACAGAAAGTACAGTATTTTTCTGTGTTAGATGATATCTTCTTTCACATTAAAGGGGATGTGGTGTCCCTTTGCATTTATTAGGTACATAGATTTCTACCTCCTTCATTATTCCTTTTTAGTTGACTAGAATAGTACTATGAAATCCATTAGAGGGCTTAAAGTAACCAAGCACAGGATCTCCCCAGAACATGAGTGCAGAGAACGGGAAAGGCGTTAGAGACCACCCTGCACAGGAGGCAGCAACTCCTTCCCGATAAACAAAGACTGTAGAGGATGTGGTGCCCAGTGAGACCTCGAGCCTTGAAGGAAGTGTGAGATCTGCAAAGGCAAGGAAGGCAGCAAGGCCATTTCTGAGACAGGAAAACGTAAAGTGAGAGAGGAATCTAAGTTAAAACACAAGAAAACGAACTGCGAAACTAGAGGAATGGAAAATTGAGAATGTAGACTGTGGTCACATCCTGGGCTTCCAATGTCAGGCTTGGAGAGTCTAGACTTTATTCATAATCTTTGAGTCATTTGAACCAAGAGGCGAGCTAATCACAGCTGTTCATTGAGGACATTAATCTGAGACTAGAGATGCAGCAGGTGGAGGACTTGCTTAGGGTGCACAGAGCCTTGGGTTCTATCCTGTAGGTGATTGCTTATAATTATAGAATTTGAGAGGTGGAGGCAGGAGGATGAGACATTGAAGGTGATCTTCAGCTACATAGAGACCAGTTTTGACAGTGCTTAATATATGATGGGATGGAGAAAAGATAAGCCTAGGGACCCATACTTAAGGCTAGTTACCACAGAAGAGCAGGCAACCCCTCTGCACTAGGAACCAGTGGGAACTTGTGGGGAGGAACAGGCCCATGGAAGGTTATTGAAACACTACAGTCAACAGGAGCCATCAGCCCAAAGTGTATAATGGTGGGGTAAGAGGAAGTAAAAATTGACCCAATATCCCAAACCTTCTTCATACAGTGTGGTGGCATTTCCAAATGCAGAAGGAGAAACAGACAGACAAAAATATGTTCTTAGAAGGAAGAAGCATATTTATATTACATTCTGGAAGTGTCTGGGTGTATACAAGTTCACTGAGGACTTCATATTGCATCTAATACTAACGGGTGACTTGGTTACTTGTATTTATATTGTTTCTCTTGTTACTTAAGCATATTTGTGTTCTCAGATTGATGAGATGAGGAGACGCTTCCTGTAACCTTAATTCGACCTTCCTTGTTAGGGGAGTGTTTGAGGTATATAGATTTTTCTTACCTCATTCAACATCTTTAACCAAGGAGATTCTCAAAATAGCACAAAAGACCTCTATTTTTAACTACAGAAAGTTCTCACCCCAGGAAGGACTTAAGGTTTTAGGTCAGAAGCTCTTTAAACATTCAAAACGAAGGACTTTTCAGATTAATCTTATAGAGTTAGTAAATTTAAAATCAATAGCTTGGAGACAATTAGTGTCATGAAATGAAATACAGCTTCCCAGTTGCATTCTTTTCCCTAGGAAATATTGCTTTCAAAATTTAAGATAAATAAATATAAAACAACAGTTTAAAAAAAAATAGGTTTTTACAACCCTTTTCCGGTGCCACACAGGCCCTGTGTGGGCAGACCACACCGGAGATGGCCCCTGCCTGGTGCCACATAGCAAGAAATAACAGTCCTGAGAGCACTCCAGAGACAACCCCAAACACCCAGAGGCCCCAAGCACCTCTAAGATGAGCAAGCAAATGGTGAAGAGATGGAAGAGAAAGAGAAGCAGAGGATGTGGGCACAGTGAAGAGAGGCAGAGCTGGAGACTTGAAGGTAATGAGGAACAGCCCTATGTGGGTAGCCGGTGATGCCACCTAGGGCCATGGTGAGGTCCTGGCCTGTACTGTCACCGAGGGCCATGTCTAGAACTGTGGCTCTGCAGCAGCAGGGGTCTATTACTACCAAAGGCCAGGTCTGGGCTGCCACCCGGGGCCATGTCTTTTATCTGAGGGGTATGCAGACTCCCTCCCTCTCCCATACCCCCGGGGTGTCATGTGTGAGCTGGCCTTGAGGCCATGAGAGCAGGAGAGCTGGCCCCTCATCAGCTTGCAGTACTTGGGAGAGTGGACTCTGCACCTTGCCTGGGCAGCACAGTAGAGCTGGTCCTGTTTGTGGGGGTTACAGGTAAGCCAAGAGGGCATGAACACTGAAGAGCTGGCACTGCCCCTTGCTGGCTGCAGCACTGGATGACCTAGCCTGGGCAGGAGGACTGTGGAGCTCACTCTAGTGGTGTGGGTGTAGGAGAGCGGCTGGACAGACCTGTTCAGACACTTCTCAGGCCCAGATTCAGGGGTTCCGGTTGGTCAACTCCAACATCTACCCCATTGATGAACTGCTGGAGTGCATGAAGGAACCAGTCCTACAGATCCAGAGCGACAGGATCACCATGACACAGGGCAACAACGGGCTATCCGAGAGGAGTCCCAGTGAGGTTTCACTATTGATAAAGTAGCAGAAACCAGGGCCTTGAACCAGACCGATAACTCCTTGTTATGAACGTTTGTAAGAGAAAACCTGAAGAAAAAAGGGTATACCATGGGACACTGTGATACACTTCAGCTTCTGTGAGATTTTTCTTTTCTTTTAGTGGGGGATTTGTAAAGGCAGAGGGCGGGTATGAAGGGACGGGGTGAGTGGGATTTGGGTGTATGGTGTGAAATCCACAAAGAATCGATAAAAAGTTTTATTTTAAAGGCTTTTAAACAATAGTTTGTAAAAATGACTAGTTTTACTCTGGAATAAATGGGCAAAGGAAGACTTGTTCTTCAAAGTGAAGACATTTATAACACAAAATATCTCAAGCAATTCTTTACGCTCTATTTATTATGGTTTTGCATTTTTCAATCTGAAGTTACAGTAGGAGCACACAGTGGCTCCATATAGAAGAGTGTTTAAAAAGCCATTTGTTAACTTTCCTAATTTTATCAGTTTGTTTACATTAATTAATTAATTAATTAATTAATTAAGTGAATGTGGCTGTTTTTCCTGCATGCTTTTTTTTTCTTTTTTTCATCATGTGCACCGAGTGCCCCCAGAGGCCAGAGGGGGGCGCCAGATTCCCTGGAACTGACCTTCCAGATGGTTGTGAGCCTCCATGTTGGTGCTGGGGTTTGGAACTTTGTAGAGCAGCCAGAGCTTGTAACCACTGAGCCATCTCTCCAGTCCCTAACCTTGCTAATTTTTAATTCTCTTTCAAATCTTAAAGGCTGTCTTTGTAAACAGCTGGCTGGGGACTTTTTTTAACTGAGAGGAAGAGGGGGACCCAGACTTAAGTTGAGTGCAGACACCTAGTATCATTTCCTTTCTTTGGCACGTTTGGAAGGGCTGAGAAAGGGTGAGAGGTTTTATGTAGGAACAGGTGCTTGGTAAGTCAGTTTGCTCTAGATAGAATGTAACAGAATCCTGATTACTTGAAGCAAAACCACGAACAATAAATAAGAAAGGGAAATATTTTCTGTGTATCTGGAAAAAGAAGCATAAGTAACTAATTTGAAAACAAGTTTTGTTGAAAGTATCCAGTGTTTTGCTTTAAACTTTTAGTTTTGTTTTCAGTGAAGTCTTTAGCATGTCAACTAATCCGGTACCTTCATTTGCAGAAGCTCTTTTTGGGTCACATTTGTTTGTCTTGCATTAGTGTGACAAACTTAGGTCAATCAAGAGTAAGTACCTGCCTCCAGAGAGGTGTGGGGGTGAGTTGTTGTGTATTCTAGGACATTTTAAACTTGACCCATTTGTGACCCCTTTCTGCTTGTGATGTTTCTATGCAACCCTGGTTATGTATGGTCTGATCTGCTATGATTTTACAATTTCCCTTATTAGGCAGGAAGTGTTCCTTTCTTTCATCTGGTGGGCTTAAACTCTGGAAAGTCTAGTTCTGGAATGACAGTAATGTCAGCAAGTAGTTGCCAAACACTTACTGTGTACCAGAAAATGGTTCTAGCCTAAGTACTTCATGGATTCATCCATTTAGACACCATGTTCAATGAGTTAGCCATTAGCTCTTCCATTTTCCAGGTGGATAAACTGAGGCACAGATGAGGCAACTTTCCCAAGGTTACCTAGTCACTATGTAACAGGAACTCAGGGGTTTCCTAAATTATGTTCAAAATTGTGAGTAGGGCTTCATGTTCACTTATTAAAGAATTCATTTCATCTGTTCACACACACAAACACACACACACACACACACACACAGAGAGAGAGAGAGAGAGAGAGAGAGAGAGAGAGAGAGAGAGAGAGAGAGAACCAAGTTCCTGCACTTGTGAAACTTCCATTATGAAGTTTGTGAAACTTCCATTATGAAGTAAGATAGGGTTTAAATACACACAGAAAAATAGCTGATACTAAGCAGCGTGGAGCGCAATGAAGAAAAGTGAAACAGTTAAACTGCTGGCCAAGGCAAGGACAGTGAGAGCAGCGAAAGGTCTCTTTTTGACACATTGGTCCAGAAGGGCTTCTAAGGATGGTGATGGTGGTGTCATGGGCAGAGGGATGGGGGAGTCTTCTAGGCAGGACAGTGGCAAGCACTGAGAGGAAGGCAGGGAAGCACTTATAATTTTTAATAAAGGAATAAAAGGAATAAAGGAACCCATTGTGGGGTGGTAAAAACAAAGTCAGAGATACTGCCAGGAAACCAGAGGCCATGAAGAAAGTTTAAATTTTATTTTACGTTTTAGGAAGCCGTGCAAGGGTTCTGAACAAGGTTCTGGTGTTTTCTGGTTGGTGTTCCATTTTGTACTTAATCCTATGTTTTGTGGTGCTGGAGACATTGCTTAAGTCTTTACTTCTGTGAGGAAAATGCTCTAAATGGTTGAGCTAAATATCTAGGGCTCTCTCCCTTAAGCCTCCAGAGCATCAAAGTTTAATATTTTCAAGTAAGTTACCATATCAGCCAATTAAAAAAAAGTAGTATATAGAATTCCAGGTTTCCTTATTGGCATTTTAGCATGGATTTCATTCTGGCTGCCCACTGCCCTACACTCTTCTGTTTCTAGGCTCCCATCACCTCTTTCAGTCTTTTGTCAGCAGAATTTCTCCTTCTTCTTTGATAATATGCACTTGGTTTCCCTCTCCACTCCTTCCCTTTTCATTTATTAGAAAGTTCCCAGGTGCCAGATCCCCTGGAATCAGACCACAGAAGATTGTTAGCTGCCATGTAGGTGCTGGAACTGAACCCAGGCCCTCTACAGAAGCAGAACAAGTTCTCACACTGCGGATCCATCTCTCTATCCCCTAGAATAGTTCCGTAAGAAGAAGCTTCAGAGGCTTAACCCAGGGAAATGTTGGTTTTTAACCCAGGAAATGTTTCCACAAATGCCTTGACTATGCTGGACACCTGCCCCTTAGCATAACTGAGATCCCTTCCCTTTTGTGATTATATACTCCAAGTCTCTGAAATCTTCTTTATGAAGCTGATCAGTGGAAAAATAGAATGGAAGATTGTGTGGGAAGAGTTAACAGTCCAGACCTCAATGCTGTCTTTTTCTACCTATATTCCCTTGGCTAGAAATGGTCAAATGGCTGCATCCAACTGCAAGAGGTGCTGGGAAATGTAGTTCAATGATGTGCCCAGGGGGAAGACAGAACTGTTTTGGCTAGATGAGCATAAATTAGTAAACATACAAACATAACTCACGACAAATGCTGTAAATCAAAACTTGTATGTCTGAGTAAGACTAGGGCATGGGCGAGTGATATTTAAATTGGGGCATCATAATAAGAATAAGAAGTGGACAGAGGATACTGTGGGGATGCACACAAATGTGTGCCCCGAGGTAGGAGGCAGCACAGGGTGAATTCAAGAACCGAAGAAGGGCAGGGTGTCCAAGTGCAGGGACAGCGCTATGGGATGAGGCCCGACAGGCACTCGAGGCCACATCATATTAAAGAGTTAGTGGTCATAGCAGCAGCAAGGCATGGCATGCTTATCTAGCATATGAAACTTGGTTAGAGCCCTAGCAACAAGCAAGCAAACACGCAACCCAGTTCTGAGGATCTTTGCTCCCCTGCCCCTCGTTAGGGCTGTGCACCATGTGGGCTGAAGGGGAAGATGCTGGAGCTAGCTGAGTTTGGGAAGACTCCCATGGAGAGAGTCTTTATTAGTTGTGAGACTGGGGAATGGACACAACGCTTTTCCTTCACCTCAGATCTGCCAATGGAGACTTTATTGCCACCACATGGAGAGTCTGACTTGTACCCTCTGAGTCACAGGGATGTTTGGGAAATAGCGCACTGGCATTCAAGTAAGGAACTGCTTGGAAAATAACAGCAACCTTTCACTGGAAGCCCAAAGAAATAAGATTCTTGGTAGGAGTACACACTTGCGGGTATTTGGAAATGGATCACACTTAGGAGGCCTTCTGCCCACCATGGACAGCTTAGCAGAAAGTGTCCAGCTGTGGCTCAGGCTTCGCCCTGTGCATGGAACACATCAGAGGAAGCTTCAGAGGAATCCCCAAGCTGCTCTTAAATGATCCTGAGCAGCTGGAGTCCATGCCCAGGGACCTGGGGCAGGAAGACTGAGAGTTCCAGCTCCGCCTAGGCTATCATAAACTCTATCTCAGAAACAAGCTGTTCTATGAACCTGACTCTGTTATCCCTTCTGTGGCCAGATTATATGAAAGCTAGAGGACAGCTGCGCCTGTTACCAGAGGCATCCATGGTTCTTATCTTCTTTCCTTCCATCTCTGGCTGGTCAAAGGTCAGTAGAGAGAATGAAGTGGAACAGAGCCAGCAGGGAGGAGATGGCACCCACTACAAAAGCCACCAGCTCAAGCAAGTTTGGAAGGATACTGAAGAGGAAGCATTTGCTGAAAAGGAAGTTCAAAGTTCTGCCCTAACATGCCAGACTGGGCACTTTCCATTTTCACTATTGAAATGATACTACTTCATGACAAAAAAAAAAAAAAAAAAAAAAGGAAAGAACTTGTCTTAGATGCTGGGAAAGAACGTCTGTAGTGCTGACTTGGAGAGGCTAGGAAGTGCAAAGCTGTTCTCTCTGTCTTAGGAGAACTTCTACTCCCATATAGGAGTTAGCTGTTTTAAGAAACCACCCGGGCTGTGATGTAGAAATCAGACCAGAAAAACGACTGAGGATCAGTTAGGGGCTGATGGCTGACTCCTTCACCTCTTAGGTAAATTAGTCTCTCTTTTGTTGCTATGACAAAGTACCTGATGCCAGCATGACAGATTTATTTTTCTCATGGTTCCCAGGTTTCAGTCTATGGGCGCTGGGTGTCCCTGGGATGTGATAAACACCCAGGCACAGGAGAGCAAAGCTGCTCACCTTATGACCACCAAAAAGCAGACCCAGAGAGACTGTCCTACAAAGGATTGGATGGTTCTTACACATTCAGCTCAGGTCCCCTGTAGTATAATCCTTGTAGAAAACGCCCTTACAGATGCACCCAGAGGTGTTCTTTATAAATCTCCTGGTTGCTTCTCAACTCAATCAAGTTTGCAACCATGATTAACCCCAAAGCTAGCTGTGTGACTCTGGGCACGCTACTTCTCTGTATGTTAGTTTTAGCAGCTTGAAGTAAGAACGTACTGGAATCTCCCGTGGAGTTGCTAGGAGGACTGAATGCAGCAATCTGTGCTTACTTACAGACCGCCTGGTCCACAGTAAGGATTATGAGGTTTCCATTATTGTTTTTATTTTAAAAATTACTATTGTGTCAGACCAAATGTGATATTGATGTGGACTCCCTTTAGCCCACAGAATTTGAGAAGTCATAGTTATCAGGAAGTGGAAGGGAACATGAGGGAGAGGCTTGGTGAGAATTACTCCCAGGTTTTTGACTGTGATACCAGAATAGATGGAACCGAGGCTGAGGAGGGTGGGGAGGTGTGTGCTGGCCTCATAGAAACTGCTGGTGACAGACGCTATTAAAAGGTCATGTTTTCACAGCACTGGAAGATTTGAGGGTCATAGGAACAGAGTGCTGACATTTAAAATATCCAAGAGAAGTGATCTTTGTGAGTGTTGTTTCACTAGCTTAGAAAATCAAGGGCCAGGGTAGTTAAGTTTATACATGATAATCAGGTTTTTCTTTCAAAAGCCAAGCAGGAATGACACAGGACAATAACCCTTGAGGACTGGCCACTGTTAGAGAAAACAACCAAGGGCATGATATTAATTCCCAAACTGGGGCTGGAGAACTGACTTGGCTGTTAATAGCACTCAATTCTTGCTGAGGACCTGTGTTCGATTTCTAGCAATCATGTCAGGCTCACAACCACCAGTAATTCTAGCTCCAGGGGATCTGGTACCTTCTTCTGACTCCATAGGTATCCCTACCCACCCCCCCCCCACGCACAATGTCTAAAAAAATATCCTATATTCTAACAGATATTCCTCCTTCCCCTTATCTTCCTCTTCCTTGTTTGTTTCAGGTGCTGGGGATTGAACCCACGACCTCACACATGCTAATGCTCTACTACATGTCCCACCCCTAGTTTATACTATTATAAATAATTATTGCTTACTGCCTAGGTACGCTATGTGCAAAAATCATATATATTTTTTTATGGAGTCATAGAGAAACTGCTGCTCAAACTTAAAAAAAAGAACCACCTTTCATAATTTTGGAAGTTTACTTAAAATTGTGACACATTTTAAGATGATCTGTAATTTGTATCATGAATTTCAAATACAATGTTGGTTGGAATTTCCATTTGTCTTTCCTTTGTCTTAAGAGGAAACATGCTCTCTTCCCCAGGTTATAGCGTCAATCCACAGCCACTTTAATCTGCTGACCTCATTTCAGTTTTCTTCTTGATGGCATCGTATTGGGGCTGGCTGACTTCTATTCCCATTACTATTGGTTTGCAGACGAGCACACCTACCACCTGAGATTGCTTTGGAATGGACTCCTGGGTCACCCCACCTCTCATATTATTTTCCTCTTAGCTGGTTTGCACCTCATGCCCCTGGAATATTTCCAAGTGTTGCAGCAGCAGCAGCAGCAGCAACAACAAAAACATTCAGGAGAGGAAATTTCTGAGTAGATGCTAACTGGAAAATATCTTTAGTGGACCTTCACACTGAGTTATATTTTGTCAGGATACAACATTCTACATTTAAACAGTTTTGTTTGTTTTAAAGACAGTGGCTCTTAATGTAGCCTGAGCTGGCCTGAAACTCATTATGTAGATCAGGCTGGCTTCTGACTCAAGAAATCCACCTACCTCTACCTCCTGTGTGCTGGGATTTGAGGCGTGAATCCCCACACCCAACATCTTCAAACCTCTTTCCTCTGAGAACTGAGAAGGCCCTGCTCCATTCTGTTCTAGCACAGTGTTTGCAGTGAGATGAAGTTTGTTGCAGTGCCTTGGAGAACCTTTCTCCATAAAACCTTGAAAAGCTCCGTCTGTGTGGATTGCAGCAGTGTGCGCAACAACCCGGGTGTGAGGATGACAGACAACAGATCAAGAAAATGGGAGTCTCCGTATGACAGAATGTTATGTAGACATATGAAGGAAATGCTGCCATTTGTGAAAATACGGAAGGCACTGTGCTGAGTGAAATAAACTCACCACAAAGCACTTGCATCTCCTTGGGCCTTGGTGCCTTCTATTTCTGGCTTGTCAAAAAGCAAACTGTAGAGTTTGTTAAAAGAATTCTTGCTTCCTTCCGTGCTTCCTTCTTTGCTCCCTCCCCCTCCCTCCTTCCTTCCCTCCCCTTCTTCTCCTTACTCCTGCCTTTTCTCCCTTCTTTTTCTCATACAGAGGATTGAACATAGTGCCTTACAGGCTAAGCAAGAGTTCTACCACAGACTTATGTCACTGGCTCTGCCCTTGCTTTCTCGAAAGCTTTGACCTGTAAACGTAACACACCTCGTCTACTCATATTCCATGTAGTAAGACGTCCCATGTGTCTGTGACCAAGCCACAGAATGAAGGTCCTGTCCTGTCTCAGAAGCATCTGCACTAAGGAATGAGGAACACAGGCTCTTGGGGGAGTGCTAGGCTCTGCTTCCACAGATTCTTACACATTGGTTGTCTGTGCTTTAGACTTAGAATCCTGGAGCCCTTAGCTTCATGTTGTTGTTGTTGGTGTCAGTGCTGGGGTAGTATTAGGAGTGCAGAATGCAAGAACAGAGAGACATTTACTTGGGGCATCTGTTCTCAGTACTTCCAAGTTTTCATTGAGGATACTCAGTATCTCTTCACCTTTCCATCCTTTACCTTCCTTTCTCCTTTCCATGTTCTTTTCGCCTCAGCCTTTCCAGGAGCTGGGATGATGGGAGGGCACTGGCAGAGACGGCTCAGCTATTTAAAAAGTTACTGTTATGAATACATTGGCTTAGCTCTCCCTGGTCCCTGAAAACGCCTCAGCTGAGTTGTGCTTGACACTCCAACACTCTGGTCCTCATTTGAACAAAACAGTTGGCAAACAGCTCCCTGTTGTTGCAATTATTTTAGGAATCTAGAGAAGATGTGGTGTGATCTTTGTCACTCAATGATATGTTTAAAGACAATTCATTGCTATAAAAACCTTGGCTGTCTCAAGGAGGTGGTGCATTGCCTCCTTTTAAGATAACAAGATTTTTACAACTGATTGTAGAATCATGTGCGGCACAATGATGTTTTGGTTAAGAGCAGACACGGACCTCACACACCAAATACAGCTAAATTCGGCAGCCTGGATGTGTCGTTGACTGTATCTTGTAGGGTTTTGTGAGACTACTTTGATGTCTCATGATATATGTTTTGGAAACTTTCCATTTCATTAAGTGACTCATGACTGTATTTTCCCCATCTTCTGTATTTTCATGTCTTGGCTCTATTCTACCTAAAAATTGTGAAATGTTTCCAGGGTAATGTGAATCAGAATTAGATTAGAACTTAGCTCCTAAACTTCATTTCGATAATTCTTAAGTGAGGCCTGACTACTGATGTTTTCTACAGGTGAAGGGTCAAGATATGATTATCTTGTGGTTATTTTGGGTTATTTTGTCTTTTTTTTCATTCATTTATTAGTTAATTCATGTTATATACTTATTGCAGCCCCTCCCTCCCCTCCTCCCAGTTCCCCTTCCCTCCTCTCCCCTCCCCCCACACCAGCCACCGGGCACATCAAGTGGCATCAGGACTAAGCACATCCTCTCCCACTGAGGCTTGACAAGGCAGACCAGCTAGGGGAAAGGGATCCAAAGGCAGGCAACACAGTCTGAATCAGAGACAGCCTCTGTTCCAATGTTAGGGACACACATGAAGACCAAGCCACACATCTGCTACACATGTGTAGGGGACCTAGGTCAATCCCATGCATGGTTTTTGGCTGGTGGCTCAGTCTACATGAAGCCCAATAGGCCCAGGTTATTTGACTCTGTAGGTCTTCTTGTGGTGTCCTTGTCCTGTCTCACTCCCTCAGTCCTTCCCCTACTCTGCCACAAGACTCCTGAGGGCCACCGAATGTACGGCTGTGGGTCTCTGCATCTTTTTCCATCAGCTGCTGGATGAAGCTTCTCAGATGGCAGTTGTACTAGACTCCTGTCTGCAAGCATAGCAGAGTATCACTAATAGTGTCAGGGGTTGGCTCTCTCCACGGGTTGGACCTCAAGTTGGGCCAGTCATTGGTTGGCCATTCCCTAAATCTCTGCTCCATCTTTATCCCTGTGTATCTTGTAGGCAGAACAGATTTGGGGTTGAAAGTTTTGTGGGTGGTTTGATGTTCCCCTCCCTCCACTGAAAGTCTTACTTGGCTATAGGAGGTGGCCACTTCAGGCTCCATATCCCCTGCTGCTTGAGTCTTACTTAGGGCCACCAGTTGGGGTTATTTTCAACTCAGTGTGCGATATAAATGTACACTATAAGTATATACAATAAATGTACACTATATAAATGGTAGCTATTGGCCTTTTTTTTTTCATAGCTTATAAAACAGAGTAAAACACGCATTTGCTTGAAGACTTCTCGAGGTGTTCCCTGCCAGCTGTTTAATCAGGTAAAGGTGAATTTTTATAGATACAACTTTTTGAACTCTGCTTATTGAAAGGATTTTGCTGTATCTTTCTTTCTAACTGAATCATTATTCCCCAGAGCTAATAAAAATTATGCACCATTTGTAGACAATGAATAGCAATCATTTTATACTGTATACAATATATTAATTATTTTGTAAGATACTTGAGAATCTCTGAAGAACAGGCAACAAATAATATAAGCATAAGAATTTAAAATAAAATTGAGTCTGAATGAGTGTGGTGGCAAATGGCCTTTATTCTATTACTTGGGGCCGAAACAGGAAGAACTCTTATGAATTTAGGGCCAGCCTGGACTAAACAGTGAGCTTAAGGCCAGCTAGGGATGCACAGTGAAGACCTTGTCTCAATAAGTAAATACATAAATACATGAATAAAAATAAAAATCCACTTATTTGAGTATATGTTGCATCTATTCAGAAAATAAAACACTCAGCTGTCCATATTATTTCCATCAAGGACAGCATTAGTTTTCTTTTTCATTATTTCTTCAAAGGGATATAATAAAGGGATATATTAAAGGGGTATATTAAAGGGATATATTAAAGGGATATGTTCAAGGGATATATTAAAAGGGTATATTAAAGGGATATCTTAAAGGGATATGTTAAAGGGATATGTTAAAGGGATATATTAAAGGGATATGTTAAAGGGATATGTTTCTTGTGCTGGGCTAAGTAATGAGTTTCATCAATATTCATGTCCACCTGAAACCTTAGGATTTAATCTTACCTGAAAATAGAGCCTTGAAGGCATAATTAGTTAGGATGAGGTGACCGTGGATTCAAGTGAGCCTTAAATCCAGTGATGAGTGTGCGGAGGTCTTCTGAGGACAGCGACACACACAGGGTTAGCACCAGGGGTGACAAAGGCAAAGGCTAGAGTCAGGCAGCTATAACTCAAGGACAGCAGCATTTACAGCAACTGTGGGAAACCAGGAAAACGTCTAGGGCTACATTCTCCCTCAGAGATTCTAGCAGGAACTGATTCTGATTGCTTTGATTTTTTTCAATAACTTATTTTTAAAATTCACTTTACATCCCAATCACAGCTCCTCCCTCCCCAGTCCTCCCCTTACAAGTCCCTCTGCCCCACATCCCTACTACCTTGATTTTGATCTTCTGACCTCCTGAACTCTGAGAGTAAATTTTCGTTGTTTTAAATCACCCGTTTCTGGTAATTTACTGTAGCAAACCGAGAAAACTGGCTTAACTCAAACTTACACCCCCCCCAACCACAAAAAAATCCAACTCTTTCTCTGAATATCTTCAGGATCAATTGCGCACACCACCAATGACTGCAGTAGATGCACTTCCCAAGTGAAGGAGAGCAAGAGTGGGTTTCCACAAGTTTAAACAACAGGCGCTGAGAAGTAAAGCGTCCTTTCTCCGCTCTCAGTACAATAGTTTAACATAAAGCTGCTACAGTTGCATCTTGAAACCTTATGACCATGTGGATATCATCTGTATGAAAGACTGTCAAAGGAACTGATATGAATAAACAAGGCTTCCTTCAATTCCAAGCTGCAGAGATACACTGCTCACAGAGAAATAACATGGGGATTTTATTCTTTCAACAGCCGTAGTTGGCTTGGTGCTCCTAACCCTGATTTTAACTTGATCATTAACTTGGAATGAGAGTAGTAAAATTGATAAGCTACAACACTTGTGAGAAAACTGATCAATGCATTTCCTTGGTTGATCAATTTTCATGATATTATAACATAGAGGGAAAATATAAAAAAAAACAATAAAACAGTAACGAAAATTACTTTAAAATGCACTTTGGCAAATCGTGAATGCATTTCAGTCGGAACAGCTTTACACACTTTCCATAGTTATTGCTAAGCTATGCCATTGATTCCGAGGGAAAGTCATTGAATGAATTATAGAAAAAAGTCTGTGCGGTGGTCTACAAAGGAACCCTTAAGTTGTTGTTCTGTTGCTTTGGTGCCCTCTAGTGTCCATAGTGCAAAATTACATCTAGTCTACCCTGCCCTAAATTGTTTCTAAAGGGCAATACAATTAAAAAACAAGATTGTTTATTTGCTAAATCTATAGAATGTGTTCACAAACAAAATAAATAATACTGCAACTTAGCATACACAGAATAGTGTCTCTGTTAGGGCCCCTTGTTTATTCTATATATCTCTATCAACAGCATTCTGCTTATAGTGGTTTTTTTTAAGCCAGATTAAAGAAATTCTGAGGCAATTTCTACAACTGATTGTTCTCATTTTCCATCAAAAGCTGTTTATACATTCTATGTGTTCATAAGAGTCAATGAAACATTTTTTAATAAACTGATTCCATTAAAAACACTACAGTTAATTTAGCAGTTTCAAATTTGCAATTCACATTTTGACTGTAATCTAACTTTTGTGCTTCCCTGTTATTCTGGAGAGGTGTGCATTAATAACGCAGATTTTTCTTGGTTAGAATTGGGTTCATCCACGGAAGACAGAAAATAGCAGGGGTTTAAATCTGAGCCTATCTGTCATACGTCCATTTTCCTAGGGCTGAAGTGAAGCTTCCCTTGTCATCATGGTCCTGCGTCTTCCTGATGTACTGTTCCATAACATGAACCAAGTAGAATAAATAGGTGCAGACCCTCCATGGAGTAGACTAGGGTGAGTGTGTGGAGCCGGCACTTACATTTCCTGATGTAGTGATCCATTACCACTATAGACTGACGGGCACATGGCCAAATCTGAGCTGCATAATGTTCTGAAAACCGATGACCCATCAGTCCATTGCCACAAATTAGTACTCCTGGTGGCTGAGGTTTTACCTGATTTCTTTTGTACCACAGCCTTCTCACTCTGCATAGTAACAGCCTCTGGGTTCTTCTGTCTTCTAACTTCTGGTCCTTGATGCCATCCTTCTGATGCTCTTTTGTGTACTTTATTCTTCTCTGAAGAAACAGAAGCCAATGGAATCGTCCTGTCTTCTACCATATTCACAAGCTCTTACTGGACCTTGCACCTGCTTTCTGGGTGCGTCTATAGCTAATGACAATGGATTCTCAATAAATATGGAGAACCAAAGGTATGGTTGTGTCAAATGAGTAAAGAAACAGGAGCAGGGTCATGGAGTGAAGGGATGTGTAAGATGTTGATGAAGAAGATGAAGGCAATACAGTGTGGGAGGGAGGGAGGTGGGATAAATAATACTAGGGAGGTTTGAAAATATGGTAGGGGATCACATTATTTTATGTTTACCTCAAAACTATATACATGTATGTGTATGTGTATCTCCTCTGCCGTACAGCTGTGCCTTCCAGGTATAACAGAAGCTGTGCCCATAAACTTTCAACAATACTGCAGTCTAGCTGAGACTTGAGCAGTGACACGGGCAGTTGACATGCAGCGATGGCTGATGGAAATCTCAACTCCTAGAGGAAGATCTGGAGGCAATTAATGACTGCCGAGAGGGGAGAGTCAGCCTTCCCCAAGGATGAGCTCCCGACTGGTTATCCAATACTAAGTGCTTAGCTCTAAAAATTGTGTCCATATAAGCAACACTAAATGGACCCATCAGGTGGTGTTTATAATACAGCTCATTCTATATGTGTAATAATAATAACAGTGAAAGAGAGGGAACAGACCTGGAAAGGAGTCAAGGGGATTAGGAGGAAATTATGTGAACACCGTGTACTTACATGAAATTTAAGCCAGATGTTAGGATATTTGTCATGCTTCTTTGCTTTTCTGTTAAATTGTGACACTTATATTCAGGTAGTTGGTAGGCAGAATTGTATGAAAGTAACATTTATTAAATACTAATATATAGAAAACGATGGGTCTTAGTGTCTTAGTTAGGGTTTCATTGCTGTGAAGAGACACCTTCTTTCTTATAAAAGAAAGCATCTAATTGGGGCTGGCTTACAGTTTCAGAGGTTTAGTCCATCATCATCATGGCGGGAAGCTTGACAGTGTGCATGCAGACATGGTGCTGGAGGAGCTGAGAGTTCTACGGCTTTTTTTTTAAATTCACTTTACATCTCTATTAATGTCCCCTCCCAGTCACCCCCTCCCACAATCTCTCTCCCTCCCCCCCTGCCCTCCCCCTCTCCTCCTCTGAGAGGGTAGAGTCTTCCCCCCCTCCCCAGCACATCAAGTTTCTGTGGGGCTAGGCACATCCTCTCCCTCTGAGGCCAGACAGGGCAGCCCAGCTAGAAGAACATACCCCATAGACAGGCAACAGCTTTTGGGATAGGCCCACTCTAGTTTGGGACCCACATGAAGACTGAGCTGCACATCTGCTACATATGAGCTGGGGGCCCTAGGTCCAGCTGTGTATGCTCTTTGGTTGGTGGTTCAGTCTCTGAGAGCTCCAAAGATCCAGATTAGTTGACTCTGTTGGTCTTCCTGTGGAGTTCCAATCCCCTCTGGGGCTCTCAGTCCTTTCCCCAACTCTTTCATAAGAGTCCCCAAGCTCCATCCATTGTTTGGCTGTGGGTCTCTGTCCTTCTGAGTCAGCTATTGGGTGGAGCCTTTCAGTGGTCAGCCATGCTAGACTCCTGTCTGCAAATATAACAGAGTATCATTAATAGGGTCAGAAATTGGTGCTTGCCGGTGGGATGGGTCTCTAGTTGGGCAAGATTCCCTCAGTCTCTGCTCATTTCCCATCCCTATGTTTCTTGTAGATTGGATAAATTTTGGATTTAAAGTTTTGTGGGTGGGTTTGTGTCTTTATTGCTTCACTGGGGTTCCTGCCTGGCTACAGGAGGTGGCCTCTTCAGGTTTCATATCCCCAATGCTGTGAGTCACAGCTGAGGTCATCCCCATTGATTCTTGGGCACTTCCCCTATCTCCAGATCTCTGTCATATCCTTGGGATGCCCCCCACCTTCCCACTCCAACCAGCTGCAGATTTCCATTCATTCTCCTGGCCTTCTGGCCTTCACTCCTGTCTCTCCCCATACTTGATCTTGACCCCTCTACCCCCCTCTATATTCCCTCTCTCACCCAGTTTCCTCCCTCCATCTGCTTCTTATGACTATTTTACTCCCCTTCTATGTGAAATTCAAGCATTCTCACTTGGGCCTTCTTTATTTAGCTTCTTTTGGTCTGTGGAGTGTGTGTGAGTATCCTATAGTTTATATGTAATATCCACTTATACTTGAGTATATAGCATGCATATTCTTTTCGGTCTGGATTACCTCACTCAGGGTGATATTCTTAAATTCCATTCATTTGCCTGCAAAATTAGTGTTGTCTTTGTTTTTAATAGCCGAAGAGTATTCCATTGTGTAGATATACCACATTTTCTTTATCCATTCTTCAGTTGAGGGACATCTAGATTGTCTCAGGTTTCTGGCTATTATGAGTAAAGCTGCTGTGGACATAGTTGAACAAGCGTCTTTGTGGGATGGTGGAGCATCTTTAGGGTATATGCCCAGGAGTGGTATAGCTGGGTCTTGAGGTAGAACTATTCCCAGTTTTCTGAGAAATTGACAAATTGATGTCCAAAGTGGCTGTACAAGTTTGCACTCTCACCAGCAATGGAGGAGTGTTCCCCTTGCTCCATATCCTCACCAGCATGTGCTGTGATTTGAGTTTTTGAGCTTAGCCATTCTGATGGATGTGAGATGGAACCTTAGAGTTGTTTGGATTTTCATTTCCCTGATAACTAAGAATTTTGAACATTTCTTTAAGCGCTTTTCAGACACTAAAAAGTCAAGTGTTGAAAATTCTCTGTTTGGCTCTGTATTCCACTTTTAAATTGTTTTTTTTTTGGGGGGGGTTGTTGGTGTCTAACTTATCAAGTTCTTTGTAAATTTTGGATATTAGCCTTCTGTCAGATGTAGGGTTGGTGAAGTCCCTTTCCCAATCTGTAGGCTGATGTTTTGTCCTATTGATAAGAACTTCAAGTAACTCAAGAAATAAATTGAGGAAGACCTCAGAAGATGGGAAGATCTCTGATGTTCATGGATTAGTTGAAGTAACAGTGAAAATGGCCATCTTACCAAAAGCAATTTCCAGATTCAATACAATTCCCATCAAAATTCCAAATCAATTCTTTACCGACCTTAACAGAGCAATTCATATGGAAAAAACAAAACAACTCAGAATAGCTAAAACAATCCTGAACAGTAAAAGAACTTCTGAAGGTATCCACCACCCCTGACCTCAAGCTGTACTACAGAGCAATAGTGATAAAAACTGTGTGGTATTGGGAACAGACAGGTGGATCAATGGACTTGAATTGGAGACTCACACACCTATGGACACTTGATTCTTGACAAAGAAGGAAAAAAATATCATACAATGGAAAAAAGAAATATATTATTTAATTTTCCTATATTTTGGTATTTCTATCTTTTTGTGATCAATCTCTAATGTAATTAATTCTATTGGTATCAGAGGGCATGCTCTGTATAAGTTCATTCATTTGAATGTATTCTCTTGTTTTATGTATCATTCATTATATGGTCACAGTGATGTAAACGTATACACGTATGAATGTTTTCCCTGAATGTATGTCTATGCACTCTGTATATTCCTGGTGCCTGAGGAGGCCAGAAGAAAGCATTAGATCCTCTGAAGCTGGAGTTACAGATGGTTCAACTACCATGTGCTGGGAATCAAACCTGGAACCTCTGGAAGAGCAGCCAGTCCTCTTAACCACCGAGGCATTTTTCCAGCTCCCATGTAGTGTGATTTTTACATGTGCAACTGAAAGAAAAAAATAGGCATTCTGCTACTGTTGCATGCTGTGTTCTAGAAATCTTAATTGACTGAATTGTTATTGAAGTTCCCTATTTTCTTCTCCTTTTCTTCTTCCTCCTTCTTCCCTGTCCCCTCTCTGCTTTGATGGAATCTTAGAATTTTACTATGTAGTCCAGGCCGCTCCTGAACTCATGGTCCTGCCTCAGGCTCTTGATTTCTAGGATTAAAAGCTAGCCACCACACGGACTTATCTGTATTTTGAAAATACATACCACTTTACATATAATGCAAAGAGCTTTTAGCCATATTATGTTCACATTTTCCTTTACAGTCTTTTTATTGCTGCCATACATTTAGTTAGGACACGTTATAAACTACACAATATGTTGTTTACTTCTTACAATATCTTTTAAGGGAAAATTGTCTTTAATAATTATAAATGCCCACCACTTACATTTTCTAAAGTTATATTAGTAGCTTTGTTTTATTGTTGACTTATGAATTTATTCAATGAAACAATACAAATACATATTTTATGACATTTGGTTACATATTTATTATAGCACTTAGGATGCATTTCACTCTAAAGTGTATTAGATGCTGGCTGTCTATGAGAGCTGTTTCGATGTTATGTTAACATTTAGAAAAACATATGGTAAAAACATGTATAAAATAAGTAACATAATAAAATACATGTAAAACAGTGCTATTTTAAGAAATAAATGAGCTTCATGATGTAAGATTTAGGCTTGAATGAGAAAAAATAATTCATTTAAAAACACGTCCCCCACAAACATGTCAGGGGTTGGAAAATGTATCCAGTTCTTGGTGGTCCCACACTATCTTCTGGCATGTGCTGGTACACACACACACACACACACACACACACACACACACACAGAAATATACAAACTATAAACTTACAC
The DNA here is from genome assembly GCF_004785775.1 of Grammomys surdaster. Lineage (NCBI taxonomy): Eukaryota > Metazoa > Chordata > Mammalia > Rodentia > Muridae > Grammomys > Grammomys surdaster. Next base: position 2,810,590 of record NW_021620966.1, read on the forward strand.
AGACACTTACATATAAAAAGATAAAACTTTAAAAACAACCAGGACCATTATACTCTGCTGCTAGCTTTCAAAGAACATGGTTAGACAGCGCAAAGCTTCACAGAAATAATTCCTGAGCTATCTTTCTGTCAATTCTTCAAGACCTCACGTTTAGAAGATCTTGGGCTCACAACGGAGCCAGGGTTTTAAGAGAGAGAAAGAGAAGAGGCAGAAGTTCGTAATGTACCAGAAGACAAAGGAGATGTCTCAGGATGAAGAGAATGGACAGCAGCATGCAGGTAAGACCTGGGTAAATAAATCAGAGCATATTAAAGTACACATTGAGTTTTGTGATATTCGGAGGTTCAATAGGCAGGTGGTGGTGGTAATGCATGTGCTCCCCCCAGACCCCCAAGGCTTTTCTGTGTAGCCCTGGCTGTCCTGGAACTAGCTCTGTAGACAAGGTTGGCCCTGAAGTCAGAGATACGTCTGCCTCTGGGACTGAATTCTTTTAAGAAGGAAGTGAGAGACAAAGAAGAGGAAATGGGTTAGCTGGAAACCATTACTACGGGACAGGTACAAGGAAAAGCTCCTCCCTTCCTTTTTCAGACCAGGTAGGGGGTGTCTCCGCTTGGTCCAGATGCCTACATGTGGTCTTCCTCGGCATGAGAGGTAGCCTTAGAGCACTAGATACTAAAGGGAAAAGGTTCCATTTACTCATCCCTCCAGGCCTCAGCATAAGGCATAGCTATTTCACAGTACTTCACAGTACTTCACAGTAAAATGGAGAACGCAGTCACAATCATTCCCAGAGCCAAGCAGCAGATAACGGTCATTTTGAAAAAGTTGCCAACCTGTTTCACTGGGCTGTATTAAGGTGTAAATGGTGAGGAGGAGAATCTTGCCCTTTGATCTTTGTGAGAGGCTCGCGAAGCTTTTTGGAAATTATGTGAGGAGATTCTGGAGCCCCATTTGCGCTTTCCATGCTTCCTGGGCAACGTGCTCTCCTTAGCTTCACTTCACAGGACTTGATACTCATTCACTTCCGAGGATGCCTCTAAGGCCTGGGTGGTCATAGTCTCAGGTGTCCCCCTCGTCCAACTTCCGGTGAGGGAGGCCTGGCGCGGGGCGCACGGTGCCAGGTTCCCTCTCCGCAGTGCTCCCTGTTCTCAAGGTTCCACTGGGGAACCGAGGGGCTCCTGTCTCAGGCGGTTGGGGCTGGCAGACCTGTGGCCCTGAACATAAGTGGTGTGGTCCTTGGGGGTCCGTGGTGGCTGCCATCTCCTGCTGGGTGATGCTACACTGGCTGCAGGACTTCCTGCTGCCCTCCGAGGCCTGCCAGGGTGATTATGACCGTCTGGCCTATGAGATCCTCTTCGAAGACCTGGACCGTAATGGAGATGGCGTGGTGGATATCTCGGAGCTCAGGGATGGGCTGAAACACTGGAGCTCCTCATTTGGCGTAGACCCGGAGCAGGTGAGCCACTGAGAGAATGTGGCCCTGAGAATGTTGGAAAGAAGTTGCACAGATGCACAGAGCTCAGAGCCAACCTGCAGACCTGTCTGCCCCTTCCAGAAATTTCCAGAGCTTTTGGAGTAGGTGTGAAATTTCTTTCTGTAGGGTTCTTCATGCAGAAAAATATAACCCAGTGAAATGTATTGTCAACACATTTATAGTTATGTTATAGTTACTGATATATAGTTATAGATAATGACACAAAATAGTCATTATCTGTAGTGACAAGATCATCTGGGCTTTTGCAGAAGATTCTAAGGTCCTGAACATTTCCTGCCCATAAGAGTTAGGACTGTGTTAACCTTTGTCTAAAGTAAACCTGCTTTTTTCACGAGGCTTTCAGCCTAGGGAAAACTTGCCTCAAGATCTTCTACAAACTGTATGAAGATGAGTAGCCCAGAATTGGCATCTTTCTCACTTAACAGTATACAAATCTATGGCGAGTCAACAGACTTACATTTTACTAATGTCTTTCATAAACTAGTGTTGTCTTCCTTTTCTAGAATGGCCACCACCCCAATGGCCTCTTTCTAGTTCCCTGGTCTACAGGTACTCCAAGTTAAACACACAAAGGTAAAGATTGCAGCTCTGATCTACATGTGTGAGAATAATCTTTCTGGTTGGGATTAACAAAGTGTAATTTTTTTTAAAATTCTGTCTATTTACCTGCATAGTTCATGAGTTCATTCTTCTTTATGGCTGAATAAAATTCAGTTGTGTATATGTACTACGTTTTCATTTTCCACTTATCAGTTGATGGACATTGAGGCTGCTTTCATTTTGTAGTTATTTTGAACAGAGAGCCAATGAACATGGCCAAACAAATATCTCTGTGGTTTAAGGATATAAAGTCCTTTGCGGATATATACCTGTTAGTAGTATCACATGGTAGATCTATTTCTAGCTTTTTGAAGCCCCCCCCCATGATACTGACTTCCATCCTGGTTCCTTTAGTTATCACTCTTACAAATAACAAGTGAGGGCTCTCAGCAATTGTTACATGCTTTCTTGATGACAGTCATTCTGACTAGGGTACAATGAAATCTCAATGTCCTTTTAATTTCCATTTACTTGATAAAGATGTTTAACATGAATGATATCCTAGCTATGTGCATTTCTTCTTTTAAGAACTCTCGGTTCAGTTCATTAGCCTATATTTAAAGGGTTTGTTTGGTTTCTTGACTTCTTCATGTATTCTAGACACCAACCTATCAGATGTATAACTGGCAATGGTGGTTTTTCTTCTTTCTTTCTTGTAGGCTTCTTCTTCTTCTTCTTCTTCTTCTTCTTCTTCTTCTTCTTCTTCTTCTTCTTCTTCTTCTTCTTCTT
>NW_021620966.1:2813423-2827073 GCF_004785775.1 Grammomys surdaster
TTCTTCTTCTTCTTCTTCTTCTTCTTCTTCTTCTTCTTCTTCTTCTTTTGGTTCCAAGGTCATTGTTTATTTCTATTGTTGCTTAATGAATAAATATAAATATATTCTTTGATTACTAGGTCATAATGAATACTCCCAAAGTTTTCTCTTTTTTTGAGGTTTATTTTTTTGGATGTTTTATTTACATTTCATATGTTGTCCCCTTACCCCATCCCCCACCCACCCGGGAACCCCCTATCCCCTCTCCCCTCCTCCTTCTTCTCTGTGGATGTAACCCCTACCTACCCCCCGACTCTCACCTCCCCACCCTCAAAATTCCCACCCCCTGGGGCATCCAGCCTTCGTGAGATCAAGGATCTCTTCTTCCACCTATGCCCAGTAGGGCCCTCCACTCTTACGTATTCAGCTGAAGCCCTGGATCCCTCCCTAAGTGCTCCCTGACCTCAAGCTGTAGGCTGCTTCTTTGGTTAACAGTTTGCAGTTCAGTTTAATGAAGTCCTATTTGTCAGTCTTTGGCCCAGTTTCCTTCATGAGGGATTCTATTCAGAAAGTCTGACTCTAGCCTGTAGCCTTAAGTATGCTCTCTACTGTGTCTTCTAGAAGTTTCAGTTTCATATCTAACATTGAGATCTTTGATTCATTTGGAACTGCTTTGTGTGCAAGGTAAGAGATAAAGATCAAATCAAATTATTCAGATAGATATCTTTTGGAAGTATTGCTTCCTGGAAGCAGGAAAACCTCGTTCTGCAGAGCTTAAAACCAAGTAAGCAGTAGATACAGGCCTCCTACAGGCCTTGCAGACTGATCAAGTATCTTAGTATCCTGATGTCAGCTTCTAACAACGTAGTCTTCTGCACATTAGCCCTATAACCCGCTGCCAGAAACATTCCCAAGCCTGCAATCATGTCAGAACATGCTGAGCTGTTGCTCTTCCCACTCAGTTATCTGAAATTAAGCTAAGTGCTCTTATTCAAGGAAGTTACATCATGTCCAAGCAATGAGCAGCTGAATGCTTCATATGATTTTAACCTAAAGGCTGTTAAGGTCTTCTACTTGGTAACTTCTAAATATCTGATCAAGGCATTAATTTACAACATTTTACTGTAATAATGCATTTCAGGGTAATTTTGCATGCTTGGATAGCTGTTGGCTCAATAGCATTTGACCCACGACTGTACAGAAATCACAGAGCCCTGAGGGGAACAGAATGGAGACCCTAGACTGGCACTGTGTGGTTTTCTGCTTGCTACTAGAATGTACAATGAGTCCCTGGTCCCAAGTTCTTCATAATCCTTAATTCCTTGTATTGTGTGCTTGAGGATGGAGTCCATTCATCTGGCCTGTATATTTTTGTATTTTGTCGTGGTTATACACCTGATACTTAGTTTAGCTATGACTCTGGAATGGCCAAGTGATGATTTGGTAAGTAGAGCTTTTTGCATGGTCTCTGCTAATTGTCTGAGCTGCTAACTTTGTTCATATGCTGGGTAGTGCTTCTAGAGTGGCTTCTAGTCTGATTGCATCATAGGAAAAAAAATGTGTGTGTGTGTGTGTGTGTGTGTGTGTGTGTGTATTCTCCAGAAAAGAAATTTGACGACAATTGGACAATCTTAGACTGTTAGGATGAGTCACTTCTCAAGACAGGTGAGACCAGAGATTATGTTTCCTAGAAATGTACCACTGAGTATTGTCTTTCTGTCAAACTAGAACTGTAGATTTGGGCTTTTGGCTTAGTCTTTGTTTGATATAATAGGTAAAGGAAATTGAGTTACTATGCTTTTTCAAAATATGTGTATATTGGACTCTCCTTGCCTGGATCATTTGACAGGCATTTTGGATCAGTGGAGCTACTCCTTGCCTTTCTGGGTCCAGCAAATCATATCTCTACGATCTCTATGCTTCTTTGTAATAGATGGAGGTGAGCATCTCCTTGTCTGGATAATTATTGTTGGGGTGTGACCTGCAGCTACATGCATAAAGTAGTATTTATGTAGCGCTAACTCTCAATCTGTGGGTAGCAAAGTATCTTGCATATTGGATCTTTACATAAGATTCATAATAGTAGCAAAACTATAGTTATGAAGTAACTATAATTTTATAGTTTGGGTCACCACAACATGAGGAACTGAATTAAAGGGTCGTTGTAGGGAAGGTTGAGAACCACTGATGTAGATTCAAATTAAGTTTCATACTGTGTTTCTGAGGGCAGCCAGCTCAGTTTTATAAGTGGTCATAAAGTTGGCTAATGTCTCTGATTTGGCACCAAGCTTGGCAGGAACAGAGAGATAATATCAAGATTTATGTATCAGTCACTATACTCTTTGACTTATTGCCCTTCTTCTGGTTTCTGTCTGACTGCAAGGAGTGAACTGTATTGCTACTCCCAGTGGCCCATGTGCAATAAGACTTGACTGGGCCTCTCAGCAACTGTGTTAGAATATTAGGGAAGCTGAGTGGCTGCCTCTGGTTGTCTTTTGTCTTGTAGGAGCTTGGGCCTGAAGAGATTCTGTCTGGCCTTGTACTGACTTCAGAGAGTAGGGAGAGGCATCATGCTTGAAGTGAGACTGTTGTTCTCGCTTTTATTATTCAGTTCTGCCAATTATCAGGGTGGTTTCTGGCTTGATTTTAAATCTTAGGGATCTCAAAAGGTGTTCTGTTCTTTGTATGATCACTAGTTATGCTTTCTGGTATGTGTACCTCTGGTGGAGGGGAGCTTAAGACTTTTTATTCTGTGATATTGTTAATATCACCCCCCAAAAATGAAACTTATATATCTCTGCCATAGGTGGAAATCTAGTAGATTATAAATAACCATAAAATGAGCATTTTAAAAGTTAATATTGTAAAACTCTGTTTAAATACTCTATTACCTGGTGAAGTTGAGTCTTCCACTCTGATGTGTTTTTCTTTAAGAAGTTGGCAAGTTTTGAGGCAGACATTCCCATGATATAATCAGGAATGAATAATGCTTGAAACAAAGACTCATTTTCTCAAACTGTGATTCAATGTTGTTTAATGCTGTTTTCATGTGAGCTCTTTATATGTCCTACTTATTGGGAAGCAACCACTTGAACCATTAATTTGAGATAGCTTTTGCAGCATATAAATCTCCTCAGGATTTCTCCCCTCTTTAACTCATCTTCCATTTTCCCTTCATGCACTTTTGTTTTCAGCAAATCAGATAAAGATGAAATGAACTCAGATCCATAACTTGCTTAGAACTAAGCACTCAGGAAGTCTTGATTGTTATTATTGCCATTTTTATTGCTGTATTTTTATAATTAACACCCCTTCTACTGCCATGCAGACATTTCACATATTATTGAAGTGCCCACTCTTGTTTTTCTGTCTAGCACATGTTTTTCCTTGTGAATTCAGGCTCAAGCAGGCTTCCTTTATGAAGCCTCTCTTGAATCTTTCAGCATTTTTACCTCATTAATTATCTGAAAGCTTAATTTCAGATAGAAAGGAATTACCTTGAATTCATAGCATTATTACACCTAACATACTGCCTTTGGTATATGTATCATCTCTAGTAGTTTATAATTTGATTCATATTAGAGACTAACTTTTTGCCTTTTTGGTCCCAACAGTGTGTGGTGTGTAGTTTGTGGTATACAGTGTGTGTTATGTACTATGCAGTGTATGGTGTGTACCATGCACAGTGTGTGTGATGTGCAGTGTGTGGTGTTCAGTGTGCAGTATGTGTTGTATGCAGTGCTATGCAGTGTGCAGTGTGCAATATGCAGTGTGTGGTGTGTGCTATGTAGTGTGTGGTGTGCAGTGTGGTGTGTGCTATGCAGTGTGTGGTGTGCAGTGTGATGTGTGCTATGCAGTGTGTGGTGTGTAGTGTGGTGTGTGCTATGCAGTGTGCAGTGTGTGGTGTGTGCAGACCTATTCAGTATTCAGTGTGTGCTATGCAGTGTGCAGTCTATCTATGTTGTCTATGGTATGTGCAGTGTCCAGTGTGTGCTGTGCAGTGTGATCCAGTTTTAGCTCATAACATTTATTTTCAAACTCAATAAATAATAAGTATGACTTATCTAGTCTATTAAAAGCCTCTATATTTCATACTTTATGCTAGATTTTGATGGTACAAAAATGAATAATATATAGCTAATGAGGTAAGAGTCTGCTGGGCTTGGAATATACAACATATTTTTACATATGTTTTTGAAGGATTTATTTATTTTTACATGTATAAGTATTTTGCCTCACTTATGTAAGTGCACTGGGCTTGTGTCTAGTGCCTGTGGAGTCCAGAGAGGGTGTTAGATTCCTTTAAACTGGAGCAACAGGTAGCTGAAAGCTGCCATCTTGGTGCTGGGAACTGAACCCAAGTTTCCTGGAAGAGCAGCAAGTGTTCTTAACTGCTGAGCTGTCTTTTCAGACCTATAGTGTTAATTTTTTTCATGTTAAAAAAGCTTAAGGACTTAGTGAGACTTGAACATAGATAATTACTTCACAAGGCTAGGCCTCAAACCATTCATCAGGGGAATATATTAGAATTTTATGTTTATCACATTTAGTGGACAGATGTTTGTCTCTGACAGAAGAGGCTATATATCTTACTATCTTTAAGCCCTAATGTTAACATGTACTAATGTTAACATGACATAGTGGCTCTACATATGACTGTTGCAATGAGTTTCTTCTCTTGTAGGAAATTTTTAAGAATGCAGATTCCAATGCTGATTCAGGACTGGACTTTGGAGAATTTGTGCAGTACCTTCAAGACCATGAGAAGAAAATGAAACTGGCATTCAAGAGTCTGGACAAAAATAATGATGGTGTGTGTATGTTTCATCCACAGCTCGATGTGACTAAGTGCTAGCACTGACGAGTACTTTTTCTGTCTGTCATTTGCTCCTACTGTCAGATCCAATTTATTATCTAGAATAATTTTTAAATTATTGAGAATAATATAATAGATGTCCTTGGGTTTCTATTGCTGTGATAAAACACAACCAAAAGCAACTTGGGGAGCAGAGTTTATTTCTTCTTATACTAGTAGGTAACAGTTGATCACTGAGGAAGTCTGGGCAGGAATAGAAGCAGATGCCACAGAAGAGCGCTGCTTGTGGGCTTGTTCCCCTGGCTTGTTCAGTTTGCTTTCTTATATACCCCAGGATGACCGGCCCACAGACAGTCCTGCCTACAGTAGGTTCATCCCTTCCTCATCAATAATTAATCAAGAAAATACCCCAGAGGCTTGTCTACAGGCATATATTGTGGGGGCATTTTCTCAATTGAGGTTTTCTTTTCTCAGATGTCTCTGGTTTGTGTCAAGTTGACAAAAAACTAGCCAGCAATAGGTATTATAATTTCCCTGAATCATATGTGCATGTATATATGTATATGATTTGTTTGTTTGCTCTGAGACTTAGGCTTATACTAATGACTAAAACCTATGTACTGGACAGTTATGGAAACCATAATTACTAGTGAAGTGTGCCAGGGTTAGCATGGCATGGTGGCTTTCTGTATGATTATTGAGATGAGTTCCTTCACTTTTCTAGGAAATTCTTGGTGCTGTAAATCACACTTTGTAGCTCTGGCTGGCCTGGAACTTGCTATGTAGATCAAGCTGGCCTCAAACTCAGAGAGATCTCCCTGCCTCGGCTTCCTGAGTACTGGGATAAAGGTATGCACCATCATGTCTGGCACATTAAAACACACACACACACACACACACACACACACACACACACACACACACGTATATAATGAGTATTTTGCCTGAATTGTATGTCTGTGTACCACATGTGTGGCAGGTACTCATGGAAGCCAAAAGAGGTCATTGGATTCCCCAGGATTGGATTTATAAACAGTCATGAGCTGCCACAAGGGTGCAGGAATTCTGGGTCCTTTGGAAGAGCAGCCAGTGCTCTTAACCACTGAATCATCTTTCTAGTCCAGTGGTTCTCAACCTTCCTTATGCTGTAACTCTTTAATACAGTTTCTTATGTTGTGGTGACCCCAAACGATAAAATTATTTTCATTGCTACATCATAGCTATAATTTTGCTACTGTTGAGATTCACAATGTAAAAGTCTGTGTTTTTCAGTGGTCTTAGGCGACCCCTGTGAAAAGGTTGTTTGAGCCCCAAAGGGGTTGTGACCCACAGGTTGAAAACCATTGCTCTAGCCCCTCTCAAAATTTAATTATTTACATTTTAAGACAGAGTCTCACTGTGTAGCCCTGGCTGGCCTGAAATTCACTAGGCAGACAGTCTGGCCTCAAATTTATAGAGATCCATCTTCCTCTGATTCTTCAATGCTGGAATTAAAGGCATGCACCACCACATCTGATACCTTATATTTTTAATAAAAATCAGTTTTGCAGAGGTATCCTCTGAATTTAAAGCTTTGTGTATTGGGTAGTTCTTCTATTTATTTTGTAATAAATGGAAAATTTGGTGTGGAAGTTTAAAAAGTGACATTTGTGGGCTGGCAGCATGGCTTTGTGGGTAGAAGTACTTCCTCACAAGCCAGGTAGTCTGAGTTGTCCTCTGAAACTTAACATAACAGTACAAGGAGAAAGCCACTCTTGAAAGTTGTCCTTGGACTTCACAAGTGTCCTATGACACATGTGCCTGACACCCCACCTCTCTCTGTCTTTCTCCCTCTCTCAAAAATGACAATCTTGATGATTTTGAAAATATATTTATATCAGGAAATTTAGTTAATACAAACTTCTGAAAGGAAATAAAAACTGCTTAGAATCCTGCTCTTAAGTGTTTTTCTCATTGCCAAGATGAAATACTTTGACAAAATGAGGCCAGGAAGCCCACCCACCCTCCAACCCGAAGTGTTGCTTTTGCTCTTGTCTACCAGAAATTGATGGTGAGAGTATTGCTGAAGACACGCCACTCTGTGGTCACAGAACATGGAGAAATCAAGCTGGTGTTGACCTGGGACCCCCTCCTGGCTAGCTTTCATAGTTTAAGAAGGTATGCTGCAGGTTTCGGGGGGGGGACAAAAACCAACTCAGCGGTGACCTTTGAGAGCTACAGTAATGATTGGTCAGGCATGATACATACATTGATGTAATAATATCATGAATGTTACAGGGTGAACTGCTTCCTCGTTGGATTTTAGGCCTGGGGCAAAGGAGAGAAGCCGTATTTGGTAACTGTAGACCTGTTGGAGAGCTGGTGGTCGGGAGATCGTAGGGTCTCACGGGGAGTCCATTATGGTTTTCCTAAGTCAACATGTGGTCACCCCCGCTTTCAAAATACACATTTACATCCAAAGATGAGTGGTGCTCTCTGCCTTTGTCAGAGAAGCCTTTCTTATTGTAGTGGGCTGTGGTCAATGCAGACTCATAACTGGTTGAATTGCCAAGAATAAGGGCTGGTGTAATGTTGGCTGTTAGTAGGTCCTCTGTGTTATCTGCTCCAAGACTCAAGGGAACATCGTGGGAGACATAAGCATAAAGAATGGAAAAACTGGAGGATGACGAGATGTGTAGAATGACATTGTCGTTACACTCGTGAACTCACAATCACTGTGGTTACCTGCAAAAGAGCTGTACTTGATTGGGCCTGCCAACCTTTCATCACGAGGTCCCACCCCTCCTTTAGGGATGGACTATGAGCAGTTGATGGTGGCGAAGGGAAGGTGTCACTGTTGTAAGTAATTTCTGACAAGCTGCCCATGCTCCAGAAAATAACCTCCTACTCAGTCCCACAAAAAAACCCCAATTAAAAAGACATGGAAATAGCGGAGGAAGTTTGGGGAAGATAAAGGTTTCACTGGGAGATGGGGGATTGTAGAGGGTATAATGAGGTGTCAAAGTTACTAAAGTGTATTATGTGTGTATAGGAAAGAGAACCGACCAAAGCAACTGAAGGGATAAAAGGCTTATTGTGATTTATGGTTACAAGGAGCAGCCCATCCTGGTGGGGATCTCAAATTGGCGGGAGCTTGAAGCAGCTGGGTGACTCAGAGAGGTGATCTTTGAATGTGATCTCTTGCCAGAACAGTGTTGCCAGTGTTGCTGGATTAAAATTCCTCTACATACAATGTTTCTAGTATCCCTGTTGTAGTGATTAATCTTGGTTATCAACTGGAATCAATTTGTAGTCTAAGAGATACACCTCTGGGCAAGTCTGTGAGGGTAGTTTTTGGAAGGATTAACTGAGGGTGGGGTGGGGGAATGGGTGTGTGGTGTGTGGGGCGGGCTGGTGTGTGAGTAGACAGACTGGGGTAGGGAGACACTCCCCCAGCGTGGAGAGCATTCTTCAGCAATGTCCCAATTAAGCAGAGGTCTGAGGTAAATGTAGCTCTATTTTTGACTGCGAACTTTTACTCCTTACTTGTGAATTCATCTACTCTTGTCACTGCCTCAGAGACTAAGCATCTCTGAAGTTTTCAGCCTCTCCAGCATACAGACAACCTGTTTGACTACTCAGCCCATGTAGCGTGAAATATTAAAAAAGCAATCTACACTAAGCTGTCAGTGCACCGGTGAGCTGTTCTCATCTCGTGGAGCCTCTCTGACCTGGAGCTCTGAAATCTCTCCACCCACACTAAGTTCCCACACTAAGTTCCCACTGGTGGGTCGCTGCCACACCAGCTCCATGCTTCCAAATTCCCATGGTCTTTTGGGGTGCACTTCTTGCAAACCCACACTTTGCCTCCTTTGAGTCGCTGCATGAAGGAAAACACCACACAGAGTTAGTTCAGAATCAACAGGTAACTCAATCGCTGGGCACAGCAACTAACATTCTAATTTTATAAGTTATACTAAATATAACCCCTCTTGTGGTGAGGCTTGGTGGATCTGCCATCTAAACCAGGGCCTCTTATTAGCTACATTTTGGCCTCCGCTTGCCTCCTGTCCAAAAGCCTGTATCTCTTCCTTCCCCTCTTTGTCTCTCTGACCTGGAAGTCCTGCCTACTCCTTGCCCAGTGATTAGTTCCCTGAAATCTTTACTCATTAGGGAAGGTTCTGACACAAGCCCATATACTGTAAACCAATGTAATGGGTCCACTCTGTAATATATGTCCATCCCATCAGTTTTGTTCCTTTATAGAACCTTAAGTAATATATCTATTGATACACCTTAGTAGTAGAAAAATGCTCCTGAGGTAAATAAGTTTCATATCAAGGAGAACTTCCCAAGTTGATATATTAGTATCATCCTAGGTCTTGACAAGTCAAGCTGGAATATTAAAGCTCAGTCTCAGCCTTCAGAAATCATTCGAGAAGCATTACCATTTGTCTTCTACTGGCTTCATTGCTTTGAGTAACTAGGCTGTAGCAGTAGATATAATTATCATCAGGATACTACCTACCATGCAGAGTTGCTCGGACCCTGGCAACCCATCAAAGGTGCTGCCTTGGTTGAGCTGCCTGCTTTGTGTTGCCATCTTACTCCCTGTCACTGTGCCTGTCGTGGTCATTCCCTTTGTGTAGAGTTTGACCAGGGTAGTTGAAAGTGAGAAAGAGAATACTGCACTTGTTATGGGCTGAGTTGTGTTCTTTACAATACTTCATTTTATTCTGCTTATAACCCTTCAGGTAACATATATTTAGCACAATGTAATATACTTTATAGAAGTAGCAAGTGCTAACTGTATTATTGGAGTTCCTAATATAAAAATTTCAAAAATATGAATACTTTTATACAAAATTGCCAAGTCCTTTAGGAGTTTATCAATCTTTGAACTAGATTACATTTAGCATAGAGATTGTGCTGGGTAATAGGCCAAGTTGACACAAGCTAAAGTCATCTGAGGAGGAACCTCAACTGAGAATATGCACTTATAAGATGGGGCTGCAGTCAGGTTTGCAGGGCGTTTTCCTAATAAGTGATTGATGGGAAAGGACCTAGCCCATGGTGGGTGGTGCCATCCATGGACTGGCGGTCTTGGGTTCTGTAAGAAAGCAGGCTGAACAAACCATGAGGAACAAGTCAGTAAACAACACTTCTTTATGGCCTCTGCATCAGCTCTTGACTCCAGGTTCCTGCTCTGCTTGGGTTCCTGCCCTCACTGCTTTTGAGAGTGAACTATGACATGGAACTGTGAGTGAAATAAGCCTTTCCTCCCCAAGTTGCTTTTGATCATGGTGCTTCATCACAGCAACAATAACCCCAGTGAAGATAGTGATTTACATAGCAGATCAACAATTTAAAAATTATTGAACTTAACAGATGAGCATTTGTTAAGTAAAGAGGTATCATTTGAAGAAACATTGGTTCATAGGCTAGTGCACTCCCTTGTCTGCAGCTTGGGACACCTGAGCCATAAAAAAATGTGACTCTGTGTGAAAAAGTGCCTTTGTTGATGGATTAATACCTCACATGTACATAGTTTCTCACATATAATTTCTATAAATGGTTTATGCAAATGAAAAGTATGACTAAATTTATGGTGATATTTTGATGTATTTTTAAGTCAGGAGTCACTAAAGTTGATATAAAGAATGACATATGTACATATATCAGAAATATATATACATGTATCAGAAATATGTATACACAGGTATATATAATATATATATCAGGAATTATCAGGGCCAGTAAGATGGCTCAATGGGGAAAGGTGCTTGCTCTGCAAGTCTGACAACTTGAGTTTGATCCCTGATTCTACAGTGAAAGAATAGAACTGATTCTTGAAACTTGTCTTTTGACTTTACATACACACTGTGGCACTTGGGTATGCCTATGAACTGCAACAATGACCAGCATGGCACAGTAACCTTAAGGCTACAATAGTGACACATATACCTTGGCGGTAAGCAATAACTCTCTTATTGGACTTAAGACCTGCTCAAAAAAAAAAAAAAGAGAGAAATCATGATTGGCACTGGAAACCTAGCCAACTGACAAAGGCTAGTGAAGTCATGGATTCTGGAAAAAACCTACAACTGCAACTTTACTAACTAGCATGATCTCTAGTTATACTCTAAATATTTGTCCTTATACTCACAGATAAGTGTAGTCTTTACTCCTCATCAAGGACATTTTTCTTTGCAACAGATGGAGACCATTACAGAAGATCACATGCAGAGCTGTGGAGTCAAGTCGCAACTGCTAACATCTGCAACACAACTGCACCTAAGATTCAGGGGTCATTACTGAAGAGAGGGCAGGAAGTTATACCTATGAAGTCTCACCAACATGGCTGCTAAACAAGGATAACACCCTTAGACATACTAATGTGGAAGGAGGAAAAGACGTCTCAAGAAAGCTCAACCTTAGACAAAGGGTTACAGGCATCCAAGGCATCCTGAAAGCTAGATAAATAGTCTTCCACAGGGAAGAGCATACCAGTTGGTTTTCCAGTACCAAATGGTCAGTCTTAAAACACACATACAAGTAATGTTCCATGGACTTCTCAGGGAAGAGCATACCAGTTGGTTGTCCAGTACCAGATGGTCAGTCTTAAAACATACATACAAGTAACGCTTCATGGACTTCTCAGGTTGTATTTATATATTTAAGACCATATACATATAAATATAAAATATAAATGAGTAAACACACTCAATACATCACAACAATTAAAAAGAGACCATGTAGTTGAGAGAAGGGGAAGTGTATAGGAGGGGTTGGAGGGACAAAAAGGAAGGGTGAAATGATATAGTTATATTACAATCATAGAAAATAGAAAAAGAAGGGGCTGAACAGTTGGCTCAGTGGTTTAGAGCTGCACTTGAAAAGGATCCTGGTTCAACTCCCAGCATCCATATGGTGGCTCTCAACTCCCTGTAACTCCAGTTTCAGAGGGTCTGACACCCTTACACAGACAAATATGCAGGCAAGACACCAATGCATATAAAAATAAGGATCAATAAATAATTAAAATAAAAAAATAGGAAGATATATAATAAAAGTAAAAAGAATCTGATTTTTTTTTAAATTTGAAAAATGATGTATTACAGTTGTGTTTTAGAGTTTGAGAAGAATATGGAATTTTTAATTTTCCCTTCACAACATTGAGCAATGTGAAAGTGAACTACATAGTAGGCATATGTCTTAGGGCTTCATTGCTGTGAAGAGTCACTATGACTAAGCTAACTATTATAAAAGAAGACATCTAGTTGGGGCTGGCTTACAGTTTCAGACATGGTTCAGGAGAATGAGATGAGAGTTCTACATATTATTCTGAAGGCAGCCAGGAGGAGACTTGCTAGTTCTCTGGATGGACCTTAAGCATCGGACCTCAAAGCCTACACCCACAGTGACACACTTCCTCCAACAAGGCCACACCTCCTAATAGTGCCACTTCCTATGGGCCAAGTATATTCAAACTACCACAGCGCGTACACACACACACACACACACACACACACACACACACACGCATGCACACACATAATATATACATATATGACACACATACCTTGGTGAAAAACAACAGCTATTTTATTGGACTTAAGACCTACTCAACAAGAGAGAAATATATATAGTTATTTAATACAGTACATGTTTCTGTTAAAAGAGCTTGGTTGTATAAGGGTTTTGGATCTTTTACTTTATAAACAGAGTCCTTTATTCTTGTGCCCCTGAATCAGATTTTCACCACTAACTTTTTCAGCTCTTTTCAAATAGGTACAATAGTCAAATGTGTTATAATCTATAGTCCTCAGGGCCAGTTGGAAATTTAGAATTTAGAGTTTATAGAAATGCAGTGTACCTGTGATTTGTAATATTTCAAGTGGTGTCTGAGCCATGAGCTATTCATAAATATTTTTGTCCTGAAACATGAATGTTCACATCTGGACAAATAACTAGGTAAAGCAGTTCTTGTTTCAGTTTAAAGAGACTTCACTACCAAATATAAACTTGGTGCCAACATTTCAGAGTTTTTAAGCTTTGAATCATGAATTTGGGAACAAAGACCCACCAAACAAAGACTTTTCAATCCAGTATGGTCACATTCTAAGTATATTTTGCTTTGTCATTTTTTCAGACTCTTAGCTTGGTATTTTTCATGTTTTAAAGGTACGATAGATGCTTCAGAAGTAGTTGCTGCCGTGAGATCACTGGGAATCCACATTTCTCTCTCTCAGGCCAAGGACATCCTGAAAAGGTCAGCCCATGCTCTTGTCTTTGATAGCTTTGAGTTTTATAGTCTATGCCAGAAATTAACGGCGATACATGGATACATGTGGCATTTCGGGTGCTATCTCTCTTTTTGTAGAGAGTTTTTTAAAACATTCAGAAAGATTTACATTTATGAGATGGCTGAACATGTGTTTCTTTAGTCTGTGTTATATATTACCCATTTTTCTTCATTAATTCATCTGCATTCCTTCCTGTGGCAAACACATTAAAATTTTTTTCTCTTGGGGGTCTGAGGAAGATGGCTCAGTGCATAAAGTGCTTGTTGTGAAGCATTTGGCCTTGAGCTTGAGTCCCAGGATCAAGCCCCATGTCCTGCTTGCGCTCTCTCTCTCTCTCTCTCTCTCTCTCTCTCTCTCTGTGTGTGTGTGTGTGTGTACACATGACACAAGCTAAAGTTATCAGGAACCTCAACTGAGAAAAATTCCTACATTAGATTTCTTCTAGGCAGGTCAGTGGGGGCATTTTCTTCATTAACGATTGATGAAGGTGAGCTCATCCTCCTTAGGGGTGCACCCCTGGGTAGGTGGTCCTGAGTTGACCTTGGGTAGGTGGTCCTGAGTTGACCCTGG
>NW_021620966.1:2827083-2834891 GCF_004785775.1 Grammomys surdaster
GGTGGTCCTGAGTTGACCCTGGGTGGGTGGTCCTGAGTTGACCCTGGGCGGGTGGTCCTGAGTTGACTCTGGGCAGGTGGTCCTGAGTTATAGAAGAAACCAATGTTCAAGCCATGGGAACAAGCCAGTAAGCAGTGTTTCTCCATGGCCTCTGCTTCAGTTCTTGTCTCCTGAGCTCCTGCCTTAACCTCTCTACATGTATCTTCTTTGTAAAACACAAAATAGAATTGGATTATTATCCTAGTGATGTCTCCTGTTGCTGGGATAAAATACCTTGACAAAAGCAACTTAAGGGAGAAAAGGTTTATCTGACTCACAATTCCGGTGACAGTCCATTGCTGTGGCGGTGGACGTGAAGCGCTTGGGCACATCACATCCACAGTCAAGAGCAGAGCACATGAACCAGTGCACGCATGCTAGTGCTCAGCTCACCTTTCACTCTCACAACACAGCCCAGGAGTGATGCGGCACACTGTGGGTGGGTCCTCCCACCTCAACTGACACCGGGAAGATAACCCCCCAGAGACAATCACAGAGCCTAACCTTAGGCTAACCGTAGACAGTCCCTCAAGCTGTGGTTGGAGCCTTGTCTCTTAGGTGTTCATTTGACAATTAATACCAATCATTACAGTTATCTATTTCTTAAAGCTTAAAAGAACTTACACAAAACTAGCTGAGTTTCCTGTTTCCTGTGTGCAAGGGTTCTAACTAAATTTCATTAACAG
The DNA here is from genome assembly GCF_004785775.1 of Grammomys surdaster. Classification (NCBI taxonomy): domain Eukaryota; kingdom Metazoa; phylum Chordata; class Mammalia; order Rodentia; family Muridae; genus Grammomys; species Grammomys surdaster. The sequence continues at coordinate 2,827,809 of NW_021620966.1, forward strand.
TTATTGAACCACTCATACCTTCAAGTCCTTAAGTCAGTTTTAAAAAGATGTGTTTTTAAAGCTGTGTGTGTGTATGTGTGTGTGTGTGTTTTATAAAAAACAGTCTACAGATTCAGTCCAATATTGTCAAAATTCTAACATTATTATCTATAGAAACAAAAAAAACCCTTAAAATTTATCTAGAAGCGTAAAAGACCCTGTGTAGCCAAGGCAATACTGTGCTGGAGGTATCACTGCCTGATTTCAAATTATACTACAGAGCCGTAGTAATAAAAACAGCATGGTACTTGCACACAGAGAGATCAACAGAGTAGAATAGAGAACGCAGGTATGAACCAGGCAACTACAGCCATCATGACTTTTGACAAAGATACCAAAACTACACACTGGAGAAAACACAGCCTGTTGGGGTGTCAGAAAACCGGATGTGCTGAGATACAAACTGTGCATTCATTCAGAAGTAAATCCTTATCTTTTTTAATTGGATATTTTCTTTATTTACGTTTCAAATGTTATCTCCTTTCCTGGTCCCCCCCATCCCATCTCCCCTCCCCTGCTTCTATGAGGATGTTCCCCCACCCAGCCACTCACTCCTGCCTCCCCACCCTCAAATTTCCCTATGCTGGGGCATCAAGCCTTCACAGGACCAAGGGCCTCTCTTCCCATTGATGCCTGGCAAGGCCATCCTCTGCTGCATATGCAGCTGGAGCCATGGATCCCTCCATGTGGATTTCTTGGTTGGTGGTTTAGAACCTGGGAGCTCTGGGGGGGGGGGGGTCTCGTTGGTTGATATTATTGTTCTTCCTATAGTGTTGCCAACTCCTTCAGCTCCTTCAGTCCTTTCTCTAACTCCTCCATTGGGGACACCGTTGGGGACCCAATGCTCAGTCTAGTGGTTGGCTGCAAGTATCTGCCTCTGCATTTGTCAGACTCTGGCAGAGGCTTTCAGGAGATAGCTATATCAGGCTCCTGTCAGCATGGACTTCTTGACATCCACAATAGTATCTGGTTTTGTTGACTGTATATGGAATGGATCTCCAGGTGGGGCAATCTTTGAATGGCCCTTTCTTCAGTCTCTGCTCCACACTTTGCCTCTGTATTTGTTCCCATGAGTATTTTGTTCCCCTTTCTAAGAAGGAAAGAGGCATCCACACGTTGGTCTTCCTTCTTCTTGAGCTTGTGATCTGTGAATTGTATCTTGGATATTCCAAGCATTTGGGCTAATATCCAATTATCAGTGAGTGCATACCATGTATGTTCTTTTGTGATTGGGTTACCTCACTCAGGATGATATTTTCTAGTTCTATCCATTTACCTAAGAATTTCTTGAATTCATTGTTTTTAATAGCTGAGTAATACTCCATTGTGTAAATGTACCACATTTTTTGTATCCATTCCTCTGTTGAAGGACATCTGGGTTCTTTCCAGCTTCTGGCTATTATAAATAAGGCTGCTATGAACATAGTGGAGCATATGTCCTTGTTATATGTTGGAGCATCTTCTGGGTGTATACCCAGGAGTGGTATAGCTGGATCCTCAGGTAATGCTATGTCCAATTTTCTGAGGAACCACCAGATTGATTTCCAGAGTGGTTGCAGCATCTTGCAATCCCACCAACAATGGAGGAGTGTTCCTCTTTCTCCACATCCTTGCCAGCATCTACTATCACCTGAGTTTTTGATCTTAGCCATTCTGACTGGTGTGAGGTGGATTCTCAGGGTTGTTTTGATTTAAATTTCCCTGATGACTAAGGATGTTTAACATTTCTTTAGGTGCTTCTTGGCCATTTGGTATTCCTCAGTTGAGAATTCTTTGTTTAGCTCTGTATCCCATTTTTAATAGGGATATTTGATTCTCTGGAGTCTAATTTCTTGAGTCCTTTGTATATATTGCATATTAGTCCTCTATCGGATGTGGAATTGGTAAAGATCTTTTCCCTTTGTAACTTAGTATTTGACTGGTGCCACGTGTACACAGAATTTACCCATGAGTCCCTGCTCTCCAGAGTTGCACATCTGTTTTGCTCCCTGCTTAGGCTCCCACTTCCACATGCTACTGTTTGGAAACTATTCCCAGCTAGACTCCAGCATGGAAGGAAGCTTGGCTCATTTGTTGCTCTTCACACAGGTCATGCTTCTATCCATAGTGCCTTCAGACACTCATGTCCTGCATTTTGTCAGTTCATGGATGTTCAATTTTGCTGGTGCTTTGAATTGTACTAGGCTGCCTGTCAGGAGAATGCATTTTGTTTCACAAAATTTTCATTTAGAAAAATACTCTTAGAAATTCCTTCACTCACTTTACCTTTTACCCAGACATGAAGAGACATTTTTAAGGTGAAATTTTAGTTTTTATTGTTGTGTGTGTGTGTGCAGGTGCATGTGTTATGTGTGAAAGGTGAAAGACAACGTTTAGGAATCAGTTTTCTCTTTCTGCCATGGGTTCCTGGAATTGAACTCAGGTCATTAGACTTGTACAGCAAGCACTTTGACCCACTGAACCATCTTCTCTGGGGATGTATGAAGGCTGAGGTTAATGCTGAGTTTTGCATGGCGAAATGGAACTCTAAGTATTAAAAAATGGAGTTTATGTATAAAAAAAGTTATGTTAAAGTTCATTTGAAAGCTGTAAACAAGGAAAAGAGAGTCAAAGGCAACAAGAATGTTAGAAGACCCACAAAATCTAAGGTCAGGTTTACTGACTTAGTCGTTCAACACTGAATTACTGCTCAGTACTAGAGATATGCACATGAATTTAAAATATTTTCTCTTCAAGAAATAATACAAAACTGTGAGAATTACATCAAATAAATGATTAAAGAAGCAACATGTAATAGATTTCAGTGGAGGGGCAGTCTATCAAACATCTGATGACTGCTCCAGTGTGCGTGCGTGTGTGTGTCCTCGTGCTTATGTATACGTGTATATGTGGAGTCCAGAGGACAAACTCAAGCGTTGTTCCACAGGCTCCACCCACTGGTTTGTTTGTTTGCTTACTTTCTTTTGTTGAGATGGGGTCTCCCAGTGGCCAGAATGTCCAGAGTATGCTAAGTTGGCTGGCTAGTGAGCCAGGAGGGCCTGCAGGTCTTCATCTCCTTGTTTTTGCGTGGGTTCTGGGAACTAAACTCAGATCCCTGTGGTTGCAAGGCAAGCATTTTACATGCCGGGCTTTCTTCCCAGCCCCTGGTCATCAGTGCTCTTTGGAAATGTCAATATTGTTCAAAATAAAAAAAAAAGTCTGAAAACTGTTATAGTTAGGAGGACCTTAGAGAGACATGATAAGTGAACAGAATATCATATCTCAGTGTGATGCTAAAGAGAAAAAGAACATTAGTTTAAAGTGAAGGATGGCCCAGTAAAGTATAAAATGTAGCTATGAATAATGTGTCAACCATTAGTCAGGAGTTGTAACAAATAAACCACAATCGTGTAAGATGTAACCAACAGGAGGGCATAGGTGTGGGGATATGTAAGAGTTGTCTGTGTGTTTTCGTCATCTCAATTTCTCTTAAAGTGTGACACTGATCTAAAAGATAGTTCATTCTTTAAAAGGGGGACTGGAAACTACAGTTATATCCATGAAGTCCAAAGGAATGGCTTCAATAACAAACACTCCATAAGTGTTTGAGTAATGTGAATATTGATGATGTTATAAGTGTAATAAACACCATTTAAAATGTCATTTCAGCATGGATTCTGATGGGTCAATGACAGTAGACTTGGATGAATGGAGAGACTTCTTTTTCCTCCACCCTGCAAAAAATATCACTGACATTATTCGTTTCTGGAAGCATTCTACTGTAAGGCAATTCTGCATTTTACTGCTTTTATTTTTCTTTAATTTTTGTTATTGTAAATATCATTACATAGTTTTAGCCCCAGTGGCTAAGAATGTATTATTTCCTTTTAATAATATTCTACTAATTTTGGAAGGGGAGGTAGTATTTTATGTGAAAACATAGAAACCACAATTTGTTTTGTTAAAACCTACATCTTATAATAGGTACCTACTAAAACAACCCACTCTATGTTAAGAATCATGTTGTTATGCATAGTTGGATAGTCCTAGAAAAGAGGAAAAAAGTGTTTTCCTTTCTTTTTTTACATATATGTCCTATGACTGAGTGGATCTTTTGGCATCAGAAATATAAAATTATATATTAAGATTCAGAATTTAGAGTGAAAAAGCAACAAATGTACACGCTATCTGCTCTTTTAATTTTTAGCGCCTGACCTAATGTTGTGAGTTGTGGCTGTACTCAAACATTGCTACTCAAGTCCACTGCACTGCCGGCGTGGCAGCGGTGCTCCTCACTGCAGCTTTTAATATTCTTTCATTGTTCTGTACAGTCAGTATTAGGTGCTGTCAGGAGTTTCCCTTCTGGACCAATCTGTTTGGTATTTTGTATGCTTCTTGTACCTTGATAGGTGCCTCTTTCCTTAGGTTAGGGACATTTTCATGTATCATTTTGTTGAAAATATTGTCTGTGCCTTTGACATGTGTTTCTTTTCCTTCCTCCATTCCCATAATTCTTAGATTTGGTCTTTTCATAGTGTCTCAGAGCTCTTGGATGTCTGTGCCAGGGATTTTAGATTTAACATTTTCACTGACTAGTGTATCTATTTCTTCTATCATGTCTTTAATACCTGAGAATTTCTCTTCTATCCTTTGTATTCTATTGGTAAGGCTTACCTCTGAGGTTTCTGTTTGAATTCGTAAATTTTTATTTTCCAGTTGTCCCTCAGTTTGTGTTTTCTTTCTTTATTCCATTTTTTCTTGTAAGTCTTGAACTATTTTCTTCATTTTATTCCACAGTTTGTGTTTTCATAGAAATCATTAATAGCTATATTCATATCCTTTAAGGGACCTCTAACATATTCAAAAAGGTTATTTTGAAGTCATTGTCTTATAATTCATCTATATTGCATTTCTCAGTGCCTACTGTAGTAGAGTTTCTGGGCCCTAGTGGAGACATATTGTCTTGCCTATTACTGATTGTGTTTTTATGCTGATGCTTAGGAATTTGGGTTTGGGATGACTGCAGTTCTAGGTACTATGTTTGATCTTGCCTTTGCTGGATGGGTGTTCCATTCCATGGTTTCTTTATTTTTATTTTACATGAATTGAAATTTTGCATGCATCTGTGTGAAGGTGTCAGAACTCCTTGAGCTGGAGTTACAGATAGTGGTAAGCTTCTATGTGGGTGCTGGGAATTGAATCTGAGTCCTCTGGAAAAGCAGGGAGTGTTCTTAACTACTCTGGCATCTCCCCAGTATCCTTCCCTCCCCCATTCCCTGATTACTGTCACCTTCTTTCATTCTTAGGAGAGTGTGGTGGCTGTGGCTTGCCTGGTAGGGAATGCTTATGAGATCCTGCCAGATGTGGCCACTGAATGTGTTCCCAGGTATTGTGAACTGATACTTAGCAATGGCGATGGCGATGGGCTAGAGTCAGGGACGGAAGGAGACCACAGTAGAGAGAAAAGCACGATATACCGCCAGGATCTGCATAGTCCTCTGGGAATTGGGGCAGAGAGGGAGGAGAGGCCACAGCAGATAGTTGGCTACAGAACTGGGGATGAAGCTGGGGGACTAGATTTGGAGAAGAAGAGGGAGAGTGAACATTACCTTCCTGTTTCCTTGACAGGTGTCACCACATCTTTCTTATACAGTACTGTAATGATGACTATTTACATTTTCTCTGATGTAAAAAGCACAAAACAGCTTCCTTCTTATGTATTTAGAGAATTTCATATTGGTTTATGAGTCATAGAGACTATATTTCTGTACATTTTACTAAGATTTGTAGTTTTTAGTTTATAAAATTTTGCCAACTCTACCAGAGGCTATGCCTGCTTCCAGAAGTCCAGGTAGGTCACCCACCTGAAGACCTCCCTGACTCCCTTACTCTCTTGGTGCCCACCCACTCTCTCCCTAGTCCACCCCCTGCTTGTTTCCTTGTCCTAGCTACCAACTGTGGCAGAGACAAGCTATCTTCTCAACAAGAGGCAGATAGCCTATGCAACAAGAGACCACTTCTGCCACCAGAAGTTCAGGTAGGCTGCATCCTCTACTCACTCAGTGCCCTCCTTCACCTTATTTTCAACCCCTCTACCTCAGGACCCAACCTCCAAACTCAGGTGGAGACACCCTGCTCAACTCTAGGCCACGAAGACTAGAAATGAAACAGAAACCAAGGAACAAAACACCCATACAACAAAGGCAAACTTAGAAATCGGCACCTAGATCTATAAACATCCTGAACCCAGAAGCCTAGATGCCAACATAAGAATGCAGTCAACAATAACCAAGGTAATATGTCATCACCGGAGCCCAGCTATCAGGATGACTACAGTAATAGTTCAACAAAAGTGAAGCACAAGAAAATACCTTAAAATGAACTTCATGAAGATGATAGCAGTTCTTAAAGAGAAAATGAGCAAATATCTTAAAGAAATTGAAGGGAAAAACAAACAAAAATTGGAGGAAATGAACAAATCCCTTAAAGAAAGCCAAGAAACAAACAAATGAAGGAAGGAAATTAATAAAACTATTCAAGACCTGGAAATGAAAATAGAACAAATAAAGAAAACAAAAACTGAGGGAATCTGGAGATAGAAAGTCTGTGAGTGTGTGAAGAGGAACTACAGATACAAGCATCACCACAGAATACATCAGAAAGAATCTCTGTTGAAGATACAGTAGAAGAAATAAATTCATTGGTTAAAGAAAAGTTAAATCTAAAGTATTCCTGATAAAAAACATCCAGGAAATATGGGATACTATGAAAAGACCAAACATGCCAAAGAACAGCTTTGGCACCAGAGGGTAAACTGAGGCAGGCAGCAGATGATGGATCAGTGTTGAGAGCAGCTGATGCAGGTGAATCCAGATACTTACAGAGGCTGCAACGGTTAGAGAAGGGAAAGAGGAAATCAAACACTCACACACACACAGACACACACACACACACAGACACATACACATACACACACACACATACACACACACACACACAGACACACACAGACACACATACACACACACACACACACACACACACACACACACACACACACACACA
>NW_021620966.1:2834901-2845654 GCF_004785775.1 Grammomys surdaster
ACACACACACACACACACACACACACACACACACACACACACACACAGAATGGCTGAAGTGAGGATAAGCTCCAGTGATTTATTTCTTCCCTTGACTCCTTTTGATACCCCTAGAGATAAAGTTTTTTTCTATTAGAAAGAAAATTATCTCATAGCCACAAGTTACACATTTCCCAGAGCTAATCACCATAAAACATATCAAACTCATTACACAAAAGAAAATTACAATATAGTGGCTGCATATTTCTTATATGAAACATATGTAACTAAATAATTCTCATCTATCTTTCTTTCCTAAAGCTCATAGTGACCTTAAAGCAGTAATTTTTAATCATCGATTAACAAAGTTTAAACAAGCCAAGTCTATAGTAGCAAATTTTTCCCTATGATTGGTTGACAACAACTTACACTTACTAAGGAGCAAATCACCATTCTTACATCTTATTTTTGAAGTTCTGATTGGCTAATCTGGCTAGTCATATGTTTTCTGTTCTTATATTAATAATGAAATTATTTTCTCTTTATTATAACCTTATTATTTCCTGGTATACATCAAAAATCTATTACTTCATCTCTCTTAGTCAGGGTTTCTATTCCTGCACAAACATTATGACCAAGAAGCAAGGTGGAGGAAAGGATTTATTCACCTTACACTTCCACATTGCTGTTCATCACCAAAGGAAGTCAGGATTGGAACTCAAGCAGGTCAGGAAGCAGGAACTGATGCAGTGGCCATGGAGGGATGTTACTTACTGGCTTGCTTCCTCTGCCTTGCTCAGCTTACTTTCTTATAGAACCCAGGACTACCAGCCCAGGGATGGCTCCACCCACAATGGACTGGGCCCTTCCCTCTTGATCACTAATTGAGAAAATGTCTTACAGCTGGATCTCATGGGGGCATTTCCTCAACTGAGGCTTCTTTCTCTATGAAAACTCCAGCTTGTGTCAAGTTGACACACAAAACCAGCCAATATACTCATCCCTAGATCACAATATTGAAGAACTCAGGCCCAACCTAGAATGTATGCTTACTTTGATAATTAGCTTATCCCAAGCTGATTCTTCTTACCACTACAATTATGTGTTTGTAATGCATGAATGCTCACTGTACTTCTTTCTCTCACTTAAGCAGCTTTTGCCATCCTATCAGGAAAAGGCACACTTTATTCCTGATTCTAACTTAAAACTTCTATCAACTGTCCTCATTTTCTAACTTTATGTTTTCTATAAACTACCCAAACTCCCCAAAATTATTTAAATAAAACTAACCTTTTTTTAAAAAAATACTTAAATCAAGTCAGAAATAACATAAAATAATTAATTTATCTAGACAACATTATCTCAAGAATTTTCATCTTCATGTTGATCTGCAAAAAGCTTGCCCAATAGAATGGCCCATGACCCAGAAGTAATTATACCAAATGATAGGCAGGGATGGTCTCTTGGTGTCTACTCACACCAAACCAAATGAATGAGGAGTGTGGCAATGACAAACATGAGAAAATAACATCAGTAGCAAGAAGCAATCCTGGGACAAAGTCTCTGGGGTCATGCTATATCAGAGCTCGCCCATCAAAGCAGAGCAGGATGGTGGGCCATCTCAAAGTAGCTCACTTGCCCACTGCAGCTCTTCCTATATGGCATCTGCCACAAACCTATGAATAATAGGGATATAAGGAGAAGATTCCCAGCTCAAAGGCGCAGAAAATATTTTAACAAAATCATAGAAGAAAAGTTTCCTAACTTAAAGAAGAATATGCCTATAAAGGTACAAGAATCTTACATAATACCAAATAGAAAAGAAAGTCACATAACAATCAAAATACTAAACATACAGAACAAAGAAAGAATAATAGAAGCTGCAGGGGAAAAATACCAAGTAATATATAAAGACAGACTTATTAGAATTAAACCTGACTTCTTAATGGAGACTTTAAAAGCCTGAACAAATATACTACAGACTCTAAGAGACTATGGATGCCAACTGAGACAACTATACCCAATAAAACTTTGATCACCATAGGAGAAAACAAGCTATTTTGTGATAAAATTAAATAATATCTATCCACAAATCCAGCCCCACAGTAGGTACTTAAAGGAAAACTACAAACCAAAGAGACTAATTACACCCATAAAAATATAGGAAATAATCTCACATCAGCAAAAACAAAATAAGGGCAGTACACACACACACAAACACACACACACACACACACACACACACACACACACACACACACCACCTCCACCACCATCAGCAATAGCCACAAAACAGGCATTGAGAATCATTGGTCACTGATATTTCTTAGTATTAGTGGACGTAGCTTCCCAATTAAAATACACAGAATAACAGAATGGATGTGAAAACAGGATCCATCCTTCTGCTGCATATGAGAAACACACCGAAACATCAAAGATAGACATTATCTCAGAGTAAAAGGTTGAAAAAAGATTTTCCAAGCAAATTGTTAAGAAGCAATCTGGTATAGCCATTCTAATATCTAACAAAATAGACTTCAAACCAAAATTAATCAAAAAGGGTCAGGGAAAAACACTTCATACTTATCAAACGAAAAATCCATCAAGATGATGTTTTAATTTTTTAACATTTATGCTTCAAATGCAAGGGCACACCCATGTTTGTAAAAGAAACATTACTAAAATTTAAATCACTCGTTGACCCTTATACATTGACAGTAGGAGATTTCAATAACTCACTCTTACCAATGGACAGGTCATCCAGCCAAAAACTAAACAGAGAAATACTGGAGCTAAAAGGCATTATAAGCCACATTGATCTAACAGATATCAAAAGATCATTTCACCCAGAAAAACCACAAAAAAGTACCTCCTCCTCAGCACTTCACAGAACTTTCACACTTGGGCACAAAGGAAATCTCAACAGATACAAGAAAATCTAAATAACTCCCTGCATCCTATCAGACCACCACAGATTAAAGCTGGATTTCAATAACAACGGAAACAACAGTAAGACTACAAAGTCATGGAGTGTGAAACAAATCTGTACTTGATGAAAACTAGATAAAGGCAAAAATAAAAAAACTAAAGACTTTCTACAAATAAAAAAATTAAAGACTTTCTACAATGTAATAAAAAAATAAATACATAATGTACCCAAACTATTGGGACACAAAGAAAGCAGTACTGAGAGGAACATTCATAGCACTAAATACCTGCATAAAGTAATTGGAGATATCTCATACTAGCAACTTGACAGCACACTGGAAAGTTCTAGAACAAAAAGAAGCAAGCTCACCCAAAAGGAGTAGATGGAAGGAAATAATCAAACTGAAGGCTGACATCAACAAAATAGAAACAAATAGAACAATACAAAGAATCAATGAAACAATTGGTTCATTGAGGAAATCATCAAATTAGACAACCCCTATTTAAACTATCTAGAAGAAGGAGAGAGAATATCCAAATCAACAAAATCAGAAATGAAAATGGGCATAGAGACAGACACTAAGGAAATCCAAAGAATCATAGGTTATATGTTTATCTGTACTCCATAAAACTGGAAAATCTAAAAGAAATGGATAATTTTCTAGTAGATATCACTTACCAAAGTTAAATCAAGCTCAGGCAAACCATTTAAATGGACCTATAACTCCTAAGGATATAGAAGCAGTCATTAAAAGTCTCCCAACCCAAAGAAGCCAGTTTAGTGTAGAATTATAATAGACTCAAAGAAGAGCAAATGCCAATACCCCTCAAATTATACCACAGAATAGAAACAGAAGGAGCACTGCCAAATTAATTTTATGCAGATACAGTAACCCTGATATCTAATCCACACAAAGATTCAACAAGAAAGAGAATTACAGAGCAATTTCCCTCATGAACATAGATGCAAAAATATTACTTGCAAACTGAATCCAAGAACATATCAAAAAAAAAAAATCCACCATGACTAAGCAAGCTTCATCCCAGAGATACAGGGATGGTTCAACATACAAAATCCGTCAATGTAATCCACAACATAAACAAACTGAAAGAAAAAAGTCACATGATTATTTCATTACACAACTGTAATAACACAACATATTCAGTAATTTGTAATTACTGAAAAAGTCTTTGACAAAATGCAACACCCCTTCATGATAAAAGTCTTGCAGAGACTAGAGATACAAGGAACACATCTAAACATAATGAAGGCAATTTACAGCAAGCCTATAGCCAACATCAAATTAAATGAAGTGAAGTTCAAAACACTCCACATTCCACTAAAATCAGGAACAAAACAAGGCTGTCCACTCTCTCCATATCTATTCAATATAGCACTGAAAGTTCGAGCTAGAACAATAGACAACCGAAGGAGATCATGTGGATACAAATTGGAAGAGAAGAAATCAAAGAATGGATCAGTATTCACAGATAATATGATAGTATACAAAATTGACCCCAAAAATTCTACTAGGGAATTCCTGTAGCTGATAGACACTTTTAGCAAAGTGTCTGGATACAAGATTAACTTAAAAAATAAAAGTAGCCCTTCTATATACAAACAATTAATGGGTTCAGAAAGAAATCAGGGAAACAACACCCTCCAAAATAGTGACAAATAATATAAAACATGATATAAATAAAAAATAACCAAGCAAGTGAAAGACCTATATGATAAAATCTTCAAGTCTTTGAAGAAAGAAATTGAAGAGATAACAGAAGATGGAAAAATCTCCCATGCTCATGGATCAGTAGAATCAGTGTAGTAAAAAGGGCCATCCTACCAAAAGGAATTGTGTTCAATGCAATCCCCTTCAAAATTCCAACACAATTCTTTATAGACCTTGAAAGGACAAAACTCAACTTCATATGGAAAACATACATACATATATACATACATAATACATACATAATACATACATAATACATACATAATACATACAAACATACATACATACATACAAACATACATACATACATACATACATACATACATACATACATACAAACAAACAAAAACCAACAACTCAGGTTAGCTAAACAATCCTGAACAATAGAAGAACTACTGTACGTAACCATCCTTGATTTCAAGATGTGCTACAGAACTATAGTAATGAAGAGCACGTGATACTGGCATAAAAACAGACAAGTGGATTAGTGGAGTTGGATCAAAGACTTGGACCTAAATCCACACACCTATGGATACCTGATTTTCGATAAAGAAGTCAGAAAGACTCAGCTTGCAACTCATGGGATCAGATGTAGCCACCCACAGCTAAACGTGGTTGTTCATGCTATGTTTCTCCTTTTGTTTAGATGCTTAAAAGTTTCTGCTGTTAAAGCATCTCTGAGCTGTTTTAGAGCTTATTGATTAATTTGGTTTGAAGTCAATTTTGTTAGATATTAGGGTGGCAACACCAGATCTTTTTACAGGTTGAACATTATACATAGGCACTATGAAAGCAAAATCTGCCCTATCCTGCTCATGCAAGGTGATAGTAAAAGAGCAGTCTTTTTAAGTCGATTTCTCTCATAGGCCATGCCTTAGGTAATAAAGAAGGTAGAGGAATTCCATGCTGTAACCCATTGATTGGATTACTCTATTTGCCACTCTTAAGTATGTTGACACTCTCCATTTTTCTGACTCCTTTTTTTTAAAAAAATAACAAATACAGAGGAATTCCATGGGCTGATAGACTTTTCTATATGCTCAGCCTCCACCTGCTGTTGCACCAGCTGCCCAAGGCCCTGAAAGTTTTCCTTAGTTAAGGGCCACTGATCTATCCATAAAGGCTTGTTAGTCAACCATTTGTAAGAGTAGGAGTGTCAGTACTTCAGTAGTGGCACCCCTTTATAAATTTGGAAGTTCAATCCTTGTTATGTCCTGTGTTTGAACAATTGGCACAGCCTAGGGCTGTTTTTGATGACACATAGCAATACCTTCCCCAGGAACCATTTCACCCCTTATTTCATTATGGGCTGTCTCTGGGATTGCAGTAATATTAATTTGAGTACCCAAGTGTTGTGAATTTATGGATATGTCAGCCACATAAGGCTTTACCTTTCCTATTTGACTTCTGGTCCTACATATTTAACCTATGATGCACTTTGTTTTATATGAGTTAACTTCTTTTTTTATAATTTATTTTTTCTCAAATCGTAATTCATTCACACAAGGGTTATAAATACAGAAAGGCAGGATGCGGGGAAGGGAATGACACTGGAGTGTGGGTGATCAGGGGGAATACAGATATCATCAGAACTGGGTATTGGCTGGGTGAAGGTTCAAGGGACAAGTCACTATGACTCTGCCTATGACTCGCTTGTCCTTATCCAAGTTGGTATTGTTTGCGCAGGCTACCTATTTACAAGTTGAGTTAACTTTTCAATTCCTAGAAGCTGGGTATAAACCTTTTAAATTGACCATTCTGGACTCCAAGATTTTTGTGAAGTGATAGTTATATCAGCTCCTGTACCCATCAAATCTTCTATTCCAATACCATTTGCTTGCAATTTTAATTTTGGCCTCTGATCATTAACACTGTTTGCCAGAACACATTTTTCCTGTACATTCAAACCCTCCTGTTCTTTCTACTGGAGCAGCTTTGCCTTTGATGTAAGGAAACTGTAGCAGCTCAGTAACCCTATAACCTGCACTAAATTGCATCTCTCTTTTTACATTGGTCATAATTTTAATTTTTTCTTTAAAATCTTCATTTATAACCCCTGGATGCACAATGAAACCTTGGAAAGTCAATCCACTCCTTCCCAAGATCATCCCTACTATTCCCAAGGGCAAAGGAACATAAACTCTAGTAGTTATTTTATAACATTGAGTTTTGGGGCATAGGATAAAATTATTTATCTGTGGCCAAGTCTAGAGTAGCACTGCCTGTTATAGCATGCATTAAATCTCCAGTGCTGAGTGGAGCATTTTCAGTCTGCCATGTTCCTTCATGGCTGAAACTGCTCTTAATTTTTGTTGCAGGGCCCTGAGCCAGGCCTCACAGGCCATTTCCCAATATTAAGACATTACTTTGAATATCTCTTTTCCAATGGCAGCCTTTGCTGTATTACATACACAGCCTGGGAAACCTAGGTATTCTTTCTGTTTGAGATGTAACATCAACCAGCTTATTTTTAATGCCCCGAGTATCACAGAACCTTGATATTCTAAAAATAGCTTGCAAGTACTGGGAGAAATGAGTCAGGCTTTAAGCAGTAGCAAGAGGGTAGTGGGCTTGATTATTGCGGGTTTAGCAGCTCTAATTACATTAATTGCTGTACCACTGCTTCTTTGATTGCTGTGACACAATAAGTTTAAAACAGCTACTTTTGTTAATCATTTAACAAAAAATGTTACTAATGTGTTGAATATACAAAAGGATTTAGATAGGCATTTGGAAGAACAGATTGATGCTCTTCATCCTATTCAAATTATTGGAAGGAGATGTAAGAGAACCATTGCTTCTAGAAATGGCTCGTTCACTTTTCAGGTGCAAAATACTGTATTTCTTGGAGTTGGTGCACTAGGTATTTTGAGATCTGAGGCTTTAGGTTTGGTCACAGTCTCTTTGCAAATTTCCCCAAAATTGAAGCATCAGGCATTTTGATATTGGATGCCTCTAGTTAGAACTTGACCTATTACATGGTACACATCAGAACTAATATTGGTCATATTTTTTATCCAAGGTGGTGCTTGTACCTAAAATGGTCTAATAACATTTTTTACATTTGGAACTCACATTTTTGTATGCCAAGGTCTCCATCAACACTTGCTTTGTGTCAGGATCTGATATGGGTTTGTTCACAGCTGAGGCCAATCTTTGTGAAAAATCAGTGAAGGCTTCTCAAGAGCCTTGTATAGTCTTTTATTTTATAATCTGTAAATGAGGTAGACATTTCCCCCAGGCTCCTTAACTTTGTCTCAAGGTCTTAAAGCCATCAAGTGACATTGTTCTATAGTAATGTTATCAGCTTGAATCTGTTCTTGTATATCAGAGTACTGCCTTTCACCTAGCAACTGGTCTTTTACTATATTCATTCCCCTCACTCTATTCACTGTTCAATATTCATGGCTTCTTCCCCTTCACCGTGTTAGCCATTGCAACTGTTGGCCAGCCTCTAGCATAGCTGTTACAATCCCTTCCAGTTTTGGGGAATAATAATTCTATTTTGAGTAGCTCATTTATTTAGAATTTGTTTCACATAAGGTGAGTGCATCCCATATGAAAGCATGGACTTTTAAAAATACCTTAGAAATATTATTTCTATAGGACATCATACTATCTTGTCATAATCTTGTTCTACACTATTAGCAAGCATATGCTGTATGGATACTAGGGAAGCTGAGGGTGGTGATCTTGTAACCCAGGACTACTCCTCCTCTAACTCTGGCAGCACAGTTGGTTTGAGATTAACCCTTTCTTTCAAAATAGGCTGTTTCATCAGATTGCCCTCCCATTGTTTTTAAAGCTTTTCTCTGATCTGAGCACTATCCAGCACAGTTTCATTCCCTCTTGCCTCTTGTTTGAAACTCATGCTCTCTTGCTGAGTCACCAGGACTGGCCCTTTATGTTCTCTCTTCTTTGGTATTCCTTGCTTCCCAAGTGCTTCCACAGCCATTACAACCTCTCCAGTTGCACACCCAACTCTACAACCCTTTCACAAATGAGAGAGTAGAGTGACCCCTTTCGTTTTCCCATTTCAACCATTTGTTTTCTTTCTCAGGCCCCCCATTTCCACCTGCAATTTTTTCAACTGTTCAGTTAGACTCTCAATTTTTTTTTGAAACAAACTGTATGAAGAAGAAAAAGAAAGGCACTCTTTGACACTCTTCACTGGAACATAATGCTTTAACACTTCAAAAATAGTCTTCAGAAAACAAAATAGAATTGCTAAAGGTAAAATCACTACATATTAACTCATTGTAATACATATTTTTAAAGAGAAAATTAGTCAACAATAGATCACTGTGAAAATATCAAATCGAATTAAAAAAAAAGATCGCTGTGAGTAGTAAGTTGGAGCATATAAGATTCTGTTCTTGACTCCTGACTTAGGTTATATCTAAGACTTTGGGATTAAGTGTGGGAATTTATTCAGTATTTATTCCTCACCTACTATGTGGCAGACTTCATGTGAAGTGGTGTGTTACCTGCTCTCAGGTTTACATTGTTTTCATGGAAGAGATTATACAAATGGTTTGAGAATTATTTTAAACTAATACCAAATTTAATGAGTATTTTAGTTTAAATCTTCATGTGAATGTATTATTCAAAATCATTCAAGTATAAGAACTGTGTACTAAGTAAATTGTCTATCTCCAGTATAGGAGGTGATCTGAAAAAGAAAATGTTGAAGTTTCGGTCTGTGTGAAAGTTTTTCTTTATTTTTGTAGAAAGTTATGCTCTTATTGTTTACACTTCACTGTCTAATTATTTTTTGTTTTTATCAGATAATTGATATAGGAGAGAGTATAAGTATTCCAGATGAATTCACAGAACAAGAGAAGAAGTCTGGAGAGTGGTGGAAGCGGCTAGTAGCGGCAGGAATAGCAAGTGCGATCACACGGACGTGCACAGCACCTTTGGACCGCTTGAAAGTCATGATTCAGGTAGTCTGTATGCCCTACCCACTCCTGAAGAGTTGAAGCAACATGACGAGTCCTTGATAAGTATAACATTGATTTTAAGTGCCTGGTGGATTTCTTAGTACCTCCTCATTGAAACCTCAATGAATTAAAAATTGTAATTACAAATCAATACTTGCTAGATACTTTTTCTATAAGAACATAAGAATCAAGAAAAATGTTATGAATTAAAATTTGTAATTAAAAATATATGATTGTTTTATTGTCCTTTGTTGTTTTGGTGATATTGGTAGCCTTTGATGCTAAATTATGAATGGTTATTATAATATAGCATGATAATTGTGTAAAACTGTAATGTTACCTAATTAAGAACTTTGTAAATTATCTGTAATTATTCTTTGTTCTTTCAAAACCTGTAACTCTGCTTAAATATTCAATTTACATGGCATTTTAAGAAAATACCATATATTAAAAGGATATTATTTTGGATTAAGGGAGCTTCATTTATTCATTCCATACATATTTAGCAGGTATGTTATGTATTAGGTACTACAGTGGGTTAGACACACTTTTTACCATTAGAGGAATTATCATACATCAGGGAAAATAAATAATTAGATAATAAATAGTAAAACACCATTATATACCCAGACAAAAACACACTAGTACTGTGGGAATACCAAGAGAGAATATATACCATTTATTTTTCCTGTAGATATATAATGATATCTTAGTTAATTTATCCAATGGAAATAAAGGCTTTAGTTTAATAATCTAAGTATAGAGAATATACATTAATATATGATAATGGGACAACTAACCCATTTCCTTCTATGTGTTCAACTCCATGTGTAACCCATATTCTATTCAACCAGGAAGCTAAATGTGGACCATTGTTAAAAAAAGAAAGTTGAAAATATTCTAAAGCACATTCGAGAACTCAGTTTCCCAAGTAACTGGGACTGTAAGACAATATAAAAATTACATGTAAAGGAAAAACATATGGACATGTACAGCAGTACACAAATGGAGTCATGTACAGTGCTATACAGATGGACACATGTGCAGCAGTACACACATAGATAAACACATGTGCAGCAGTTCACAGGTGAACAAATGTAAAGCAGTACACAGATGGTGACATGTACAGCAGTACACAGATGGACACATGTGCAGCAGCACACAGATGGACAC
>NW_021620966.1:2845664-2849869 GCF_004785775.1 Grammomys surdaster
TGGACACATGTGCAGCAGCACACAGATGGACACATGTGCAGCAGTACACAGATAGTCACATGTGCAGCAGTACACAGATGGACACATGTGCAGCAGTACACAGGTGTACACATGTGCAGCAGTACACAGGTGGACACATGTGCAGCAGTACACAGATGGACACATGTGCAGCAGCACACAGATGGACACATGTGCAGCAGCACACAGGTGGACACATGTGCAGCCGCACACAGGTGGACACATGTGCAGCAGCAGACCCATAGAAAATCAGGCCAGCTAAAATCCCAGCATGGATCTGGGAAGCTCCTTCATAAATTCCCGCCTCTGAGAATCGGTTGGCTATCAATGGCTGGGAGAGGGACAGAGTTTTCTCCAAGGATATGAGCCCCGATAGGCTCCCTGTGCTGCAGGAAATGATCCCATAGCCACCCTCACGCATGTAGCATCAAGTAGACATAAAAAGCACTCGAAACGGAGTGGGAAAAGTGATGGAAGGGGTCAGGAGAGGAGATGGAGGAGAGGAAACGGGCAGATCTGATCGAAACACAATATGTATGTATAAAATTATCAAATAATAAAGAAATCTTAAAAATATGGAGCAAATGTAGGGTAATGAAAAGAATGAAAAGCAGAAAGGAATAAAGCAGATAGAATAGGAAAAGGATGTGAAAAAGAGAAGGAAACTTTAGAAAAAAAGTTGAGAATAAGGAAGGTTAGTAAATGGGAAGTGAATTAAAGCCAGGTGTGGTCACACATTTCCGTAACACCAGCACTGAGGAAGCGGAGGCAGGAGATCTAAGATCATCCTCAGTTACATACCAGGTATTAAGCCAGTATCTCTCTCCCTCTGACCCTCTCTTCCTCTCTCCCTTCCTCCCTCCCTTCTTCCCTTCTTCTCTCTTTCCCTCTCTCTCTCTCTCTCTCTCTCTCATACACACACACACACACACACACACACACTTCTTTTTTTAAAAAGACATAAAACCACAAAAAACCAGAAGAGCACAGAGGAAGACATTTACAGATATTATAGTTCTGAAGCCTGCAGAGGAGCAGGGCTGGCTCCTCTGACATCACTTAGGGAGTCTGTTCTGGGTGTCTCTCCTTGACTTGGATATGGCCATCTCCCCTGTCACTTCTCATTGCCTTCCTTTAGGTCTCTGTGTCCAAATTTCCTTTTATAAGAATAAAGATCATATCAGTTTAACTTTATTTTATCTGCAAAGACCCTATTTAAATAAGATCATACCCCGAGGGCTGTGGATCTGTAAGTTAGGACTTCAACAAATGCATTTTGAGCGTTGTAATTCAAACCACAACACCTTGAAACCTCAACATATTCACCGTTGAAAGTTTGATATATTCACATCTAATTCTGTTTTCAGGGCATATTTCAATATGCTCTTTAATAATCTTTGGATATTATTTGCTTGTGCTAAGAGTTTCTGATAATTGCATTATTTCTGACTTTCATAACTTGTCTTTATTTTTCTTTGATGTTTTAGGAAAACTTCCCATTAGATAACTTATACTGTAGATAGTAATAAACCCTAGACTACTGTATTTTATCATATACATACATATATACTCATGATAAAATTTAATTTATAAATTAAGCATAATAAGAGATTACCAATAGTAATACTAAGGTAGTACAGTCATGAACGTAGATGCTAATGCAAGTTACATGGCTTTCATCCTGTCTCTTAAGGAAGCACTTTGTCACCTCTGGCATGTTCACATTGGAAATATCACTACTGCTGAGCTTTGGGGCCTTAATGAAATGAAATGAGAAATCCTGGAACATATGTCCTGTGGTAATACTGTAGTAGTAGGTTTGAGAACTGAGGCAGCTCCTAATGGATTACTGGGTAGGTAGCCGTTACAGCATAGCTACAGTGTACAGAAAGGCAAAGTGGATTTAGAGTGTAGGTGACTTCACCATCTATGCCGAGCAGCATGCAAGGTAAAACATGGAATGTTTATTTCTGTGATTCGACATTATATCCAAAATAATGATTTTTGATTTTTATGCGTAATTGGGGACAAGAAAAATACTAACATCGATTTTATGTGGCTGAAGGAAAATGAAACTGCTATTGAAAGCCATGAGGTATATAGTATAATTGTTTTACCATCGATGAAATTATTTTATATTACTGGCAAAATAAATTAATGAATTTGCTGGTTCATTCTAGGTTTGAAGTTTAAAAGTGAGTAAAATGGGATTGGTTCATATGTTCAAGCAAATGGTAAAGGAAGGAGGCTTTTTTTCTCTTTGGCGAGGAAATGGTGTAAATATTTTTAAAATTGCACCAGAGACAGTAATCAAGATTGGGGCCTATGAACAGGTAAGGTGCTGACTTAATCATGCTTTAAACTTAATTTTTAAAAGTTTAGACTTTTTTGAAAGAGAACACACATATGTTTAAGCAGTAGTTGTCAGTGTAAACATTATTGCGTTTGTTTGCATTTGGTTTCTTGTGCTTTCTTATGATAAGCATGCCTCTGTAGGTTACATTGTAGTATTACCACAGGTATGTGACTAGTTCTCTTCATTGTCCACATACAAGGTGTCCACAAAACACTTAATAATTGCTTTTTTCCTAGAACCATTTGAATGTTTTTCAGAGATTTTAGCCTACTTATTAATGAACCAAGAATTAGTGAAGAAAAAGTTGATATATACTGAATTTCAGGGTTTCTCTGTGTAGCCTTGGCTGTCCTGGAACTCAGTCTGTAGACCAGGCTGGCCTCAGATTTACAGAGATCCACTTTGCCTCTGCCCCTCTGCCCCTCTGTCCCTCTGCCCCTCTCTGCCCCTCTCTGCCCCTCTCTGCCCCTCTCTGTCCCTCTCTGCCCCTCTCTGCCCCTCTCTGCCCCTCTCTGCCCCCCTGCCCTTCTGCCCCCTGCCCCTCTGCCCCTCTGCCCCTCTGCCCTTCTGCCCCTCTGCCTCTGCCTCCCAAGTGCTAAGATGAAAGGTGTGTGCCACCAACGCTGAGCCCGATTAGAACTCTTAATACTACCTTGAGCAGAAATGACAAGAGTGAAAGTTTTTGTCTTGTCCTGAGTCTTGGAGAACACTTTCACTTTTCCCCATTGACTGTAAGGTTTCTCTTAGTCTATCTACATCCATCTTACGCTCCTATAACAGCTGTGAGACACTCAGTAATTTATAAAGAAAAAAGGTACGTATCTAAGGGTCTAGAGGCTGTGAAGTTCAGGTCTACTCACTCTTAGAGAGTCTTCAAGCTACACAATCGTATGGTGGAAGATGGGAGGTCAAAAGAATGTTTGTAAAAGAGTAAGAGCTACCTAGCTAGCTTACTACCTAGCTTCATTGTACTCTACTCTAGCAGTAAGCTTTGATCTATTCCTGTGATAATTAGGTCATCAAACCATGGAAAAGAGAGGGAGCCCTGTTGCCTAATCACATCATAAAGGTCCTACTTGTTAATAATGCTACTGTGTGTGATGGTTATGATACATAGTGTGATGGTCAATTTTATAGGGCAATTTGACACACATTAGAATCATCTCAATTGTGAAGAAAGTCTCAGTGAGAGATTGTTTAGCAGTCTGTACAATCTATACTGGATGGTCTATGGGGATTTCTGTGGAGGATTCTCTTCATTACCTTAATCAATTTGGGAAGACTCGGCTTGAAAATGGGTGGCAACATTCCTCGGTTTGGGGCCATATTAAGAGTAGAGAAAGCTAGCTGCATACTAAGCATGAATGCATCTTTTCCCTCTTTCTGATCTTTCCTGTGGATGTTACTAGCTGCTGCTACAAGCTCCTGCTATTTTGACTTCCTTACTATGAGGGACTGTACCCTGGAATAGTGAGTTCAAATAAACTTTCTTCACTCAGTTCCTTCTTCTCACAGCAACAGAAATGAAACTAGAACAAATGGCAACTAAATTCCATCGTGAGTGGATGAGGGAGGGACCACTCTAGCCACCGTGTTGGGAAGGTGTTTCTGGTTTGACCTTTTCTGAATGGAGATAAGTTCCTTCAATACCTAGTTGAAAAAAAACTCCAGGGTTTTAATCATGAATGAATGTTGGCTTTTCCTTCCTATTTAGATGATAATGTCTTTTTCCTTTTATCCAAGTGTTGTACCACGTTGATGTATGTGAGTATGCTGAACCTTTATCTTTGATAAAGATCCTCAATCCTATTATATGATCTTTTAAATGTGC
>NW_021620966.1:2849969-2856536 GCF_004785775.1 Grammomys surdaster
ATTTTTCCATATATATATATATATATATATATATATATATATATATATATATACACACACACACACACACACACACACACACACACACATATATATATATATGCATGCATTGAAGATACTGTTTTGTCTTGTGTCTTTGGCTTAGATTAAGTGTGATGCTGGCCTCCTAGTAGGAGTGTTCTTTTCATTCTTAAAAAAGTTGAGAGTGACATCAGTTCTATAAACTAAAGCAATCTGACCATTGATTTCCTTTTGTTTGGAGATTTTTGGTTGGTGATCCTGTCTCCTTATTTGTTATTGGTCTGTTCAGGCTTTCTTTTTCTTCTTAATGAAGGCAGTGATTATTTGGGGGGGGGAAAGGTTATGCAGGTTATTGGCATATAGCTCTTCATACGAGGCTCTGATAATCATGTTTACTTCTCTAATACAACTGCAACATCCCCTTTTCATTTTTTAATTTTAATTTTTAAAAGACTTTTACCCCCCCTTCCCATTTTTTTAAAAAACTGAGATGCAGTCTTGCTATGTTTTGAGGCTGCCTCAATACCTCAGCAGCTGGGGCTATCAGCACACCCCATGGTATTTAACTACATGGCTCCTTTTACTGATCTTTAAGCAACTTTGTCATGTGCCCCCTTTTTATAGACAGTATGTAGATCTTCTAAATCTTTCTGCTCTGCTCAGACCCTACCCTCTGCCCCAGTTCTTATGGTATATCTGGCTAAAAGTGGCCAACACGTGCTGCAGCCTGAATGCTTTACTGCTTTGAAATTTTTCCTGCCAAATAAACCATTCTGTCACCTTTAAAATCCCAGGGCACAAACAACATGCATCCTAAGGTTGTTACATATGTATGCATGTTTTGCCTGCAAGCATGTATGTGTACTCTGTGTATGTGCCTACTGCCTGCAGAGGTCAGAAGAGAGTGTGCAGATCCCCTGGAAACAGAGTTGAGAATGGTTGTAGGCCTCCAAGTAGGTGCTGGGATCTGAACCCAGGTCCTCTTCAAGAACAGCAAATGCTCTTAATCACTGAACCACCTCTTCATTCCTTTTATATTGAATTCTCTTTACACCCTAATTCTTTCATACAGTTAACAAGGGTTGCCCGTAGGTTAGTACCCAGTAGAATCCCCATAAGCCTTACTGTCTTGATACTCTACATATTCCGAGTAACGAAGAGCCTGTCACTTTAAGTTTATAGCTATCTATCATCAATCACGTTGCCTTTCATGTGTAAAGCAGGATGCTATACAGAGATCAAAATACAACTTTTGTTTATATTATTTGCATGCTCCTTATGATAATGTAACAGATCCAAGAATAGTCTTAAGTAATTTAACATTGCTATTAAATTATTCCACAGGAAAAAAAAATAAAGAAGTGGGATAGAAATCTTTTAATCATTTATTACATAGAAACTAAAATTTAGTATTATACTAGGTTGTGCTAATTTTAGGCACCTGATATAAATTTTAGTACTATATAATTTTGTGCTATTAGTTAATGTTATAAAACTTGAAAGGCATATATTTCAGTAATATTATACATTTCAATATTTTTATTTATACAGTATAAGAAACTTCTTAGTTTTGATGATGCGCATTTAGGGGTTCTTCAAAGATTTATAGCTGGTTCCATGGCTGGTGTAACATCCCAAACCTGTGTTTATCCCATGGAGGTATGTATTATAATGTTTTAATTAAAATCATGCTACTAAGGCAACTAACAATCAGAAATGATTTCTAGATCACTATAACAACTTTGCAAAGATTTTAACCTTGTATAAAGTGTCAATCTCAATAAACTTTATTGTTGTTTTAGACAAATGATATTGTAGATAGACCAAGACAATACAGTTATTTATTTAGTCACTTGTTAGGCAAATATGGATTGTATGCATACAAAGTTTAAGGTACTTTGCTAGGTACCATGTGGGATCCAAGGGAGACTCAGAAGGAGATTTTGGTCACCATGTATTCCATGATCTAGAAGGGAAAATAAAAAAATCTACAACGATATTAATGATCCAAATTTTTTTAAAAAAGGTCTAAAAGATAGCTCAATATATAGTGCTGTGGAAACTCAAAAGGGAACATTTATTTATTTCTAGTTAAGAACTCCATGAAAGATATGAATAGAGTGTATCATCATGGTGTAGGCTTTGAACACGAGGGATTATGAACAAAGGCATTTTAGGGGAAAATAACCAGTCAAACAAGTGTAGTTTAATAAGTAGACATTTAATTTAAGAGTGTTTTGTGTGTTTTTATTGTTGTCGTTTGTGGGGTATTTTTTTTTGAGACAGTCTTACTCTGTAGCCCATGTTGGCCTGGACGTCACTATCCAGCCCAGGCTGACATAGTGCTTGTAGGAATCCCCTTGCCTGGTTTTCCAGGTGTAAGCAAGCCACCGGGAATTCTATGATTTCTAAAAAAGAATTATAACCGTGGTAGATATAGCAGACCTAGACTGGGACATGAGTTAGGCAAATCTAATCAATATGTTTTTATCACATTCGTTCACACCTAGGTGATAAAGATCAGACTGAATTTAGGTAAAACTGGAGAGTATTCTGGCATTATTGATTGTGGCAGGAAACTTCTGAAGAGAGAGGGTATTCAGGCCTTCAGCAAAGGTTATGTTCCCAACCTGTTGGGCATCATACCATATGCAGGCTTAGATCTTACCATCTTTGAGGTGAGTTCATTCTCAAAAGTCCACATTATGCATTATATTTGAAAAGGGGGCACAATATTTCTATTGTGAAATATAGATACGGCTTTGATAGAATAGCTTCTGATCAAGAATCAAATTGAGTATTTTTATTTGCCTTTCACTTAGACATCTGGTAATCTAGTAACTTTTTGTTTTTTGTTTTTGTTTTTTTAAAAACTCACTTCTTGACTACGATGATTATAGATATAACTTCTCATAAAATAGTAGTTTTCAGCCCTGGATATGGATCAGAATCACCTACGTGTATATCTTTAAAGGAATAGACTCCCTTAGCCACACCCTGAGGTGCTCTGATGGTGTGGTGTTATCAGTTAAGATCATGGCATTTCATGGTCATGACCGTGTTATCTGTCTCAGGACAGATTTGATGTTGGCATAAAAATGGTATTGAGCTAATTCCTGTGAGACCATTCAGAGTTTTTGCTCTGGTCTTTAAACCCAAAACAATACAAGGAAAACAAAAAGCAAAGCCAGGCAAAGAGAACATAAGATAAACCTACAAACACAGACTGTGAACTCAGGGACTAAACTTTATTCTACTTACTGTTGCAAGATCAAAGGTCCTTTCTTCTCTACCAGCTTCTGAAGAATTACTGGCTAGAACACTATGCAGGAAACTCCGTGAATCCTGGGATAACAATTGTGCTGGGTTGTAGCACACTGTCACACACTGTCGGCCAGTTAGCCAGTTTCCCACTGAACCTTCTTAGAACTCGAATGCAGGCTGGTGAGTTTATTATTATTATTTTAGTTTAATGAAGTCATCACTGAGGTAAGAAATATGTTTTAAATAAATATGAATTGATAGTTTTAAAGGCAGAAGACTCATACAATTGAAAACTGAAGAAGCTAACCAATTTAAAGCACTTTTAAGGATTTATTATTTTATTTTATTTTATTTTATGTGTATGAAGGGGTTGCTTGTATGTATCTACATGTAATACATACAAGCAGTGCCTGAAGTGCCCAGAAGAGGGCAGTAGATCCCCAGAAACTGCAGTTATAGATGGTCATGTGCCTCCACATGGGTGCTGGGAACTGAACCTGGATCCTCTGAAAGAGCAATAAGTTCTCTTAACCACTGAGCCATCTCTCTTGGAAGTTTTCGTAAGTTTCAGTTTTCTTTTTCTTCCAAAGTTCTGTCTGGGGTCTTCCACATTTGCTTCAGTTATCTCTTTAAGGAGATTTTAACTAGGAAGGGTCATGTAGAACAGTAGAAAAAATTTGTCTTCTTTAAATCAAATCAACAGCTAATCTACACCATCCTTGGTTTTGCAGTCATTGCAGTAAGCTGCTTTGGGAACTTTGTTCTTCAGTCTGTTCAGGGAGGTGATAGCAAACACTGTGTTTTGTTTATCTGGGTGAAATGTTAGGAATTTAAATTTTAACTTTTTTTTTTTTAAAAATCACTTTTCAACAATGAAAAAAGCAGCACAATGCTATTTTCTTCCCGAGTAAATCAAGGGTCTCACGGTGGGTAATATACTTTTACTCTCTCCCTCTCTTCCTCAATTAGGCTTTGGGTTTAATTTATATTACACTTGAGATGGAGAATTTCTCTCTCCACTATCATTCATAACTTCTATTAAACTACCCTTCAGTCTTACTTCCAATGCCTCTGTAAAGTCGCTCATGAAAGACTTGTAAGCTATTCCAAGGAACTTTCTGTAGAGAGGGAAATCATTTATATCTGTTCTGCCTGGTATAGTAGCCACACATATCAGGCACTTGAAATGTACTAGTATTACTGAGGAGTGAAAATTTAATTTAATTTAAATTAAATTTAAATAGCCATGTGTATAGTCACTACATGCAGTGGTTTGAATAAAACATACATCATAGACCCATAGGAAATGGCACTATTAGGAAGTGTGGCTTGATTGGAGTAGGTGTGGCTTTGTTGGAGTAGGTGTGGCTTTGTTGGAGTAGGTGTGGCTTTGTTGGAGGAAGTGTATAACAAGTGGATGGGCTTTGAGTTCTCAGAAGTGCATGCCAGGTTTAGTAGATCACAGTCGCTTCCCACTGCCTGCAGACCCAGATGTAGAACTGCTCCTTCTCCAGCACTATGTTTGCTTGCATCTACCATGCTTTCCATCATGACCATAATAGACTAAATCTATGAAATATAAGACAGCTCTAATTGTTTTTCTTCTTAAGAGTTTCTGTGGTTGTGCTGTCTCACAGTGATAGAAATCCTAAGAAAGAAGTTGGTACTAGGAGTGGGGTATTGCTGTGATAGGCCCGCTTTTGTTTGGAGCAATTTGTACTTTATTTATTTATTTATTTATTTCACTCCAGATTTTATTCCCCTCCACCTGTCCACCCTCCAACTGTTCCAGGTTCCATACCTCCAACTCACACCCTGTCTCCATGAGGCTGTCTCCATGCCCTACCTCCCACCCCACCTGACCTCTAAGCTCCCTGGGGCCTCCAGTGTATTGAGGGTTAGGTGCATCATCTCTGATTGAACACAGACCCAGCAGTCCTCTGCTGTATATGTGTTGGAAGCCTCATATCAGCTGGTGTATGCTGCCATTTCGGTGGTCTAGTGTTTGAGAGATCTCAGGGATTTAGGTAGGAATGTGATTTGAGAAGCGGTTGAACACTTTAAATGGGCCTTAATGGGCCATACTAGCAGGAACATGGAAACCAGTGGCGCTGAGGTTGATTTAAACCATGGGAGCCTGGCTCAAGAGGTTTCAGAGAAGAATGTTAGTATGTGGCCTAAAGACTATTGTGATATTTTGGTGAAGAATGTGGCTGCTTTTTGCCCTTGTCTAAAAAAAAAAAAAAAAGAAAAAGAAAAAAAAAGAAAAAAAAAGAAAGGAAAAAAAAAGAAAAAATTTGCCTGAGGCTAAATAGAAGAGTTTTGGGTTAACTGCATTTGCAGAGGGAGACTTCAAAATAGTCAATGTCTATATGTGGGCTATGTCATATGGCCATTAGTGGCCACACTTATGCAAATCTATAATGAAAAGGAGCAGACTGAACAAGGAAAGGTACAAAAATGTACAATTTGAGGAGAAAGGGGGCATCAAGAAGTGGAATGGAGCTAAGTCCTGTGTTCAAGGAGATAAACAGATTAAAGAAAATTCTGATGTTTAATGGAAAAGAAGCAGTGGTGAGTTCAGAGCAAGAGCCTACCAAGCTAAGCTTTCAATCGTGAAAAGGAATTAAAAGAACATCTTAGAGCTAGATGTGGTGTTGCAATGCCTTTAGTCTCAGTACTCTAGAGGCAGGGACTGGCAGATCTCTTGAGTTTGAGGTCAGCCTAGTCTACAGATTGAGTTTCAGGACAGCCAAGCTTAGGTAGTGAAGGAAACCATTGAAAACACAAAGCTGGTGAAGACAGAATTGAACAAGGAGGCCATGTTGCAGCCCCAGCAAGCAGCAGAACTTGGCAGCTTTGGCCATGTGGTTCTGTCTTTAGAGTCAAGGATAGAAGAAAGGGGTCATGGAATCTTCCTCTGAGACTAAGGAAAACAAACCACTGAGTCCAGGCATGTATCAGGCATGTTCCTACATGTTCCTCCCAGAGAGGCCATTGTGTGAAGCTGTGACGGTGAAGCCTGGATTGCCTTGGAGACTCCACGATGTTGGAGAAGCCAGGGCGGTGGGATATCTGCTGAGGAAGCTGCTAATGGGGAGTGGACCCAGCCCAGGAGAAGGGGTGTGCTGCAGACACTGTACATGGGAGGAGCTGGACCCAGGAGAAGGGGTGTGCTGCAGACACTGTACATGGAGGAGCTGGACCCAAGAGAAGGGGTGTGCTGGAGACACTATACATGGAGGAGCTGGACCCAGGAGAAGGGGTGTGCTGCAGACACTG
>NW_021620966.1:2856546-2864787 GCF_004785775.1 Grammomys surdaster
GGAGGAGCTGGACCCAGGAGAAAGGGTGTGCTGCAGACACTGTACATGGGAGGAGCTGGACCCAGGAGAAAGGGTGTGCTGCAGACACTGTACATGGAGGAGCTGGACCCAGGAGAAGGGGTGTGCTGCAGACACTATACATGGAGGAGCTGGACCCAGGAGAAAGGGTGTGCTGCAGACACTGTACATGGAGGAGCTGGACCCAGGAGAAGGGGTGTGCTGCAGACACTGTACATGGAGGAGCTGGACCCAGGAGAAGGGGTGTGCTGCAGACACTATACATGGAGGAGCTGGACCCAGGAGAAAGGGTGTGCTGCAGACACTATACATGGGAGGAGCTGGAGATCTGAAGACCATTTTGACATCTGGCATGGCCATGCAGAGTTTGGAGTTTGGCCAGCTGGTTTTCGGTCTTATTTTAGTCCAGTATTCCCTCACTGTGCTCCCTTTTGGAATTGAAATGTCTATCCTGGGCCTGGAAGTGTGTGATGCTTTTCGATTTTAATTTTGATTTTATAGGGGATTCCAGTTAAGAGGTTGTATGAACTTCCAAAGAGACTTTGAACTTTGGACTTTTAAACAAATTTGCAGCTGTTATAAACTATGGGGACTTTTTGAAGTTGGACTAAATGCATTTTACATTATGCTATGGCTACAAGCCTATGGGGGTGAGGGGGTGGGCTGTGGACGTTATCCTACTGATGTATAGCATCATTCTGTGTATGAGCATCCTGTGGAACGACCTCGATCTCTATAAGTCCTTATTATCTTCGGGCTAGATTGTCAATATTAAATACTGAGTTATACTTTTTTTTAATTTATAGATAAGCTGGAAAAGGAATCAGTACGCATGGTGCAGCTCATTCGGGAAATATACACTAAAGAAGGAAAGAAGGGATTTTTCAGGGGTCTCACCCCTAGCGTCCTCAAGCTGCTTCCTGCAGTGGGCATTGGCTGTGTAGCTCACGAGCTAGTGAAGGTGCTTTTTGGATTAGCCTAGAAGTGGAATACCAAAGTGTCATCGTTGCCATTATCACTGAGGTATAAGATACTATCTGGGTTATAAGGTGATCTTACTTCTTTCTAAAAAGAAAGAAACATCAACTACTTGTACAAAATTACTTTGTCTTTATTTATTATAAAATATACAAATTAAATGGTAGTTTTGGTAAAAATTATTCAATAACTTAAAAATTCCTTATTATCCACAGGATTCTTACTTTACATTTCCTGCTACCTTCTCCAAAATCCTGAAACTAGTTTTTGATTGGATGGTAATATATCATACAATTACATTAGGAAGCATTTGGTAAGCTACACAAGAGTTTTTGTTAGAAATTCTCTTTAAGTTAAGCTTGAACATGTTTTATATATTAAAGCAAAAATCAGTGCACTTAAACTTAATGCTACAGTTAATTTCTTCACCAAAATAAGCAAGCCACTTAATAATTCTGTTTAGAGTGTTATGAGTCATTTCCCTTGTTAGTCCTGTGTCCCCTTCAGTTTCTGCACATCTGATCCCCCTCACCCATGAAGACGGTTTTATCTTTCTAGACATCTTTGTAGACAAGAGCTGCCTCCCTCCCCTCGCCTAGGGTAATTCCTGTATACAGTTTTCACAGATGCTGGAGTGATTCGCTCAGGGTAACAAACTTCTCTTTCCCTCCGTTATGAGAAAGGCTGGTTAACATTTCTTAATTCCTTCTGTTTGTGTACCTATCTCAGCCCTCTCAGGTAATCTGATTGAAACCGGCTGGTGGAGCTGGAGGCGGGGCAGCTGCACGTGTGTGACTCAGAGCTGTAGGCTATCTCTAAAGCTCCTCTTCTGAGGCATTACTTTTTATTTGCAGTGAGAATGGGAGCTACAGGAGTCATGAAACTGACTGAGCAATAATACTGTTATAGCTTAATATTTCACTGTGACAAGGCAAGGACTACTGTCGGAACTCTGTTAATAGTTTTGTATTAACTTTTTTACTTCATTAGCAAATATCAATTGTACAAGATGAGCATTTCCTCTGTGTCATTTTCATACATTATACTGTACATTGTGATCACATTCAACAACAAACTCTGGTTTAAAGTGAGCAAAGGATTTGGAGAGACATTTCCCCAAAGAGAATATACAAACAACATAAATAAGCAAAGAAAACCTGCTTGGCATTCCTGATCACAGGGAAAGCAATTTCAAACCTCAAGGACATCCCATCTCACACTGCCATGATGGCTGCCATTAAGAAACCAGCAAGTGCTGGTGAGGACTTGGAGAAACTGGAACCCCGGGTGCTGTTGACGGAGCACAGTGTCATGGAGAAGCGTTTCTCAGCAGACCTCATACAACCAAAGCAGAATGTATGACCCAGCAGCTTACACTATTTCAGAAACAACTCAGAGTAGGCTCTCAAGGGGCAATGTGCTCATATCAGCGTTGCTTGCAAGAGCCAAAATGTGCAAGCAACCTGAAAGTCCATCTACATGTGGATAAACTGTGGTATATGCATACAACAGAATGCCATTTCTCCTTTGAAAGAAAATCCTGATGCATATTACATGTGAATGAACCTGGACGATGTTACCTTAAGGGAAATGAACTAGTCACAAAGGATAAGCATATGAGGTGCCCTGGTGTGGTTAGACTCATAGAGGCAGGTAGAATGGTGGTTGCCAGAGGCTTGGGAGGGAGAGGTGGCAGGCAACTGGAGGTACAGATGGTTGTGAGCTGCCATGTAGGTGCTGGGTAAAAACCCAGGTCCTCTGGAAGAGCAGCCAGAGCTCTTCACTGCTAAGTCATATCTCCAGCCCCCATCCCAAATTCCTTACAGTGTCAGAACTCTTTAGAAACCATTATGTTGTTTTCTGTCTCCCTGGACTGGAAGATAGATTCCAAAAACACAGGGCTTCAGCTAGTTTTCTTCCTTGTTGTCTTTGTTATTTGGAGGTCTCTAGGTGGCACATAGCAGGCATTCAATGAATATTAAATAGTTGAATGAGCAACATGTATGGGAAGGAACATCTGCTTACCCTTGTCTTGTATTTGGTAGAGGGCAAGGTTTTTTTTTTTTTTTTTTTTTTAATACCACCTCTTGTACCAGTTTTTTTTTTTCAACCTTAATTCTGGCCTTTTCTTACTAGAATGTTGAATATTACAATATAGTACCTAACTCTAAGATAATTCAGGGAAATCCTCTGTATAAAGTAATTAATATTATTGTAGCTTCCCTGCCACCTTTTGTGTATTCTTGTGTGTTCATATGTGTGGGTGTGCAGGTGGAGCCCGGAGGTCGACATCAGGCATCTTCCGTAATCGCTCCCTACCTCACACACATAAGCAAGCGCCAGGGCATGAAGGTCAGAGGTCAGTTGCTGGGGGTCAGTTCTTTCTCACCCTGTGGGTCCCAAAGGTTGAACTCAGGTCAACAGGATTAACTACAGGTATCTTTACTTCCTGAGCCATCTCCATAGCCCTCCACCTTTTTACTTTTTATTTTTTTTTGATACAGTGTCTCTCATAAACCTGGAGCTTGCCTATTCAGTCAAGATTGGTTGGGTAGCAAAGCTCTAGAGATGACCCATCTTGGTCCCATCCAGTGCTGGGATTATAGGTGAGCCAGACATGTCCATTTTGTTTGTTTTTGTTTTGCTCATCCAGTCAGCTCAGTGCTCAACCACCTTTAATTTCTACTACACAGCTTGTCTTACTCAGACCTGCCTGGTGGCTTTAACTGTAAGGAAGATAGGAAAGAGAAAAGAAGGAAGGGGGTGGGGAGGGAAAGAGAGGTGGAAAGAAAGAAGCATGGAGGAGAGAGGAAGCAGGGAGGGGAGAGGGACTCCCAGTGTTTTATATATAAAATAGAAATATACAATATTGATCAATTGTCTATGATTACTGTTGTTAAAAATGATTAAAATTATTTACACTAAAATATAGTTTTCAGGACACAATTCAAATAAATGTTGGAACACTGAAATCTTTTTTTCCCATTAATTTATTTATTCACTGTACATCCGGATCATAGCCTCCCTCTCCTCCCGGACCCTCCTGACACAGTCCATCCCCCCAGAAACACCAAAGTCTTAACAGAGCTTTTTAAATTTCAAAATGCTGAGGTATGGTTTTAAAACCAATTGTAATTCTATTATCTAAAACAATTACAATTGCTTTAAAATGTGAAGTATTCGCATGAGTTAGCAATGATGGTGATTTCTATAATTTAGTGTCATGTTTTTACAACTGGGAATTGTTTGCATTTATTTTGGGGATGGGATGGGTTGATAGTCTGGGCAAGAGACAGAATTCCCTTTTAATCTGGAATTTTGATCCCAAATGACTTAGAGAATATGATAGAACTCCCAATTAGCTTAATGTGATAAGATCGAGCCCAAACTTAGAATGATTATTTCCTCACTGTACTGCTAGGGCATCCAGGTTCATGTTTTACTGCATGATGTAATCACCCTTCCTGTCATGATCTCAGCTCTTTACAGAAGCGATTCAATACACGACCTCCTTGACGATCACTCAGATTTGAGAGAGCATCAATGGTGAGGAATTTGGAACCTAACTGGTCCTTGTGCAGAGGCCGATGATTTGTCTGAAATAGAACAGAGCAACTAGAAGCTGTTAATAAAAAGGGTAAACATGTTTGCCTGCTCAAATCATGAGACTCTGGAGTAGTTAGTCGAGCAGACCCTTCATCACTCCAAGTGATGCAAAGTAGGTGCTGATGTCTTCAAGGACCAAAATTGATGGGGGTAAATGTCTGCTGTTCCCATGGAGATGAAGGGCGTGAGAAGGCCCAAAGTCTTTGAATGTAGAACTGCTGAATTAGGCCGAACCCTAGACTTGTTTTTCCTGATCGTAGATCCAATCAGCTAAAGCCAAACACCAGCCCAGGGTTTTCTATGTGACCTTTGTGGGGGCCCTTGGCCTTTTGTGGGCCTGAGCAACGGACACAGGAAGGGAAGCCCTTTCATGGAGATGTCTGAGGTCCGTGAGCATTTTCTTCTCCCATGGAGAAGTGTTCTATGATTGCTATCTGTGTGTTGGCCATCCTTCACCGTTATAGCAAGTACTGGAGGTAATGTTCATAAACGGCGAGAGGTTCACCTGGACTTAAGGTTTCAGAGGCTCCAGTCCATGGTTACATGACCTCGTTGCTTTATGCCACTGCTGGGGGTGCTAGAGGGCAACAGTGGAGCACAGGGTGGAATAAAACCTCTCACCTCATGCGTTGCCTTTTGCCCTTTAATATCAACGCCTCCCCTCCTCAGCCCCCCCCCCCCCCCAAACCCCCCCCAATCTCAGCTACAGAGATGTTTCTGTCCCTATGTAGCTCTGCTCTTTTCAGAACTTCCTAGCATGTGATTGCTTTTCAGTGCTGAGAGGCATCTCCTTATGCAAACACAGCACGGGTTGTCCCACTGAGGAACCTTTCTATTGTTTCTGGGTTAGCAAGCTTCCTCAAGATCAGCCATCTCCAGAGATGGCCTTTGAAGCCATTTTTCCAAGAGAGCTAATAAAGACTTGTGGCGTCTGAGAGTGTTTTAGGAGGAAGGGGCTAATTTCTAAGACTACAGCGTGGAAGCAATAGAAGCACAGAAACTGGTTTCAGGATAATTTTTATTAACACCAGGCAGCCCTTATCTGCAGACTGTAAATTTATACACAATATATTTTAATGTACAGAATGGTAAGGAAGTAGGGAAATTCAAGTCCTCCACTTTTGAAGAAACAAGTTGTTTTAGTTTCCGTTTTAAATACCCGAAGACAACAAAAGGACATAACCACAGTTTCTGCTAAGCAGCAGCTATTGAATTGAGAATATTCCAGAGAAGGACATTTCCCTTGATGGCAAAGCAGATGTTCATATTCTAATTTAACTGACGGAAGGCTATCCAGGGAAACTATGTCCGGTCGTCTTTGGAATTACACAGCCGAAGGATCAGGTCTCGAAGTCTCTGTAGTTCCAGTGTTCCTTCCGTTATCCCAGAAACTGCGCACACCTGAACTATAAACGGCAAACCTCAGGACCACACCTGTCTTGAAGGGAAGGAGCTGAAGTTTCTTTGCGTGCTGTGGGAAGGTACCCACTGTGCTCCATCTCCGCTCCTTTCTCTAGGGCCTCCCGGGTGGCTGATGCTGTTCTCAGAATAAGGTTACATGTCCCTTTCCTCTCCATTTGGTCTGGTAGCCCTTTCCACATTTGACTCGCAGTCCCAGGTACTCACCCACTGCTGTCTTTCTGGTGAACTCAAACAGCAATTGTTCAAGTCTTCCAGACCAACGGGCCTTTGAGGTTGGGCTGTTGGTCAAACTACCTCTGCACCCCAAGGTTTAATAATCTGTCGGTAAAGCTTTTGGCTTTGGACAGAGTGGAAACCCTCCTTGGGTCCCTACCACTATAGCCTACCTGCCTGCAGGTTTGGAGGCTGGAGGCTGGAGGCTGGCCCATCCCCTCCCAGCCGCCAGCCCAGGCCTGGGCCAGCTCCGCCCCGAGCAGCAGCTGAGCGGCCACACCCTTTGCCGAGCTCGGTTCCTGTGAGCCAGAAGCCTCGCCCCCCGACACTCCAGACGCCCTACTGCCGCCGCCCCACCCCACCAAGGCCTCAGCACCCGGATCGCGCCCCGCCAGCTCGC
The DNA here is from genome assembly GCF_004785775.1 of Grammomys surdaster. Classification (NCBI taxonomy): domain Eukaryota; kingdom Metazoa; phylum Chordata; class Mammalia; order Rodentia; family Muridae; genus Grammomys; species Grammomys surdaster. The sequence goes on from NW_021620966.1 coordinate 2,863,184, forward strand.
AGTGACTTCCCCGAACCATGCTGCGCTGGCTGCGGGCTTTCGTGCTGCCCACCGTGGCCTGCCAGGACGCGGAGCCGCCCACGCGCTACGAGACGCTCTTCCGGGCGCTGGACCGCAATGGGGACGGCGTGGTGGACATCGGAGAGCTGCAGCAGGGGCTGCAAAGCCTGGGTATCCCGCTGGGCCAGGACGCCGAGGAGGTGGGTCGCTGTGGGGTGCTGGGGTGGCCGCAGGCGCTCGCGGGATGCCAGGTTCTGGGAGGGCGGTGGCCTGAGGCCAGGCAAGAAGGAGGAGGAACTATGCCCGCCAGCCCGCGGGAAGAGCTCCAGAGAGTTGGATCTGGAAGGCGGCGGGTATTTTCCCAGATAAATTAGTGCTGCACACTTAAAACTGTCAACACTTTCGTACTGAGAGCATCTCTAGTTCTTGGTTCATCTCCTGTCTGGTCCTTTGCAAACTTCTCATGATTGTCCTGCTGTAGACTTTAGTGAGTCCCAACTTGAATTCACTTTCTTACAGCTAGAGTTTATTGTTTCTAAAAGGGGTTAAAACCGGCCTTGCTCCCAGCTGCTGGTTGAAGTAGAAAGGCCACATTCCGTTTTTATGACATTCTAAGTTAGTGCCCTGAGAGCACACATTGATCTGAAGGGTTGACCTGTTGCAAAGCAATTGGACTTTCTCTGAGTCATATGAATTGTGCCCCTGACATCCAGGCCCCTTGTCAGGGTGGGGACACTAGATCTGGAACTTGTCCAGCCTGCTGTCTTACAAGAGGCCGCTGGCTTTTCTATCTTAAGAGGAACGTGCTTGAGTTACTGAGTGGGCCACCAACTGTTCTGTACCTATATTTAAAACTACTCTTCAGTCACTGTCAGTGTCATTAATAGAGGCCTCTTCACTTTAGTCTGTCCTCTTAGTAAGTTACAACTTTACTTTTTGAAATTACCAATTTTGCCCAAGGCATTATTATGTATAACTTTACAGAACTTCTGTGGCTGCAGGGTCCCCTCATCATTCCTGATTCCAGTTCTTCTCCCATCTTCCCTCTGGCCGTAGATTTGCCTATTCAATACACTTTCTGAAAGAACCAAGTTTGAGTGTGTCTCTTCTACTTGCTCTGGGTTGACTCATTTCCTCTCATTTCTTGAATCAAAGGCCTGCCTGGCTACTTTTGAATGATAGCATCTCTTCAGCCAACCCATGGCTGCATCTCAAAGGCAAGTTTCCAGTTATTTGTTGTTTTTATTATTCTCTTCCAGGTGTTTTCTAATTACTGACATGATTTCTTTGACTCATGTATCATTTTAAGAGTGCTTTAAATATACTAGCACATTTTTGTTCTTAATGAAGTAAACAACACATCTGGTGCATGCCTACAATCCCAGGCTGAGAGGCTGGAGAACTGTCACAAGGTACAGGTCAGCTTGGGCTCTGTCTTCCCCTTATCTAAGTCAAATTGAAGTGAACCAAAACAAAGAGCAACAACAGGCCTTAAGACCCCCAACACCACAGTAATAACATCCCCACAATAACAACATCCCCACAATAACAACAATACCACAATAACAACAACCCCACAATAACAACAACCCCACAATAACAAC
>NW_021620966.1:2864797-2888750 GCF_004785775.1 Grammomys surdaster
CCCCACAATAACAACAACCCCACAATAACAACAACCCCACAATAATAGCAACCTCACAATAACAACAACCTCACAATAACAACAACCTCACAATAACAACAACCCCACAATAATAACAACCTCACAATAACAACAACCCCCAGACAACTCAGAGTCAGAGGGAAAGTCTGTAATTTAAAATAAAATATTACTTATAAAATGAATTATGTAAAAATATATGTATATAAACATAGATCAGGGCAGTTCATGTTTGTCACTAATAAATGTATATATTTTGCATGTACATGCACACATGTGCACATGTGCACGTGCTCACATACACACACACACACACACATACTTGTAATATTTTGTTCAGATGTGTAGTGTCACTACTGGCATGATCAACTATTCCCAGCATTAACACATTCTTCTACAGAAGGTTAGTAATGCCTATTTCTCAATGGTAAGAGTTTTTGTGCTTTTTTTCTTTACAACATTTGTAACAGTTTAGGAAAATGAATGAATACACATTATTTTTACAGTTAAGGGAAAGTTTTGGCTGACAGTCACCTCCTCTGTGGTATGTCTTCCTAGACTATCTTCTAGAGATGAGCTGACTGCATACTGCTGTGGGCAGCTCCCTCACCTCACATGTCACTACTGTTATAAGTCTTGAATGATATTACTTATTGTAATCATTGTGCCCTCCAATAAGATCAGCACTGACGATTCTGTCTCCCTCATTGGATCAGCATGATACTAAAGGATTCAGAGCTAGCATGTGAAATACACTGACATGGCAGTGACTGGTCCTTTAATAATAATAATAGTAATAATAGAACTTTATATCAGTTGTGTTACTTTTACACACTTGTTTATTCATGTATATGTGTTTGTGTACATGCATGCACACGTGCATGCATGGGCACCATCGTGTGTGGAGGTCAGAGGACAAGTCACACAGTCACTTCTCTCCTTTTACACGTGAGCACCAGGATGGAGTTCAGACCTTGGTGGCAAGTGCCTTTACCCTCTGAATTGTCCTGTAGGCCCAGTTGTTACTGTTTTTGTTTTCACTGGAAGTAGGACAAGCTAGCCAAAACCATGCTGGGGGAAATTGGGTAAGCATGTGGTATGTGATATGACAGGGAATTCCTTGGCCATGGGCCAACTTGTACACCCTATTATCTGTCATCTGGACATATATTCCCTGGCTATGTTTCCACTTCAGGCCATTTCTCCTCACATAAGCAGTGAATCCCCCATACCCCCAACACATTCTAGAAAGATTTTTTTTGTCTTCTCTTCACTTTCCCAAGGCCGGCATATGGCAGCTCAAACACCCAGTGACCCTTCATTAACCAGGCTCCAGCTTTCCCTCCTCATTTGTGGGGGAGTGGGATTTGAAAAGGAAGAGCTTTATACAGCATAGAAGTTCCTAGAAAGTCTAGGCCAGTCCCATAGGGAATTAACCAAAATGGACAAGGGGACACTTGCGTTGGTGAGGAGTGGCCTAGCTTGAGCTCCCCACAGACTCCAGTCACTGCCTGGAGCAGCCCAGGGAAAAGATGGCCTTGCAGTGTAACAGAAGGTGCCATGGCTGGAGGCCAGAGGATAGTCAGCTGGGCCCCCTGTGTAGGGTTCCCCCCCTGTGCAGGGTTCTCCCCTGTGTAGGGTTCCCCCCTGTGTAGGGTTCACCCCTGTGTAGGGTTCCCCCCTGTCTAAGTTTCCACCCTCCCTGGGCCGTCATTTTCACAATACACAAAAACTTTCTTCAAGATTCTAAAAGGACCTTGAGATAAAAGAGGCTGTTAATCCCCGCCATACAGTATTTTCAATGATTGTATGAAATATAAGATATCATGTTTTTAATATATCACCAATACCCTGATTGCCATTAGCTTATCAATAGTTTCAAAATAGTGTCAAATAAAATTACACTAGAATTTCTTGGTTTTTATTTTTGTTGTTTCATTTTTCTTCAGTTATCTTCATAAGATACATTAAAAAACAACCCTTTTGAGCTAATAAGATAATTTCAACATTTCTCCCCTTTCCCTTCCTATTCAGTCCTCCTTGATTGCCTATAAATTCAAGGGCACTTTCTTCATTGTTACACACATACACACACATTCACACACACACACACACACACACACACTCACACACAAATGCTCTGAGCAGTCTGTATAATGCTACTTGTATGCATGTTTTCAGGATTGACTATTTGGTATTGGACAACTAATTCTGTGCTCTTCCCTGGGGAAGACAATCTCTCTCCCTTTGAACATTCCTTACTGGCTTGTGTAGGGTTGAGGCCTCATGAGATTTTCTCCATCCAGTTTGGCACATCTGTTGGTGTGATCCTTGTTCAGCTCATGTTTGGGCAGTTGCTATGACTTGAAGGATTAGATTCTGGTTAGACTCTATGGCAGTTGATTCTAACATTACTAGAAGACACAGTCTCGCAGCAGACTCCCCGATCCCCTGGCTCTTATAATCTCCCCATTTGTCTGCGGTGTTCCCTGAACCTTAGGTTTGGGAGTGTATTGTAGATGTATCCATAAAGACTGGGCTCCACAACTCTTTGATTGTTTTTGTCTGTTGCAAAGGAGTAGTTTCCTTGATGAGGGGTGAACGCTACCCCTGTCTGTAGGAATATCTTAGTCAGGGTTTCTATTCCTGCAGAAAACATCATTACTGAGAAGCAAGTTGGGGAGGAAAGAGTTTATTCAACTTACACTTCCACATTGCTGTTCATCATCAAAGGAAGTCAAGACAGGAACTCACACAGGGCAGGAACTTGGAGGCAGGAGCTGATGCAGAGGCCATGGAGGAGTGCTTCTTACTGACTTGCTTCCCCTGGCTTCCTCAGCTTGTCTTTTTATAGAACCCAGGACTACCAGCCCAGGGATGGCACCACCCACAATGGGCTGGGCCCTCCCCCTTGATCACTAATTGAGAAAATGCCTTACAGCTGGATCTCATGGAGGCATTTCCTCAATGAAGGCTCCTTTCTCTGTGGTAACTCCAGCTTGTGTCAAGCTGACACACACACACACAAAATCAGCCAGTACAAGGAATAAGGATGAATGTTTAGATTGTTAGTAGGGATTATGCTGATTTAGTAAATTAGTGGCTACAGATTCTCCTCCAATTTCCATGGCTTCACTAGCACTGGGTAGTTAGCTAGGTTTCCTGTGCCGGGTATGTTTTCCCTCTTGTTGAGAGGGTCTTAAATTTAATTTGAGAGTGGTTGGTTACCACCAATATGTGTGAAACTACTGAACCCTTTAGGTTATTATACCATTCTGGTTGTTATTGTGGTTCATCTGTGTTATAGCTAGATCAGGTCAGTTCTAGCTCAGGGGCCTCCGGGCTCTGTTTCTGAAGTACATGGGCAACCAAGGGTAATGGCAGTAGGTTGTATATTTTGGAAGTCTTTTTGATGGCACTGGCCAACAACTCAAAAGAGGGCTTCTCAAGTCTGCCTAAGTACCTAAGTAGTTTTTGGTTCTTTGAGGGAGCATTGCATCCCAGATGAGAAATGTTCATTAAAGCTATAAATGTATATTTACACACAGAATTACATGCATTAGTTATTTTTAGTAAATAATTAGTATTATGATGGCCTTTGCAGGCATCCTTACTGTTAACCATCTTCCCTGTCCCTCTGTATTTACCTTTTCCCGCCTCCTGCCTCCCGCCTCTGCCCCCACATCCCTTTCACATATCCTCATCAGATAACGCATATCCTACCATTTCCCTTTATCTCTTCCCTCCTTCTCCTGTGTTTACCTCTCTCCTCCTCCCCAATGAGCCCCCTCCCCCCACCTGACCACTAGCACCCCGGCATTCCCCTCTCTATTGCTCCTCAATACCCCTCTCCTGGCAACAATCCTGATTTACTCGCCTAGTTTCTGTTGTTATTCCAGGCTATGTACTCATATCTGAAGATTTGGAAGTAGGAGCCCCTAAGGTAAGGAAACATGGATCCTGGTCTTTCTGGGTCTGTGTTACCTCGCTCAATATGATTGTTTCCAGTCCATTTATCTGTAAAATCCATGATTCCACTCCTCTTTACAGATGAACAGTATTGCATGGTGCATGTGTACTACATTTTCACTATCATAGGATACATTTTGAGAAATGAAAATTATGAAGTTTGAGGATTACACATATAAATTGAGTTGTGTGTTTCTTCGAAGAAACTTGGTTTTCCCTGCACTCCATGGTGACTGACAGTCTGCACACTTCCAATTCCATCCACTTAGAATATCAGCTTTTATAATGGTCCCATTATGAAAGATAAATTCCTTTATATTTTTACTTTTTTGTTCTGTACTGTGGACTGGCATATGCCTTCACACACAGTCTACTGGTTCTAATGCTAATCTCTTCCAAAATTACTTATAGACATACCCAGGAATGTCTTTATTGGCTACCTGGGTATCTTTTTTATACTAATCAAGCTGGTACAGAAAGCCCACCATTATATCTGGGAAACTGGGGCCAATAAAATGCTTCAATTTGATGACTCAGTCAAAAGATATTGACCAAGGTATGGTCAAGTATTGTTATATTGTCAAGGACTGAAGAGATGGTCTGTTTGAGTATGCAGGGGTAAGAACTATGGATGACTTCAAGTTCCAAGATAATAGTTTGCCCCTAAGACAGATGTTTACCTTGAAGGGAAATCCCTGTAGATTTTCACCTAATTTTACCTCTTCCTCATATTTTCAAGCTTTTTAGAATAAATTTAGTACATAGAAGAGAGCAAATGACTTAAGTTTTTTGGGATTTATACTGCTTTTTACATTTATTTATTATATATGTGCACAAACCTGTATTCCATGGTGCACCTGTGGAGATCGGAGGACAACTTGTAGGAGGCAGTTCCCTCTCTGGGGAGGGAACTCAGGTTGTGAGGATTGGTGGCAAGTACCTTTACCATCTTGCCTGCTCTGGTGTCTTTATATTTCTGTACAAAAACTGCCTGAGTAGAATGTAGAGAGCAGGCATAAAGCGCACAGCGGCGAACCATTGGATGGCATTCCAGAATTACTAGTGGAGGAGAAAAGACTATGGCAGGCGGTCCTGAGACAAAACCAGGAGCCAGCCTGCTGTGAAATTGCTGCACCACCCTTTTGATGCTATGACCCCTGCTTTCTCTTTTTAAAAATTCATTCTTTGAAATTTTCATACATGGATATGATGCATCTTAGTCATATCCACCTCCACTTCCTTTCTTCTACTTCCCTTAGCCTCTGCCCTTTCAGCTTCCTCTTTTGTTTAATTAATTAACAAACACAGTCCATATGTGAATGGTTGTGGGGTCATCCACTGGTGTGGACAACATCCCAGTGGCCACCCTGCTAAAGACAGCAGCTGTCTGTCCAAAGCTCCCCAGCTAGGGGTGGAGTGTCAGGAGCACGTCCCACTCTGTGCACTTGTGTTTTAACTGGCTTGGCATTAACACAGGCTTTGTGCAGCTAATCACAGCTGCTATGAGTTTATGTGTGCAACAGACACATCATGTCAGGAGGATGGCGTTTCTCAGCACTCCCCACTACCTCTGGCTCTTACAGTGTTCTTTGTGCCCCTGCTTCTGTGATGTCCCTTTAGCCCTTTACTATGATGTTAAGAGGGAAAATTCATGTAAGTTCTTCTAGGACTCAGGCTTATGAACCCATGTCTCCTGCAAAAGCAACTAGTACTCTTAACTTCTGAGCCATCTCTCTCGCCCCACAAAAGAGGACTTTATTGGTCATGGGCAACAGTTTAAGAATACTGCAGAGGATGGGGCATATTCGAGTAGAGAACACATCTCTATAGGAGGTACCCCTGTGACCACACAGAAAAGACCCAACTTATGACCAAGATAATGAGGAAATCCAGCTGATAGCATTTTCAAGATTGGTAGGGAAGACTGAACCACAAGACTGATAGTATCATGCTATAATATGCAAGTATCTTATCAAACTTCTCTTTTCACTTCTGGAAATTGCCCTGATCATTGTTTGCTTATTGATTTTTATGTACGTAACTAATATACAGCAAGGTACACTGCTGTACCTCCAACTTAATAAACATTGTCTTACACTGTTCAGTGACTGCAACTAAATAAAAATTTTTACACCGTTTGGGGGATTTTCTAATTTCCACTTTATATTTGAAGCCTCTAAGCATTAAATAACTTGACCAAGACTCTGAATATAGCAGCTAGTATTTGAACCCTCACCTGATTCCAAAGCCCATAATATACCACAAGTAGCTAACACACGACAGACAGTGATCCGTACTCACGGTGAACAGCATTCAACTCTTGACAGCAACCCCTTTGCTGTTTTCATATATCCAATCAGAGAATTCCACTTCACTGTTTAAAAGGTAAAATGTTTGAACTCAGAGTGAACACGAGAGGTTAAGTAGCATCTTACGGAATGTTGCTCTGTGGGAGCTTACTAATCGATATGTGTAATAACCAGAAAAAATTATAAATAGATAATTCTGAATTGGTTAGGGCAAAGGGAGGAGACACTTCATACAGCAGTCATAGTAATTTAGCTGGAAGAATGGGAGAAATCCGAGGCAGAGAAATAAAGAGATAAACATAAAGATAAAATAAAAGAGATAAACTTGCTGTAGCCAAGTCAGGGGACACAGGCTGCATCCTCACGGAAGCTAAGTGATATACACATTCTCTCCATACAGTGATCTTCTCAAGCTTCAAAGTAAGACTGTGAAACCATGGCAAGCAACTTCATCTTAAAGTTTCCTGGAACTTCTTAAGCTAACTGAGCACGTTTATTAAATCTCTAGCCCTGAACATGAGTTAGAGAACACTCTACCCTCTCCTGTCTCATTCCCTCTCTCTCTTCCATACATTTATAAAATATTGCCACAGAGTAAGTGTGAACCAAAGAAAGACACCCCCCCAATGTAAATTCATCCTGGTGTACTCCCCTTTTTAATTGTCATTGCTTTATTTGTGAGTCCAAATTTTGGAAGTAGACGAATACTGTGCTTCTCAGTCTTCTTAGCGAAACTCTATGAACAAGCACACGCCCACCTAACTCTTCCTTCATCAGCATTGTGAAATGTTCCTCACGACCTCTGTGTCAAAACATGAAATTTCAGATGATTTCCTACGTCTCCAGTGTCTTGTGACTATTGCTTTCATCATATAATACATAAATATTGGGGCCATCTCTTAAAAATTTCTAGTATAATCTTTGACTTAAAAACAAAACAAAAAGCCGGGCAGTGGTGGCACATGCCTTTAATCCCAGCACTTGGGAGGCAGAGGCAGGAGGATTTCTGAGTTTGAGGCCAGCCTGGTCTACAGAGTGAGTTCCAGGACAGCCAGGGCTACACAGAGAAACCCTGTCTTGAAAAAAAAAAAAAAAAAACCAAAAACAACAACAACAAACGCCAGAAAGAGGTTGCAGAAGGAGATGGGTGAGGGCAGAGGAGAATACAGTGACATTAAATGTGGCAGAGATGAGAGGTTTATGGGAAATGAATAGTCACAAAACACTGTCCCCTGTTCCTCACACCGCCATGGCTCACGATCGTCTATAACAGTAATACCAGGGGACCCTATGCCCTTTACTGACCTCCTCCAGCATCAGCATGCATGAAACGCACACAAACACATGTGAAGGCAAAACACACACACACACACACACACACACACACACTAAAAGCTTCTAAATTATAATAAAATCCTCTTTTGTGGAATAATTCATTCACGATTGGGGCACAAAAGGTTTTGTGAAAGAGTCTTACGTGTTAGCCCCTGCTCAACAGCTCTTGGGAAAGCGTCTATTTCGTAGTTTACAGCAGTACCTGTGCCTGGCTGTGGTGCAATCTCTTCCTTGAGGGGCTCTGTCTAGGATATGTGATGGTCTTTGTCCACCTCTTTGTATTCAATGTGATGAAGTATAGAGCCAAAGCTAACACAGAATGGCAGAATTAAAATTTCTTTTGTGAATTTTAATAGCTAATTAAAATATTTGTTAATTTATTTTTGAGTGAAGGCCTCATTATTGCTTTAGCTCACGTTGGCTAAGCACCTTGGGTTCCTCCTAGCTGATCCTCAAGTGTTAGGCGTGTGCTATCTCACTGGTCGATATTCAACTTTTCTTTTTCAGCATTAAAAGTATTCAGTTTGAAAAATAAGTGACATAAAAGCAGGGAGTTTTTCTGTGAAACTGCATTTCTGTATTTTTACTGGAGCAGGATGAGGGGCCACAGATAAATAAGGGGTTCAGGGCATCCCATGGCTCTGAGGATGAGGATTAAAAACAACCACAGCTACTAATACTTCTATCTCCTGCCTTCTCCTTGGAGTCCAGCTGCCCTAATTTCTGGCCATTTGGGGATTATCTTCTCAGTGCCTCTCAACAGGTGCCCAGACAGAGCAGTTTGCCCTCAGAGCCACTATAGATTTTGGGTGAAAATAAAAGATAAGAGAAACTAGGTGTGAGAGGTGGAGATGGAGGGAACACAGAAGAAAAGGTACACACAGGCTATTTTCTCTCTGTTTTTAGTCCTTATGACAGTCACTGTGTGAGCCTCACCCTGAGAAGAGGATTCCTGGCCAGGTGTAACCTTCCTATTGACTAAAAATGGTTGGCTCAGATTCAGTCCTGAAGCTCAGCGGTGGAGTGATTAGTGATTTTCCAGCATGTGCATGTTCTAACATTCCTTCCCCAGCACCACAGGAAACAACAATAACAACAAGCCACAAAACACACCCAATCTTCCAAAAGTGATCTGGTAACCTCTACTACTGTTAGCGGCTTACAGAGCAGTAGCCTAGTTCTGAAACTCCATTCTTGCATTTTTCAAAACAAAGACAAAAAAAGGCAAAACACAAGCATCCTTTTTTGGACGATTAAAAAAGGCAGGAGGGTAGGGGAGCTGGACATGGCTGGCTCTGTCTTGCTCTTGCAGAATCTCTGGTGGAAGCAGGACGTCTGGTCTGCGGGCTTGTGGGCAGAATCCCTCTCCCTGAGTAGCCCACTGGTTCTTGTGCCCCCTGCATTCCCAGAACTGTTAGGATGAGTGCTCCTTCAGGTGCAATGACCCCTGCAGGTGCTTTGCCTTTGGCTCTTCTTCCACATCATGGACACTTTGTCCCATCCTACAGACTTCTGCCCCTGGGGAACTCTGGCCACAGGAGACATCAAGGATAGATAGCCTTTATGTTCTTTTGGTATCTGGACCATGATGAAAGATGGAACTGTGGACATCCTTGAGCTTAAGAACGGCCTGACAGATTTAAGGGATCCTTCAGCCTCTGGAGGATGACCAGGGGAGCTTCATAAAGCTCAGGGTGGTGTCGGGCCTAGGACCTCTAGAGAGGCCTTCTGAAGCCCACTGAGGCCAAACCTATGAGTTCTTAAACTTGATCCAGGTCTTTTGAGTTGATGCTTGCTTAGCACTGCTTTTGTTTATTACGAATAATCCAGGGGCTTCTGGTGTTGCTAGTCAGTAGAGTATTCGATTAAGCCACCAGAACCACTTATACCATTGTGGTGGTGCAGGCCTTTAATTCAAGCAGGGAGGATGTGGAGGCAGAAGGATTAGAAATGTAAGGTCATCCTCACAGCTAACATCCTCAAGAATACTTCTGAGTTTTCTTCGTGGCTATAACAAAATTTCTGATGGCTTTTGTTCTTGGCTTTAATTTTGTGTTTTGGAAATTGCATGAGCTTTTGAAACCTCAAAGCCCATGAAGGCAATACCTCTTAATTCTTCCCAAATAGTGTGGACCGAGCATTCAAGTATATGAGCCTATGGGGGCCATCTGTACTCAAACCAACACAGGCTCTGATATGCCACGGGTTTGGAGAACTGGAACATTTACTCCTCATGCGTTTGGAGCTCAGTAGTAGTTGGGAACAATTATGTTTTGTTTCTGCTATTGAGGGGGTGGGGTTAGTAAATCATCCTCATGCTCATCGTCTTAGCTGTATAGACTGTTAGAGTCTCTGAGCTTCTGTTTGTTTGTTGAGCAGTTGTCTTTAGAGTTGATTGAATATGTCAAGCACTGCCCTGTGGTTTCTTTGCCTTTTGCTATGGTTGGGATAAAGGTTTCTCAAAGGTGGTCCTTTTAATGACTTGGCACTCAGCTAGAGATCTATTGTGAGGTGGTGATGGGACTCGTCAGAGATGTGTCTTAAAGAGTTGGGAATCTTCCATTTGGATGGATGATTGGGACCCTGGTCTCTCTTCTTTCATATATGGTGGGCATTTGCTTATTTGATATCAGTTGGCCTTGCAGAAGGAATCCTGGATTTCGTCATAAACAAGTTAAGTCTTCTGAAACCCACTTATTCCTTTTCAAGGTTTTATTTTCCTGAAAATCTTCTTGGCAAAAGGCATGGGGCTTTGCATATCCATTGATTATGGATGAGGGGGTCAATGATCAAAAGTAAGAGAGCATCATTCCCACAGGGCTCTGTACCAACCGCACGGAACATTCTGTTTTAAAAGAACTCATGGGCTTCTCCTCACATGAAAATCACATCTCCTAAGCAGTTCTGCTGGGTCGGTTCTCATATGTCTGTAGCAGAAATTTCATTCATGTGGACCTAGAATTCAATTCATTTTCTAAAACAGAAATTCACCTTGTATAGCTTGAGGTACAAAAGATATCTTTTTATTATGAAAAATGATAAATTTTAAGTAATAATTTTGTATTGTTATTCTATAAATTGGAGAGACTGAATACAGAAAGAGATAATGGCCAGACCATAAATAAAAATAGATATTGACTCAGCTCCTCCAGCCAGGAAACCTGGTCTTCAGAAATGACAGGCTTGGAGGAACACAGTTGATGCTTCTAGTGACAATACAGGAAATTACGTACTAGCCCCTGTAAGAATCCCCTCCCCAAGTGCCTAGGACTTGATTAATCAACACTTCTTAAGTTAACACTAACAGTTTTCCTAATATTTGTCTCCATTTTCAATTTTGGATTAACTAAAGACCACTATGTTCTCCCCTCCCCTAATACAACCACACTGGATCCTCTGTTCCCAGCTAGCTAGCCTGTGCTCACCTGTTCCCATGACAAGCCTCCTGTTTTCTACTACAAGGCTTCCTGTACTCTGCCCATCTTTGGGTCTATATCAGAATATACATGACAGCAGCAAGCTCGCAAGAAATGGCCCTTGTTTTTGCCTTCATTTCCACAGGGGGAAATTCAAAAGATTCAAAAGAGAATTTTTTGAATTTTTGAACAATTCAAAAGAGAAGTCTTAGTCTTCATATAAGTGTTAAATTGGCACCATCCACAGCTTGTGAAACTCAGGGACTCATCTCTTACCACAGGAAAGGCTGTAGAACTATGACGTAGTGCAAAGTAACACATTTAGTCCAAACTAGTGTTTCAGTCTGAAAGAAAAGCAGCTAGCCTACTTCTGGTGTATACACAGTTAGTTCAGTACTGTAGCCTGTGCTAACAATAAAATATCTTCAATTGTTTTTTTTTTTCCTGTAGAAAATTTTCACCACTGGCGATGTCAACAAAGATGGGAAGCTGGATTTTGAAGAATTTATGAAATACCTGAAAGACCATGAGAAGAAAATGAAACTAGCATTTAAAAGTTTGGACAAGAATAACGATGGTGTGTCCTCTATCAGTTCTTATGAAAAGCCCTCCTTATGCTTTCAAGGCTAAGATAACTCTAGGTGATTGTTATTTGTGCCAATTACTACTTATTTATTAATGTGATGGAGAGGTCATATTTTCATTCATCTATCTTTTAAGATTTTATTTTATTTTTAGTTGTGTGTGTGTGTGTGTGTGTGTGTGTGTGTGTGTGGTTACGAGCACATGAGTACAGGTGCCTGCAGAGACTGTAAGAGAGCGTCAGTTCCCTTGGAACTGGAGTTGTATGTGGTCTGTGATCTGTGAATCAGATTCTGTGACATCTGATTCTGTGATACCTGATTCACCCAGCATGGGTTCTGGGACCATAGCTTGGGGCCTCCGTGAGCGCACTGAGACATCTCTCCAGCCTTAAGAGTTCAGATTTTTAGTGAAGAAAATCTATAGGTAGCTTTGTCTGCTGGATTAAAAATCTATAGGTAGCTTTATCTACTGAATTACAAATTGCCACAAAATGTTAACTATTGAGATTATGCTGATCCCACTTACAGTCTTGGCTTAAAAAAATAATTACTTACTTTTTTTTTACAATAGGAGGTATTACTTTTTTTCATATATGGGCATGACTACTGTATATTGTAAAATTCAAAAACTTCATATCTTATACTTGGCAATCTTTTTGAAGGATTAATTTAGAAAAAAATAGTCTCTGATCCTTAAAAAGATAATAGCACAGTATGAGTCTGTACCTTCTGGCTGGGGTGGCATCTTCTCTGTTTAAAGTAGTAGCTTGGAAATGGAGTCCCAGTTAAATAGGAAGAAAATCGGCAATGGCCATGAGGAAAAGTACTAGACCCCGTGCCCTGAGGCAACCACTGGCAGGAAGAATGAACTGATAAAGACTATAACGCAGCGCTACACCTTTCCTGACTTAGTGTCACTCACTCACAGAGTTGCTATTCAAGAAAGAAGTTGAACAATAGATTGAAAAAAGCTTTGATCTTCTCAAGGGTTGGTTTGCAAATTTTTAATAAAAATCTAGATAATAAACATTTTTAAAAAGAATCATATTATTATTTTATTAATTTATTTTTGAATTATTTATTTATTTTAGGTACGAGTCCACTGTAGCTGTCTTCAGACACTCCAGAAGAGGGCATTGGATCCCATTACAGATGGTTGTGAGCCACCATGTGGTTGCTGGGAACTGAACTCAGGACCTCTGGAAGAGCAGTCAGTACTCTTAACCTCTGAGCTGTCTCTCCAGCCCCGATTTTAACATGCAGACCATGTAGTCTGAGTTGTGGCTGTATCTCAGCCAGAGTGTATGTAGACAAATTGTATGTGTTCAAATAAAGTTAACAGGCCTTATTTGGAGAGACAGTTTAGTGTATTAGCTACTGATTTAGACTGAACTCTATCTTAAAATTAAATTCTTTCCTATAAGCAAACTTTTTGGATGGTTTTGTTGATGGTTTACAACAGCAAAGAGCTGAGTGTGTTTGGAGGCAGAGCTGCTAACACCATTAAACGTCACATGATGTGTCCTCAAGTCTAACCTGAGTCCAATCCTCAGGCAAAATTCAGTTTTTAAAATTAACTTTCCTTCCTCCACACAAATTTTCATCCAACCTGGCTCCTCTACAGTTTAATTTAGGAGACAATGTTGTCTGTGACCTGTTAATAGCTGGGGGCTAGGTCAATCTCAGGATCAAGTGCTGTGATCAAGTGGTCAGCCATCTGCCACCTAAGTGGTACGCACATCACTGTCCGATCCAGGAAACAAATTGTAGAAAATAGAGATGAAGTTAACAGTGCATTGTTAGTAAATGTAGACCATTCCCCCTTTACTTACTACTTTATATGTATTTTGAAATAATGTATCATTATAGGTTTGTGTTTTCATCAGAATTCCTTATTTAAACGTTCGCAGTTTATTTTCTCATCATCTGTGGGCCTTGTACTGGTGAATATTGCTGCTTGCTAAAATTTAACATCAGAAGTAATCCAAAGACGTGTGTTTCAGTTATTTATGGCCATGCACAAGAGTAAAACTTTTAATCACTGAACATAGGGGTGCCTAGTTGAGACATAATGAAGATAAGGTCTTACTCTTTATTCTTAAAACACAAGGTGACACTCTGCATTGTTTTAGCTCTCAGACTGGAAACAATGTTGTTTTTTTTTTTTTTTTTAAGATCTATTTTGCTTCCTACATTTTGCATCTTTGTACATCTTTTGGTGGAAATTTTTACTTTGTAAGATGTTCCTCATACAGGATTCTAGTATCTCAAAGTCCAAGAAAGACATGGTGTGTGCCATTTAGAAATGTAGATTCCTTAGAAAAGTTTTGCCAAGAACTCAGTGTCAGCGAATCAACAGTGCACAGTCATGAGGTATCCATACCGACACAGGAGACAGTAGGTCAGTTGACGGAAATGCTGTAATAGCAGCTTGCAGGAACCTGGACCTGAGTTCCCTGTGACTCGGTGGTTTTGTGGTTGCTAATTCAGAATCTACAGTAACTTCACAGAATGTGGCTGCTTCGTGTAATAAGAGTGGATGACTAAGTCTTTGAGTATGGCCCAGGAGAATTCTGGGAGGGATCCAAAGTGCTTCACTGCTCAAGATAACACCTCCTCCTCTCTTGCGCTCCCTTCCTCTCCCTCTCTTCCCCCTCGCCCCCCTCTGCCCACCACATTCTCCAGATTCTCTATTTTCCTATCTCCACACACCATCATTTCCTTAGGTCCCTCTCTCAGAGGACATCATCTTCCTTTCCCCTTGTCCTTTGTGTGGTGTTCCCCCTCCCCACCTCCAAAAGCAAACAAACAAACAAACAAACTTGCTGTCCATACCTCTGTGGCAGCAAACCTCTTACTCTGAGTCAGGTTTCAATCCTGTCCTGTCCTCTGCCCTCAGTTCCCTCCCTGTCCTGTCCCTCCCTCATCCCCTCCCTCTCCTTCATCCCCCCTCCTGGCCCCTGGCCCCCTCCCCCATGATGTGAGCCACTTGAGGAAGAGCAGGCCTGTTTGTGTTTATGTATGCGGTCTGTTTTCACTCTCTCCTTTTCTCCTGATTTGTTCCCTCTGCCATGTGTTCAGATTTTCCTCGTATTATGTTTTTCTCTCCCATTGTTTTTCTGCTACTACTGTGTATTTTTACTGCCAGATTTCTCAGAGAATCCTGTTCTCTTTGGCTCAGTCTCTTCATTTCTTGCTCCCTTTCGCCTGGTCACATGACTCTACGCACAGTAAATGACCCTTTTGCTTAGGAAGATGTGGATGTGAGTATTTTTAAATGAGCTGTTCCTAGTCAGCAGATTTATAGCTGTCGTCTCCTGTTGCTTCTTACTCTCGCTGCTTAACAAGGCCGTGGGAGCTTTTGGCCTCCTGTGTGGAGAAATATCACTGAATATCTACTATGCTTTATGATTACCGAATCAAACAATACGTGCATATTTGTTTAAGGAATTGTGAAAATTTTGAGTATTAATGCTGCAATATGTGTTTAAGCAAATCGCTACCTAAATGCTTAGCTTCACCTTAGTCATTCAGAAGTGTTCTCAGACTCTGAGCCTGACCTTATGCTGTTTTCACTGTCTGAAGGGAAAATCGAGCCTTCTGAAATTGTCCAGTCTCTCCAGATGCTCGGTTTACATATTTCCGAAAAGCAAGCAGAGTTGATTCTTCAAAGGTAAGCCCTCCATCAAATGGACAAACTACTTTTGAATTTTACAGTAATATCTTGTTTTCAATGGTGGTTTCTAAGTGCCACCTTAAAATGGCTCCTTCCAGCTCAGCATACCTCATTGCACCTGGCTGCTATGGTTCCTCCCTTCCTTTATTCCTTTCTATGTCTATATGAACACATATTATCCACAGCGCAGGGATGGGAGAGGGATGCTCAAGCCAGGCTAGTTGTTTGTCAACAGTCCTTAGCGGCACTAGGACAGCAGTCCGTCTTGTCTGAGATAGGGGATAAGGGTTTCAGTATAACTTCAAACATTTACTTTATCTATTTTGTGTGTAAGGGGTGTTTTGTGTGCATATATGTCCATGCTTCCCTTGCATGCTTGGTGCCTGTGGAACGCAGAAGGAGTATTAGGTCCCCTGGAACTGGAGTTACAGATGGTTGTGAACCACCATGTAAGTGCTGGGACCTGAACCTGGGTCCCCTGCAAGAGTACTTGCTGCTTTTAGTCTCTGAGTTATCTCTCCAGCCCCTGGCTATTACTATTCAAATCACCTTGTTTTCTTCCTTGTTTTAAATCAAGTACCAGCACGTTAACTCTCTAAGGTAACAGGGTTCACTGTGACATTTTCTTGGAATGTACCACAGTCACATTCACCTCTCCAAAGTCTCATCTCCCTTCCCTCCTGATGGCCTCTGTCACCCAAAAAGTTCCCCTTCTAGTTACATCTTTAAAATTATCTTGATTCTCCATGAGAGAAAACATGTCATATTTGTTTTTCTTATCATGATTATCTCCAGTTCCATCCATTTCCCTTCAAATGACATAATTTCTTTCTTCTTTATAGAGGTCATTTCTCTGATGTGTGTGTGTGTGTGTTTGTGTGTGTGTGTTAATTCTTTCATTTTACTCCATTCAATATAAAGTTGTCTCTAGGTTTGTCACATGTAGCTTTTATTATGTTGAGATATGATCCTTCTGCTCCTAGCTTTTCAAGACTTTAACTTAGAGAGATGTAAAATTTTGTCAAATGTTTTCCCTGCATCTATTGAGATGATCATGTGATTTCTGTCCTTGGCTCTACTTTGTGCTACATTTACTTTATTGGCTTGCATATGGTGAACCATTTAAATATCTTATGCATATGAATGTTTGGCTGGTGTGTGTGTGTGTGTGTGTGCATGTGCATATGCGTGCGTGCATGCGTGCATGCCTGTGTGTGTGTGTGTGTGTGTATGTGTGTGTATATGTGTGTACCATGTGCATTTAGTACCCACAGAGGTGAGAACGGGGTGTCAGATCCTTTTGAACTGCAGTTACAAACAGTCTAAGCTACCATGTAGTGTTGGGCTGTGTATCTTTATCTTGCAACTGGGGTGCTTGAGTGCCTGTCACTTGAGTGCAAGCCACTCAGGGGAGACAGAGCACAGTCTGTGATAGGGGTCTGAGCCCATGTTTTTCCTGATGAGAAACAGCAGAATCTGGGATGGATGCTGTGGTTTCTGAGCTCCGGTGTACCCAGATGTTGCTGGGGACCTCAGGGAGTTGGAAATGGGGGTGAACCAGGCAGGAAGAGGATAGCTGAGCCCAGGACAAAGGTGGAGTCTGGTTTGGGTCCAAGTGAGTGTGAACAGTATGGAGGGACTGGAAGAGAGAAGGCCATCTCTGGGAAATATAGGCGAGGCTCCTTATGACAAAGGCCTACCCAGACTCGATCCTTGATGAAGGAGAGGGTCCTTGCTTGTCCAAATTGCTTTATTTGATGGTAGATTTGAATGCATACATCTCACTCAGGATGAACCAGGGATTAAACACCTTTTGTGGGAAGGAATGCCCAGGAAGGGAAGGAAGCTCACTGACTAAACACTTGGGGCCTATCTAGATACCTCATTAGCATGGAGAACTCCAAATTTTTATGCTATAGTGACTAGTTGCCCGGTCCTCTCAGTGGGGTGTTGTGGTTTTGTGTTTGACATCAGGTACGTTGTCAGGGAGCTGGCCTCAGCCTACTGTTCTCAGTTCTGAGCTATCCCAGTGTTTATTTAGGCTGGCTCAGCCTTACCAGTTCTGTCTGTCTAGTGGCATGGTCCACTTGCCCAGCGATGTATGTGTGCTGGATTGAACTCAGATCCTCTGGAGGAACAGCTAGTGCTCTAGCTCCTGAGCTTCCCTCCAGTCCCTGTTTCTTACATCCTTGGAAGGAAACAGACTTGATATACAATCTTTTCAATGTCTTATTGTCTTCAGTTTATGTGCAAATATTTTATTGATAACTGTACTCCTGGCCATCTTGGAATTTACTTGGTAGAATTTACTTGGCTGGCCTCGAACTCAGACATCTGCCTGCCTCTGCCTCCCAAGTGCTAGGATTAAAGATATGTACCACCATGCTCAGTATGCTAATTTTCTTTCATTGATAAAAGTTGGAGTAGAAAATTGATAGTGTATTTTGAATCTATTTCAAAATTATACCTAAATGTTGCAAGTGTAGGGTGTTAAGAAGTAATCCTGAACTGTGAGAGAGGGGGAAAGACCATGAGTTCATTCATTTGCACCTCTCAGTATTTCGTTGTCTGGTTTCTGTGTCTTTTAGCCCTAGTGACTTTGAATTTGACAGAATGCTAAAGGCAATCTACAGTGGTCTCTCTGTAATATTTGGATCCAGTTTTCTCCAAATAGTGATAATGACTGGAAAAGATCATAATACATAGATTCTATTTCTAGCAATGTATAATTGCAAGTAGTGTATTTTTGTTGAAGATGGAATTCAGGGCCTCATGCCTGCTAACTAAACGTCCTGTCACTGAACCTCTTAAACCTGCCAAGAGGTTTTTAAAATTCAGTATGAATGTTAAGTTGGAAAGCAGATTTTCCTTCTATAAAGTGGGCAATAGTGTTATCCTGTTCTTTAATCATCTTTTTAAACTTTCAGCATCGACTCTGACGGGACGATGACCGTGGACTGGAATGAATGGAGGGATTATTTTTTATTTAACCCTGTGACAGACATTGAGGAAATTATCCGTTTCTGGAAACACTCTACTGTAAGTCTGCTTTATGTATCTGTAGCTCCGAGTCACAGGTATAGTGTGGATGCAGGAGACACAGCTCTCGCCTTAAGGGAGACAGAGAGAATTTATTCTGTGTCTAAATGAGGGACCCTGGCCTGGGAACATAGATTCAGGTTACCCTAAATTCAGTGTTCTAACAAGGAAATAGTTCCATGAGGTTTTGTTTTTGTTTTGTTTAATAGTAACAGGGCGAGGAAAATCATAAATCAGGACACTTTTCAAATACATTACTAGAAACATCAGATAGATGGCTTACAACAAAGTAGGGAAATTTCTACTATGGACCTCAGATGCTGTGTAATGAGATATTCTTAGCCCCTGTATTGGTGGAATCTAGGGATCATTCATTTCTTCCAAAGTGTTTGCCTCATAGTCACAAGGATGTTAGGTCACACACAGAGGTGGGCAATGAAATACAAATTAAGGGGGATAAAGACAGTTAAGATAAGTTGGCTCTAGACTTGCAACATTGCAACCTTTCCACGTCACTGAAGTTCTACTCAGGCTGTTAGTCTTCATAGTCTCTTGTCCCTTCATGGAACTCTGGTTCACTGTAGTTACCACCCAAGAGCACCATAACCCCCTCAGAAGGGGGCCAAGTCTCAAGAGAGTCCCAGAATATATTTGATTTCTACAGTTCTGTTTATTCTGTTAGGCACAGATTTATAGAGTATCTTTAAGGCCCCCTAAGATGGCATAAATACAGCTTTTCTCAAAATGTGGAGGAAGTCCCATCTTGATGAACAAGCTGTCCGGGTCTCATTGGCATGCACTGCTTCTGTCACAGGGATGCCTGGTAGTCATTTATTACTGAAATCATCCCTGCACTTCCAGATTGCTAATGATGATATGGCCTTGAGTCCCTCCTGAACCTCTGCTTATTTAGGCAGGCTGCCTAGATTAATTGCTGCCATAAGCTCTTGCATTACTCAGTGAATGCTAGGGAGTAACTTTGACTCATGTGGTTGGTATTTCCTACCAGTTTATACTTTACAAAATTTTATTGTGATTGTTTCATTTTATTTAATATGCTGCTAGAATATATTGGTATAAATTCAGTTTGTCATGCCGTCTGTTCCTTGAAGCCCTTGGGGACCTTTTGCAGGATCTCCTAACCCTCAACCTGTGGATTTGTTTCCATACTTGGAGAGAAGTACCTTTGACTCTCATTCAATACTCTGAGGGTTCATGTTATCACTAGTAACAATGTCTAAGTTTACACAGAACATCATAAAGTCAACTATGACTGTATATTTTACACTGTGAACTTTGTATTATAACTTTGGGGATCGTTGATAACATTTGATGTTATAATCATAAATTCATTTTATTGGGAACAAATGGAAGAAGAGAGCATTACTACCAGCATGGTTTATTACCTTTCATTCTTGACCATAAAGTTTATGCCAAGATCATTTTTTGTGTGTGGTGCTAGGACCTGGTACATGCTAGGAAAGTGCTCTATGACCCAGGTATACCCACCACAGCATTCAGATAATTAGGTTGCAAAAATAAGTATCATAGTGATAAAACTGTTCTCAAACTATATAGAAGATGAGGAGTATAGAACTACTGAGGCACATGCTTTAATTTTTAAATTTACATACACACACACACACACACACATATATATATATATATATATATATATATATAATGGCACGGAGTTTAATAGGCCATAACTACTAAGACAGAGTGTCTGAGGTACTGGCTAAGTAGTTTGTCAAAGCTGTCACAAACTGTCTGGTTTTCTAGCATTGTGAAAAGGGATTCACAAGGATTCACTAAATGTGGTAAACTTCACCCTTTCAATAACAGTCACCCGACTTGGAAAAAGGAGAAAGCTGTGACTGTGGCCCTGGGACTTTGTAACTGACGGTTCCCACTCTTGTACGATGATTCTGTGTTGCGTTCAGTGTGCCTAGACTCTTACTGATGTGCACTCAGCTTGTTTTGCTCTCAATCCCAAGGAAGAACCTCGGTCCTAACAGTAACAGCTCCGACGCAAAAAGAAAGTTCTGGGCTTATCCGTTTGTGACTGAAGAACTGTGGGATCTCTTTCCATTTTATTAGGGTATTGACATAGGGGATAGTTTAACTATTCCGGATGAATTCACAGAAGATGAGAAAAAATCAGGACAGTGGTGGAGGCAGCTCCTGGCAGGCGGCGTGGCGGGTGCAGTCTCTAGAACGAGCACCGCTCCTTTGGATCGCCTCAAGGTCATGATGCAGGTGAGCCTCGTGTCCTATGTCTCCTTTTTTATATCTTAGACAATTGTATTCTTCTACCATTAACCCTCAGAGGAGGCACGGGTTGAAGTATTTGGTGCTTTCCCACTAAACTGTAAATCGTTAGTACTTGTATGTAATGAAATATTAGTCTTCGGTATTCCATGACTTCAAATGTTTAATTAAAAAAAAAACTTCACTGCTATTAAAGGGTTCTCATTAAATTACTTATATTTTCTTTGATTTTTATGACTTGAGAAAGCAGAGGATTTCTCAAGTCTAGAATCTTGGTGACAAGAATGTAATTTCTAAAGTGATTCTAGAGCTAAGGTTCGCAGAAAAAGCCTGTGTTTCTAGACAGACTTGGCTACTTACAGTCATTGGGCTGGCCCTGTGGAGAGAAGAGAGAAGAAAGGATATTCACTTGTGAACAAGATGGGCATCCATTTAATATTCACGGCAGCTGGCACAGCAGGTGGTTTGGCTTCATTTTACGTATGAGGAAACTGAGAGTGTAAGAATTAAAAACTTCTTTACGAACAAGAGTAGATGAAGCATGATAGAACTTAACGGCCAGAGCCTTGGTTCCTAGACTGCATTTGACCTGAGGTCTCATGTTTCCTCCATTCCACAGTGGGCAGAGTGTCTAATGAGGATGGCTCTAAAGGTTAGCTTATATAAGCACCAGTGTGTGTCCTAGAAGAACACAGTGCCTAAGAATGTTTTCATTTCATTATATGTGTTCGGGCATTTATCCTGGATGTATGCATGTGTGCCATATGCATGCAATGCCCATGGATTCCTTGCAACTGGAGCTACAGAGGGTTGTAAGATGCTGTGTGCATGATGGGAACCAAACCTGTGTTCTGGAAGAGCGGCTTGTACTCTTAACCACTGGGCCATCCTACAGTTCCCTAAAGTGTTTTTAAAACTGTGCTTGTCACACCTACAGGTGGCACTCTTTTTAGCTTTAAATTGTTTGAACAAAATACTTCTGACAGTATTTCTGAGGTAATCCAATTCCAAAATGTATTTAGGATCGAGTGCTTTATAGAGATTGGGAAAATTTTGATAAAGACTGTTTCCTTTAGTAAACTGACTTCAAGAAAGCACACATTTTCCTTTGTCATATGTTATCATGAAGTTTATTATTCAAAATAAAATGGATCTATTAGAGTTGTAATTTCTACACATCTGAAGGCCTTTTGAAAGGTTTCTTCAGGTTTAACACTTCACTAGATGGCCTTATAAAAATGCAGACTCATGATCTTGGTTTATTACCAGGAAGAAATAAGGATTCAAATCAGCCAAGGATAGGAAGCACAGGGTCAGAATCCAGGAAAGTACCAAGTGCAGGACTGCTTTTGTCTATGCCCAGTGCAGCACTAATGCCTTTCTTTCCTGGTGTTGACAGAATATCAGGGCACTGCAGCCCGTCAGAGACGCTCACTGTAGGCCTTAGCATCCAGTCCCCCATGTTTGTATTTGGCTCAGACCTACTTTCGGTATCAACAATATGCAGAACTATCCCATGGCACTTTGCTTTTACTTTTAGGTTCATGGTTCCAAATCAATGAATATATTTGGAGGCTTTCGGCAGATGGTAAAGGAAGGAGGAATCCGTTCCCTTTGGAGAGGAAATGGCACCAATGTCATTAAGATAGCTCCCGAGACAGCTGTGAAGTTTTGGGCTTATGAACAGGTAATTGTTATCATCTGTGGAAATGACTAACAAAAGAAGCTAGCTAACTAACTCAGTAAAGATCAGCATGCAATACCTTCATTCCTAATATTTCACAAGGAAATTCCTTTTGGGAGCCGAGAATTAGATAAACTCAGTGACTCCACACAGCTGAATTCTGGGATTTTGGATGCTGTAATGCTATTTATAGAGGGAGGCTTTCCCCTACCCCTTTTCTAAGTAGGTCTTCAAAGCACGGTCTTAGATGACTCATCTTGAATTCCTAGTGGACACAGTGGACTTAATCTAAGTTTTACAAAAGTACTCCTGGAAAGAAAATTGTTCAGATGAATTCCTCTGTGTGAATGGAATAGTGTTTAGTTTAAAAATAATTCCACGAAGGCAGGAGTCTGGCTTCTCCCTGCACGTCAGCACCCTGGCAGAAGACAGGATAGTTGAAGTACTGTTTGTTGAGTGAATAAATTAGATAGTAAATGAGGCATTTGCCTTCCTGTCAGCATCCCTGTTGACGGGATTAAAACACAGGAGTGGGTTTAGAGGTTGGATTCTCCTACAGTTATTAGCAGAAACACTGGAGCTCCTGTAAAATTAACTTTTGCCTTTTCTTCCATTATTGTTTATCATGGTTTATATGAGCCTCAAAACTTTAACTCTGCACTGTAGTTTCTTATTCGAGTAAGTATAATGTTATTCTGGAGAGTTTGTATTGGAGAAGTACAATTCTTTTGCGATGACCCGGGTTAATGGTGTTCATTCCTTGATTTGGAAAAAAGCAAAGCAAAGAGCAGCTGGCCTCAGTCTTCACATGGAGACCATTCTGGGGGAAGTAAATTTATCTGACGCAAATGCCAGAACATTTAACTTATGACTGATTTTATGATCGGAATGCCAGCTCCTAAGACACATGTTCAAAACTAATGATTTTTTTCTGTTATTTCAATATGAGGAATCTCAGTATATCTTAAAGTTTGCCCACAGCACACTTTTGCCATTTGTCAGATTCTTATCCTGGCTACTCCAACAGCCTTCCTCCCTTTCTCCCCTTTTAAATGATGCTGGAATCTGAACTTAAGGTGCTACATGTGCCAGGCAAGAGCTCTACTGTTGAGTTCTGTTGCTAGTCCCATGGAAACCCAATTTGGAAACCTACTACCTAGGAGATGCAGTCTGCTAGGACTATTAAAGTAGAGGGTACATCTTGAGGCATCTTATCCCACTGTAAGCAAACAGATTCCGAGGATCTGATTTGTGTTTTGCCACCACAAAAAACCACCAAAGGTGTGGCTTAAACAATAGAAATTTTTATGTCACAGTTCTCAAGCTTAAGGAGAGTCCGATCAAGGGACCAGGCAGGGGAGATCCTTCTCCTGGCTTCTTCCTCTATAGTCATATGGCCTTGGTGCATAATTTGGCAGAGTGTACCTTCTGATAGGATGCTAGTTCCAGCCTGAGGCCTCAGTACCTCTTCTAAGCATAATTGTCTTCAACGATGCCATCTCCTGACACCATAGCAACGGTGGTTAGGGTTTAACATAAGAATTTGGGAGGAGCACAATTACCCTAAAGTAGACATTAATATGCATCTTCAATTCTCTCTCTCTCTCTCTCTCTCTCTCTCTCTCTCTCTTTCTCTCTCTCTCTCTCCCTCC
>NW_021620966.1:2888850-2893920 GCF_004785775.1 Grammomys surdaster
CTTTCTCTCTCTCATCCTTCTTTTCTTCTCCCTTCCCCCCCCCCCCCCCCCCCCCCCCTCTCCCTCCCCCTCTCTCTCTCTCTCTCTCTCTTCTTCCTTCCTTCCGTTTTTTTTTTTTTTCAGTATAAGAAGTTGCTTACCGAGGAAGGACAAAAATTAGGCACCTTCGAGAGGTTTATCTCTGGTTCCATGGCTGGAGCAACTGCACAGACTTTTATTTATCCCATGGAGGCAAGTACCATTATGTTCTGACTGCTTGGTGGTGTATGAACCTGCTAGCTGTACTTGTGTACTGATGTTAACCTAAACTCAACAGTCTAATCAAGCCTTTCCCATCTCACAGTTTGGCAACTGGGAATCTGGGTTTCCATGGCTCCAGGTTTTTGACAACCTCAGGGTGTCAGCCAGGGCTGTGCCACTCTAGAGGCTAACCCCTGATGTGGCTCTGCTTTCAGGCTCACTCTTGTGCCAGGCCTCACTGGCTGTTGGCTGGAAACTCATGCAAGCCTTTGTAGATGGTCTGTGTATCTTCACAGCATGGTCGCTTGCTTCCTTTATAGTCAGCACTACGAGCAAGAAGAGAGAAAGATTGTGATGGATGAAAACTGCTGTCTGCTGTCACTTCCACTGTACCCTGCTGTCTACACAGACTGACCCTGGTACCGTGTGGGAGAGGACTGTGCAAAGCAGAGCATCCCTGGAGACAGGACCCTCAGGGGACATCTCAGAGGCTGGCTGTCACAGTGCTGATACAGAATATTACTCTCATTCCTCTCCAGGGAGCTTTTGTACCACAGCCCAGTAATGGAAGGACAGTAATACCAACTAGTCATCATTGCAGTAAAGCATGGGCTGGCTAGCAAATCTCAGGCCACTTGAGGACTGCTGCGTACAGCCTCAGTTGTTGTTACTCCTGAAGAAGTCAGGGAGAAAGCAAAGGAAAAGCAATGGGATGTAACAGATCTCATATTTGAAGCTTGCAAAGAGTGAAATAGTTACTACTTGGCCTTTACAGAAAGTGTTTGCCAACTCCTGCTTTAGAGCAAAACTAACACTGTAGATGTGGATAATTGTATAGATACAACTAGGACTTTCCAATAACTGATTAAGACCTAAGCAAAATATACCCTTAACTTGAACCTCTTTGCCATGTGTGTATATGTGTGTGCATGTGTGTATATGTGTGTGTGCATGTTTGTATATGTATGTGTGTGTCGGTGTACATGTCTGTGTGGCTGCACATGTATGTGCATGTGCTTGTGGAGGCCAGAGGTCAACCCAGGTGTCATTCATCAGGAGGCACTGTGTATCTTGGTTTGAGACGGGGTCTCTCATTGGCCTAAGCTCAGTGTTACAGTCTTGGTTGATTGGCCCAGAGATGCGCCTGTCTTACCTCTCCAGGGATCTCATCCATTCCCACCCCTGGCTTCTTTATGTGGGTTTTGCAAGTCAAACTCAAGTCCTCATCTTGGTGCTGTAGTGCTTTGTAGACTGAGCTACCCCTGAGTCTCCAGAGATTACTCCACACACCCTTCATTTCAACTAAAACTTCCCACCTTTCCATCTTCCATCCTGTGCTTCAAGCTGAAGTCACTGGAATTGTCCCCAATGCCACCAGTCACTTTCCTTGCCAACTAATTTTATTATGACAAAAAAAATGATTATTTGGACCACATTTATTTATTTATTTATTTATTTATTTAGGCAAAACCATCCCTCAGACTCTTTATGAAATAATTGGCCCTTCTTGGCTCTAATTTTAGCTTCTCGGTGGAAATAACACCCAAGGGAGAATCTATCATCAGGCTGGACATTCTCTTGAGAGAGAATTTGCTAGTGCTTTATAAAAATCAATATTTTCAAATTGTTCGATGTTAAGTGAGAATGAGATTGTGTTGGATTCTTTGGTATTTAGGTTTTGAAAACCCGGCTAGCTGTAGCCAAAACTGGACAATACTCTGGAATATACGGTTGTGCCAAGAAGATTTTGAAACATGAAGGCTTTGGAGCATTTTACAAAGGCTACGTTCCCAATTTACTAGGCATTATTCCCTACGCAGGCATTGATCTCGCTGTGTATGAGGTGAGTGAGGGGACAGCCACGCTTC
Source organism: Grammomys surdaster (assembly GCF_004785775.1). NCBI lineage: Eukaryota > Metazoa > Chordata > Mammalia > Rodentia > Muridae > Grammomys > Grammomys surdaster. Next base: position 2,890,959 of record NW_021620966.1, read on the forward strand.
AGTGTGCAGGGTAGGTGGGTAGCTGGTTGCCATGGACTCTGACTTTGTGTCAAGGCAGGGAGAGTGGAGGAGAACGGTTGGGGGCCGGGCTGTCCATGTGCAGGTGTGTTCTTTGATCTTTCCAGTACCCCGATTTGGAGATCACCAATGTGTTGAGTGGTCTTTGTATTAGATTTCCTGGCATAGTTACTTTTGTCCAGCATGAATATGAACTCAAACTCAGCTTGGAAGCTGGCATGAGGGACAGGAGGGTGCACAGAAAAAAATGAGCAGAAGTTTATTAGAATCACTAAAACTGGCACTGCTAAATACAGTCAAGTGGGTGATGTCGTCTAGCAGTCTCCAGGGCTGGGGGCGGGGCATGGGGAATGCAGTCCGGCCTGTGAAGTGCAGCGAATGGAGATTTGAGTTCAGACGACTCAGAATATGAAGCACGGATCTCTCCTGCCCTTCAGGTCAACAAACTGTGGGTCACCCCTGCCACATGGGTCACTTAATAAATGTAGGAATCTGACAGACACTTACTGAACACACACTCCATTGCATTCGATGCTGGAGAGAAAGAAGGACTCAGGGCCTTTAAGAACCCCAGGTTCTGGTGAGGAGATGGGCAAGGCCACAGAGGAAGCTCAGCCTTGTTAGTCATGCCATGACAGATGCGAGCCAGCACACACAGCAGGAGGGGGCTAAGCCCCTGCTCTGGAGGGAAGATGTGTAATGAAAGCAACTCAGAAGGCATCCTTTATTATATATTCATTATTAACCTTAGCTTTACTTTTTCATAGATCCCCTCCAAAATAACTTCATTTTATTTTGAATAGTTTTATTGAGATATAATTCCCATGTCATGAGTTTCACCCACTTAAAAGATACAATTTAAAGACTTTTGGACTATCACATTGTTAACTTTTGAAATTATGAGAAAACAGAACTGAAAACTCCCTTTTTAAGCTATGAAATTCAGTAATGTTAATTATATTTGCTCTAGTGTGAAGCTTTCTCTACTGTAAATTTCTCAACTATTTTTTTTATCAACCCAAACTATTATGCAGTAACTCTCTACCTCATCTTCCCCTCAACCGCAGAACCTGTAGTTTACCCCTAGTCTCTATGAATGTATGTATCTTAGGTGTCTCATTAGTGGAGTTAGGCATATTTGTGAGTCTGACTTACGTCACTTAACATAATGCCTTCAAGGTTCATTCATGCCTCACTCTCTACTCTTCTTACTGGTTCAGAAATAGTCCATCATATAAGACGTGCAATCATGTGCCACATAATACTGTTTGGGCCAATGAGAGGCCACGTATATGATGAGGTCTCTGCAGATAACGGAGCTGAAAAATATGTGTGGCTTGGTGATGTTTTAGGTGTTTAAACACCAGTAGCTCAAGGCATGGTGATGATGTTGGTGTAAAGAAACCGACTATGAAGCCTGTTGAAGAAGACTGACCCAGTCATGTGCATGATTCTCTGCCACAGTGTTAAACAGTTGCTGCTGACTCCTTATTCTCTGCATTGAACTTTCCATATAAAATTTATTTTAAAAAGTAGGAACAGAGGTAGCATTCCCAGACGCCTCCTACTTAGTCAGCATCCCTCTAATATAAAAATCTTGATACTGTAACAATCTATGTCAGGTCAACTACAATTACATATAAAGCCCACTCCGTCACACCTCTGGGCACCCCTGTCCTGTTTTGATGACGAGCAGAATGTCTTTTTACAGTATGTCCCCTAACATGGGTTTACAATGACTTCTCTGCCTTTTGAAAACTATACTAGGTTAAAGCTGTCTACATACCCGCATTACAATATCACAAGGCTGCCATTTTCTATTTAATCACTTTCACTGTAGACTTTCCGTGTGGTCTGCTGCTGTCTATTGCCATTTTGTTTCAGACTGAAGGATGCCTTTTGTCATCTCTTGCAGGTCTGGTACATTCTTCAGCTTTTATTTGTCCATGGAGCTCTTAATTTCTTCTTTATATTCAAAAGACAGTTTTGTGTATATACTGTACTTGGTTGCCAGGATCCTTTTATTGTTTAAACTTAGCACTTTGAATATAACACTCTGACTCCTCCCAACCCACAGGGTTTCCATTGAGAAATACAATACTATCAAACAAACAAACAAATAAAAAAACTTAAAATATTTGAGCTAAGGTATTAGTTATATTTTTTATTATTGTTCTGATAAGATGCCACAACTGAGGCAACTTATAGGAATGTGTTTATTTGGGGCTTACATTTTCAGAGTGTGAGTCTATGCCCATCATGGCAGGGAACATGGTAGCAGGCAGGCAGGCAGGCATGGCACTGGAGCTGTAACTGAGAGCTCACATCCTTATCCACAAGTAAGGGTCAGAGAGAGAGAGAGAGAGAGAGAGAGAGAGAGAGAGAGAGAGAGAGAGAGAGTGTGTGTTTCAAAAGCATGTCAGTGATGTGAAGTGTCATCATGGCCATCCTGGAACCCAAACTCACCTTGTGCCTGCATACGAGTCCTCACCAAAGCCAGGGGGTAGCTGGCCAGCTGCCCACAGGTGCTGGATAGGGCTCCACAGCCCAGCAGCACCACCACGCCGGGGTTGACAGAGTCTTTTGCAAAGTTGTCCAGCCAGTAAGACTTCAAAAGCTGCACCAGAAACAAAGAAGAAATCAGCAAAGGAGACATTCAGCCACTGTGTTAACGTGGACATCTTTGGGGCTGTTTCGTGTAGTCAGTCAACTCTTTAAAAGTAAGTTATTTTGAGCATAAAAATATATGCTAATACACACATTTGTAGTGGTTTGAATGAGAATGGACCCCATAGGCTAGGTTTGAAGACTTGGCCCCCAGTTAGTGGAATTGTCTGGGAGGAAATATGTCACTGCAGGTGGGCTTTAAGGCTTACAAATCCACCCATTCTCAGTTAGCTCTCTCTCTCTCTCTCTCTCTCTCTCTCTCTCTCTCTCTCTCTCT
>NW_021620966.1:2894320-2905835 GCF_004785775.1 Grammomys surdaster
CCTCCCTCCCTCTGTGTATGTGTGTTATTGCTACTCCTTTATAGAAATAGTCCATGTTTTAAGATCATAAGGTTTAACATACAGCAGATTCATGCTCAGGGCTTTGCCCCCTCCCCCACTTTATGTTATCTTCCATGAATAGGGATTTAAAAATTAGTGGCAGTTTGTGTAAAGAATTTGGGGTTTGCTAAACTCTCAAAGTAGGTGGTAGCCTGACTGCTTGTCAGTTCTGTTTAGACCCCAGGCTTGGCACTGAGTCCTCCTCTCTGTGACATTCTCTCCTCTGGCTCCCAGGCCGTGCTACCCCTTACCCTCCTGACACTTCCTGACTACTGTCTTCCTGCTGTTTCTGGCTGCCTGCCCCATGGAAACATGCACTCTTTGTCTTTCTTTTCCGCTCTTCTTTTTCCCTGGCCATATTCATCCACTGTAACTTCCCTTATGAAAGCACACCAATGCAGCCATCCCTCCTTCAGTCAAGCAGCCAGTCACTCAGTGACACTCTTCTGAGACACGCTGTCAAATGGATGCTAGAGTTAGAGAATGCAACAATTCAGGTGTGAAACAGTCACTGTGGAGTGGAAAAGACATGGGTGCGACCAGAAAGCAGCCCTTTAAAACACCTCATGGCATCAGATCTAGCCTAACCCCAGCCAAAGCCTTGGACTGCAGTGCAGGAGCTTGCTGGACACAGGCCTGCAGTGGCTTATTTGCGGAGCTGAGAGCCAATCGTGTCTGTAGAGAGGAATGCAAACTAGCAAACTAAATGTGTGTAGTCTCTCAGTTAGCTAGGGTGACCACTTTTGGAGCTTGATGCTAATATCATCCATATTTGGCAAATGACTAACAGGCAAGAACAGTTAAGGAATGTCTACAGGGTTATGAATTTGAGCTGGAGTCGAGCTGCAGTTCAGACCCACTTAGGGATTTAAACTGATGCACAGCGAGCCCTCCCCTCCAACCCCCCCATCCCCATCAGCTCCAGTCCTGGCCTAGCACGGCTGCTAAGATCTGCCATTTTCCATCAAGGCCCAAACGTTTTGTGTCTCTTCAGACATTTTTTGTTACTCTTCAGAATTTTCAGAATAAATTCCAAAGTTCTCAGTGGGGGTTTCGAAGTCTTTAGCAATCACAGGATGCTTCAGCTTTAGCTCCGCCTCGGTTCTCTGACTCCCACTACGCTGCTGCTGTGTTACTTTTCCAGACATCTGTCTGCTCACCGAGATAGGGCAAGGACAGACTAAAGAAACAGGTCCACTCACGTCTAGCGTCTAGCGTCGTGTATCAGTGAGTTTGGTGGGGTTCTTACTGGAGCTTGGGTGATAGCTCCTTACAGGAGCTAGAACAACTCAAAGACAGCTGCATCACCAGCTGCCCATCACCCCTCAGCCTGCAGCCAGCGCAAGCCACCACCCACAGAGGCTGAATCATTGGAGCTCCCTGTATAATCTGCAAGAGACTCGTGCTGGAGCTTCCTGTTCTGCCCACAGGAAGTTATAACTGTTCACGTGACCCCAGGGATCAGGGAGCGGCCTTGTGAATCATCTAGTTTCAGAAGCTGTCTGAGCTTGGCAAGTTTTGTTGACTTCCTTAGTCTTCGGGGTCACTCTAGCCCATGGAAATGCTTCAACTTGTAGGAAATAGACAAATAACCCATTGTGTGTGCACCTCCAGCTCCTTGGTACTCTACGGGCGATGATCACATGCAACAATCACCGTGTCCCCTCACCCATGCCTGTACCCATCTTTTGTTGTACCAACAGTTCAAGGCTGCCTCCTCCTCTCCCCACCTTGTTCGTTTTTCTTCTCCTCCTTTCTTCACTCCCTTCTCTCCTTCTATTGAGATAATTACAAGGCCCAGGTCTCTGTGCTCTTTCTGAGCCTCTCCAAATCTCCTCTTTCCCTGTTATGTAGAATTTAACCATTCTAGTCAGTACTTGGATGGGTTGTGATAGAGTGTTGGGCTTCAGTGTCACCAACCACAGGTTCTCAGTTTTGGTAACGAAGGAGTCGGGAGAAGCTCATGTCTTTCCGAGTTTCCAGTTCCTCCTGTATGTGTTTATCCTGGAGGGCTGGCACAGAGAGTAAGTAACCTAATATCCAGCACATTTCTCATTCATAATGAGCTGCTGTGCCTGTCACTGTAACTCACTGGTGATGCTTCACAAAGAGAGTTGCTTTTGGAACTGGTTTTTATCGGTTCTTTGTGTTCTAGACCCCATGGCGAATCCCCAGCTGTATGTTGTAACAACGATTCATGCTTAAATACTGGATTAGCCTGGTTCTCCCCATTTTTATTTATTTTGTTTGTCTGCTTGTCTGTTTGTTAGCCACGGTAGAAGGAGCCCCGCAGCTGAGCATGGTTGGCCTTTTTCAGCGAATAGTCTCCAAAGAAGGAGTGTCAGGACTTTACAGAGGCATCACCCCGAACTTCATGAAAGTGCTCCCTGCCGTGGGCATCAGCTACGTGGTGTACGAAAATATGAAGCAAACGCTGGGTGTAGCTCAGAAGTGACCAGGCCAGGTCCCTGCTTTTCCCTGATGACCGAGACTGTCAGTGTTCTCCAGTGACTTCTGGGATTGCAGCAAAAGAAGCTGTTTTCTCTGCCAAAGGGAAGAGTGTAGCCATGATCTCTTTAAGCCTTTGGGATCAGTTTTATACCTTCAGTAACATTCTGAATCATGTTTCAGTAAGTGACGAAACCACAAAATTGTACTCTATTTTTGCTGATAGAGATCTCTGCCTTGCACCCTAAATCTGAAAATGTACTGGCTTGAGCTAAAATCATTTTGTGTGGTAGGATTATAAATCACTGACCCTTGTTCCGATTTGTTCAAGCTCATGTCAATTTGTTTTTACCCAATTTTTTTTTTTAAAAATCCAAAATGATCAGAAAGCTTAAATTGTTTTATACGTATTTTGGATGTCTTTATAGATGTAAAATTCCCCAACAGAGGCATTAGTTAAGAAAAAATCACTATATTTAAAGTCTACCTTGCACAGTTTATCTCTTCATCTGTAAGCAGAATAGGAATGAATTATAGAAGCCACATTCAGTGGACAGGGGCCGTGTGGTAATGGCACCCTCGTTTCCCTCTTACTGTCAAAGTCTTTGAGCCTGTGCTTCTCAAATGGAGTGGCACAAAGTTAAGACACCAGCACATTTTAATAGTAGTATGTATTCATCTTACCTGTTTTAATCTGTATACATATGGATCTACATATCCACTTGCCTCAAGACTTAGGAAGATGACAGAAAGTTTTTAATGTGTAAAATCATTTCAATTTTTTAAAAAGCTAAAGCTGATTTTGTAGTCAGTTATCTTTTATGATTTGTTTTAAAACTTAGAAAAATCTTATTTCTTCTATAAGAAGATGTCCGACAGTCTTAGCCTGGCAGTATTGGCACATGCCTTTAGTCCCAGCACTCAGGAGGCAGAGGTGGGCACATTTGTGAGTTCGAGGCCAGCCTGGTCTACAGAGATTTCCAGGGCAGCCAGGGCTACATAGAGAAATCCTGTCTCCAAAACAAAAACCAAACCAACCAAACAAAACATAGTTTTAACATTTTAAGATTTAGTCTATGTACTCATTTGGTTTCTGGCAATTTCTGTTATAGTTGCTTTCTGAAAAGTCTAGTGGAAATCTTTGCCTTTAACCTACCTACCTCTTTTATTTTTTGAATCAAAGAGAAAGATGGCCTTGTGTTTATGAAACTTATTCTAAAACATAGCTTGATTTGTATAACTGATGCCTGCTATTATCTTGGTATTTTTGTACTGTGTAAGGAAAGGAAGGGACTCCACTTCCTCTTCAGGGTTATTGTACTTTTGATTAATACATAGAATGACAATATTAAGGTATATGATTCATACCAGTTTTATACATAACAATTATGGAAATGCATATTTCTGTTAATGTCTTTGGAATTTTAAGTTGATAAAAACTATGAAAGTAGCTATACTTCATTATGAAGTTAAAGTGCCCGGAGTGAACATATATAAGGTATGACTGATTTATCTGTACGTCTTGTATCTTTTGGGGGAAAAACCCCTCCTATTGAACACAGCTTATTCTGATATTGCTACACAGTTACTGCTCATTTGTATTAAAGATATGTGTCTGTTTTTAAAATGAATTGTTTTCTAATTGTCCTAGTCTCCCTCTGTTGCTGTGACAAAACACTCTCAGTAAAAGCAACTTAGGGAGGAAAGGGCTATTTCACCTTACCGGATATCCTGATATCCATCGCTGAGGGAAGTCAGAGCAGGAAGAAACAGGAACCACGTGGGTGGTGGGTGAAGACAACAGCTCACAGACACACAGGCCAGTCTGAGCTGGGCGATCTCTCAGGTGAGACTCCCATCTTAGGTGACTCTTTGCTTTGACAGTTGACAGAGCTAACTATGACGTTTTAAAAAGAATTTATAAATAATACTTTTTTTTTGGTGTCATGAATTTATACCACTGACAGGGGGTTGAAACAATGCTTTTCAATCTGACTCTGGAAAGTCTTTCTCAACCTTTTGCCTCTCCTGAGTGGCTATAAGTATCATGCATTTGGGCACGAGACACTTTCACATGCTATTCAAAGTCTGTATTTAAGAGCAAGGATTCCAGCCCAAGGGCTTCCCAATATCAAGAAGATTACAAGGTTGCAAGATTAGCATGGCACATCTTGGTAGGTAGGGAGTGTTTTTACCTTGAAATTATGGGAAACAGAACACCAGTAAGTTTACTAGTCAGTAATTGAGAACAGTTCCTTGGAGATGTTCCCTAAACAAACAAGGTCCAAATGTCTTTACACTGGGGTTTTGTTTTGGGAAATGGTGGGTAAAGGCCTGTTTCTGATAAACATGTTTCCATAGCAGGCAGAATAGGTCCCTACTGTCCAGGCCCCCTTGTTGGCCTATTCCCTGGGTAGTCTCTCCATCTCCAGGAAGAAGGTAAAATTTTAAAGAGAATTAATTTAGAGACATGGAATGTAAAATCTACACTTCCTCTACAAATCACAGAGACTTTCACGTCTAGAGTTTCTCGGGACTGTAGCTGTCCTTGCTGATTGCTTTGGATCTGCCCTGTTTTGTTTTTTTGTTTTTTGTTTCACACAAAGTTTGAAATATTGGGAACAAGTTTTTCATTCCCTTATTCTAAGTTTGACCTTGTCCTGTTTTGAGCTGACATCCACAAAGACAATAATAAACAGGGGGTGTTATTTTGTCATTCATGAAGGCGGGGTTGGAGTGGAACGGTTCAAGGATTTTGAGGCATTCTGAGATATCCTTCAAACCAAGCCTGTCCCAGACTCGTAGCATTTCCTAGACATCCATGTCTTCCAATGAGTTACCTGTGGCTCAGAGGAGGTTAGTTTGAGTTCTACCTATATGTATCCCCTGCAGACATGCATCCCCCCAAGCCAGCCTATGTCATCTTGAAACAGGTGCCCACATGAATCTTGGTGTGTGACATTGAAATGTAATCAATCTAAATCTGTCAGGAGACTCCCATATCACTTAACAACTGAAGCAGTAGCGTGGGGGATCTTGGCCTCTCTGGACAGTAGCCACTGTCCACATTGGTCAATGCCAAGAAACCTTTTATCCCAGTATCCATGTATCTGATTCCAGCCATTGTGCCATGCTTGGAATGGGCTCAGTTGAGATGATGTAGGACTATAACCTGGCAGTCTGTCTCCTTTCCTGTCACTGGGTTCCCCACTTTCCTCTGTGATGTTGAGAGTTTCCTCTGCTCACTTCTCTGGGACCCTGACATCTACTCTACTGGTAGTGTATGTGTGTCTGAAGACAGAAGAGCCTTTCACTGAAAATGACTTCCGTTTTCACATTTCCACGTCACAGAGGGGAGGAAATGCTGACTTGTGGCTGGAGATGAGAGAAAAGGGAACATATAGAGAGACAGATCTCATATTGTGTCTCTAGGTTGATGTGCTGTGCCTCAGGTTGGAGCCTCTGGTGCCACGTGGCACGGAGCACCACACTCAGAAGGGGTCCTTACTATCATTTGTTTAACATAAGCCACAGGTCATTCTATCAATGGAGTGTCCAAATCCCCTAGCATTCCTGGTATGTGGCCATGTGGGCTCACAGGAGACAGCTCAATAGGCAGCATCCAAGTAGAAGAGTCCAGCCCCACCCATAACCCATCTATTGGAGCTGCAACTAGACAGCAAGCCTAGGGTCAGGAAGCAGTGCTTCTGGGCTGAGCTATCAAATATATACAGTGACTGTATCTTTTTAATAGAAATTAATAGCAATTGTTTAGTGCAACCTGGAAAAAATACAACAAATGAAATGAAACAGAAGAAAGCAGGAACAGCCAGATGGGCTGTAGCTCTGACCTCATCGATTTCACAGGACCTTGTCAGTCATTTTCTTTTTTTTTTTGTTTTTTTTTTTTGGGTTAGATCTTTCTTTTTTTTTTCTCTTTTTTTTTTAAATTTCTTTTTTTTTTTTTTGAACATGAAATGCTTTTTTTTATAGCATGTTTTACAAGAGGAGGGGGTAAGAGGGTCCAGGTGGTGGAAAAGTACAAAATCTTCTTGGCCTGTGCCTTGAAACATGTCATGGTCTATATGGTACACTGCCTTCAATTATGATCTACCTGCAGTTCTTCAGAAGATATGGTACACTGCTTGAGTTATGGTCTCCCTGCTATTCTTAAGAAGACATGGTACTCTGCTTTGAGTCTATCTGCAGTTGCTAAGCAGGATCTTGCAGTTGCCAAGCTTCAGAGGACATTGTGCAGGTGGGGAAAGGTAGGGGGTAAGGGTAAGGGCGAGGGTCCTGGCTTCTGGCATCTCCCCCTTCTCTGTTTAGTTAGAGAAGGCGTCTTATGTTCAATCCCAACTATGTGAGTTTTGAATTTGGATGTCTAATTATGGGGGGTCTTAGACAAGTTCACAACCCCAAAACACTGATGTGAGACGAGTCACATCGATGGTCGAAGGCTTTAGGCTGTCGACGATGGGCAACGTCAAGGGACTCTGATGTGGGTGAAAGGAGGGTGAGAGCCCTGTCTTAGGCCATGTAGGCTGCACCCACTCCCAGCACCACGCACTCCTTTTCGGCTGCATTGGGTGGGCCCCTGGGAAGTGGACCTACAATAATCCCGTCATTGGGCTAACTCACAGCCATCCTAGTCTCTTGTAAATGTTCAAGTTACCAACCATTTGTCAGTTTGGGGTGTAATATTGTCATAAAGGAAGGCTCCCCAATGTTAGCGGCCATATCAAGGGTGGCCTTGGTTTAGGAAAAAGCCAATTTTTGTTGTGGTGATCAAGAGGCCAAGCTCTCTAGCGAGAGAAATGAGGGCAAAGCCAGGCATACCAGGAACCCTTCTGGAGGGCGTGGAAGTCTAGGGGTCGACCGTAGGGGGAGGCAGGGGAGCTGACAGCTGTGTCAGTCTCCTGCGGAGTCACTTCTGGATCCTCTGCAATTTTCAGCTTATGGTAATGAACTTCAACTGCCTTCTCGATGGCAGCATCAACCTGGTTCCGTGGACGACAGGTCACGGGTGATGATCTCTGTCTTGGTCAATCTTGATGTCGTGAGCACATCCTCTCAATGAGGGTCCGTCCGGATGGGTCCGTGCCTCGAGCCCCACGTCTGGGTGCCACTTGACCCGACCGGCGGGTCCTGGTTATTCGTGGGGGCGAGGAGGACTGCAACCTGCTATTCTTCAGAAGATATGGTACACTGCTTGAGTTATGGTCTCCCTGCTATTCTTCAGATGATATGGTACACTGCTTTGAGTCTATCTGCAGTTGCCAAGCAGGATCTTGCAGTTGCCCAGCTTCAGGGGACCTTGTGCAGGTGGGAAAAGGTAGGGGGTGAGGGTAAGGGCGAGGCTCCTGGCTTCTGGTCCATCTGGGTTAGAACTTCTAATAGCAGGCATCACGGGTGATTCAATTTTACCTGGAAAGAAAAAAGAAGGGGATTCTCAGGGAGATTTCTCTTCCCTGGATGTAAATTGTTATTCATCGTATTTATGATTGGGCCTGGCTTTGTGAGGGTATCTATTTTTTTCATTAATATTTGTGGTAGCCGGTTAGCTGTGCCTTCTGTGGTATTGGGCAGGCATATCAGTCCTCGGCTCCATAAGGGAACTGGGACTGGGGCATTCCCTTTATGGGTATGAGGGTCCTTCCCCATATCTGTGGCAAAGTTTTGTTGGTCTTGGTGGTGCCCGAGGTCACCAACATGGTCAGCAAGAGATTTGCCATGAGCTTTCAGCTTTAGAGAGAGAAAAGTGAACAAGGCATGATGGAGAGTATTTCAGGGGGACTCCTTCTGAGGGGGTACCGTTCCCCCTCTTTTGTTTTTAAAGCCAATTTTTCAGAGTTCTTGTAAAATCAGGGCAGAAGCGCCAACAGTTGCTCCTTCCACACTCAGAGAGTCATGAAGGCCTTATTTAAGGATATATAAATCTATATTAATAATCTTTTGTCAAAGGACTTTTATAGCTCCACTGACAATTAATCAGACTATATGATATATCGATTAGAAATAGCTTTTTCTACTTTTTGTGAGATTACCTCTCTTTTGTCAATTAACTGTTGAAGAAGTTAGGGTTTACCTCTCTCTTGAGAATATTGAACAGAGATTTAAATTCTTTTGTGGAGAGCTTAAAATAGTATCTTAGCCAATTTGCATCTCCTAGAAACTTTTGAAATTAATTTAAAATAAATAGACTTCCTTTTTTTTTAAATCCTTTATCTGTGTGGGGTTTTTATTGGGTATTATACGTATTTACCTTTCAATGTTGTCTCCTTTCTCATTCTCCCCCCAAATCCCTTATCCCCTACCCCCTCCTCCTAATTTTTGTGATGGTGTGCTCCAAACATCCTCCCAGTCCCATCTCCCTGCTCTCGAATTCCAACACAGTAGGGGATCCAAACTTTTGGGGACCTTGGCTCTCCACTTTCACTGGAGTCTTGTCAGTCATTTTCAAAAGACAATATACATCATTTATTACACGGATGTGATGAGTTAGAGAATACTCTTTGCATGAGAGTTTACAACATCTCATCATCATGACATAGGCTAAGTATATTCCCCGCCTCACACTGTTTCTGTTCAAAGGGAAAAAAAGCACTCAGGTTGGTCAAATTGAGAGGGCTGTTAAATAAAAACACTTCACTTTACATGACAGTGCTTTACAAGGAGCCTTCTACATGGTGGTACTGAGCAGTTTCCTTTAGTAGAAAAGAACATTTTGTTACTTGGCTTTGAATGCCACCACCACCTGGTGGTGCACTGTTTATTCTATTAATCTACCTGGTATTAACAGAAGTTTGGACCATGAAGCTCTGTTATATTTGGCTGTAGAAACGCTTATTTTTTTAAGCTCGTTATTTAAAAACAACACTCAGTCACTGTACGTATTTATGGGATCCAATGTGGACTCCACAGTTATTTCTTGAGGCACACTGCCTCAGTGGCCTCTATATTCCACTAGGTGGCAGACTTCTCCCAGCGAGCGCCGGAGCCTATTGGTACCTGGGAGAAGACAAAGCCTTCCAACTTTGCTTTTTCCCTTTGCTTTGACCTGGAAAATCACTGGGCTACCTCGGAGGCCGGATTTAGATTTCCTGCTCAAACCACCGTTACCCTATTTAGAGAAGTGAAATTAGGGTCAGCCTGTTACCATTCCAGGAGAGGAGACGACAGAGAAGCTTTCATGTGTTCCTCTGAAGAGAAGAGCTTGTTCTTGCTTTTAACGACATTTTCCCCAAACCAGAAAGATGCCGTATTTTAAAAGTGAAATTAAACACGATCGAAAGAACAAACAAGGCTGCTGATGTAGCGAGCTGTGGGTGCATGTTCACAACCTGGAAAATATTGCCGGGATTTTTATGTGGGTAAATATTTTTTTTTTTCATTTCCCGAAATCATTTGAGAAGAGTCATTGTAACTCAAGCTTACGACACAAGTGTGGAAATAAAAATAAAATAAGCAATTAATAAACTGGTCTCAAAATTTAGTTTTTTTTTTTCTGATCCTTTTGGGGGTGGGGTGGGATTTTCTTTTTGTGCTACAGGAATTGTCATCATTGATTTTGTGGCGTACTGTGGTCGATATGTTCTACAAGAAATTAAATTGAGGGGCCAGGGGATGGCTCAGTTGGTAAAGTGCCTACTGTGTAAACGTGAGGACCTGAGCCCAGATCCCCAGCACCCTGGCACAGCTGCCCAGTGCTAGACATGGGCAGATCCCTGGGGCTTGCTGGCCAGCCAGTTCAGCGGAATCCTTGAGCTCCAGCTCCAGTGAGAGACTCTGTTTCAAAACCTAAGGTGAAGAGCAACTGAGGAAGACATCCAGTGTTGACTTCTGGCCTCCACACAGATGTGCACACACATCCAAGTGCACCCACACCCCGTGTTCCCATAGCTACAGTGAAATAAAAGAGAAGCTTCTCGTTAATAGATACTTGCTGTGTACCTGGAACAGTAAAGCTCAGAGGAGGAATTCAGTTGGAAAATCATGCAATTCAAATCATGTCATGTCGTTGACCTGGAATTCCTTTTGGTTCAAGAATCAAGTAGAAATAGAAATTCTGGTAGCTAGGTGTAGAGGGGCAGGTTGCAACCCAAGTACTTAGGAATAGGAGACAGAGAGATTAAGAATTCAAGGTCACTTTTGGCTAGGTAGTTTGAGGCCAACCAATGATACAAAACGGTAACAACAAATAACAATAACAGACAAACAAATGAACAAACAAACACTCAATAAACCTCTTTGTTGCCACATAGACGTTTTGATCAGAAGGAAAAACAAAACAAACAAAAAACAAACCAGAAATTAGGGCATGAAGGAGAAATGTCAGGTTCTGACATCATGATGTGTTTGACACCAGGTTGTCCACCCAGGTTTCTTACCCAGCCCCCTTCTAAAGACAGGAATTGAGGAAGGTGTAGGTGTGGGTGTGTGCCTGTTTGTTCCTCCTTCCCCTCATTCTCCTGCTGTTTTGACTTTTAATTTTAAGGCCTGGGTATTAGACCTAGGGGACTTGTGCCTGTCAGGCAAGCAGTCTACCACAGAGCTACGGTCCCATGCATCTTTCTTCCCCCCTCTTCCCCAAACCCCCGACCCCCCCATCTGATGTGTTTATAAAAAGATAAAGGGATAAAGAGTATGTTTTGTGGGTGTGTGGTGAGGTATGGGGGAAGGGGATGTCTCTTCCCACTGAGGGACCAGCCACATACAGATATAGTATAGAATAGAGTTTATTCAGGGCATGGGGAGGGGAGCCAGGAAGGTAGTAGAGGCAGAAAGAAGGAGAGAGAGAGGGAGAGAGAGAGAGAGGGAGAGAGAGAGAGAGGGAGAGAGAGAGAGGGAGAGAGAGAGAGAAGGAGAGAGAAAGAGAGAGAGAGAAGGGGAGAGAGAGAAGGGGGAGAGAGAGAGAGGGAGAGAGAGAGAGAAGGAGAGAGAGAAGGAGAGAGAGAGAAGGGGAGAGGGGGGGAGAGAGAGAGAAGGGGAGAGAGAGAAGGGGGGA
>NW_021620966.1:2905935-2916264 GCF_004785775.1 Grammomys surdaster
AGAGGGGGGGAGAGAGAGAGAAGGGGAGAGAGAGAAGGGGGGAGAGAGAAGGAGAGAGAGAGAAGGAGAGAGAGAGAAGGAGAGAGACAGAGAAGGGGAGAGAGAGAGAAGGGGGGAGGGAGGGAGGGAGGGAGAGAGAGAGAGAGAGAGAGAGAAGGAGAGAGAGAGAGAAGAAGTAGAGGCTGGCTATGAGCACGTGGAGAGAGTGGAAGGAGGGAGAAGCGAAGCGGTGAGGGGACAGAGAGATCAAAAGAGTAAGAGAGCAAGAGAGGAAGGAGGGGGCAAGCAGCCCCTTTTATAGTGGGCCAGGCCTACCTAGCTGTTGTCAGGTACCTGTAGGGAGGAGCATACCTCTTTACAGAGACCTCTTTACAGAGGTCAACTTGGCATTGAACTCTCCATCCTCCCAACTCCGCCTCCCAAGTGCTAGAATTAAAGTGTCAGGCACTGTACCAGGGACTGGAATGTCTCTTTCCACTTGTCTGTTAAGTAAATGTTACAACTTTGAAATTTGTCTCCCCATGAAAATGCTGAGGCATGAGTGCTCTGGAGGAAAAAGACTCTGAAATTCAAAGAGACAGCCAGGGTGATAGCCCTGGCACCTGTGGAGGCTTATATCTCCTCAGCCTGCCATGTTTTCAGTTTCAGTTCACAAAGAAAAAAAAAAATCTGTGCTTGAAATGGAAATACCCAGAGGGGTGAGAGTGGAGAATGAGTACTTTTCTGTAGTGGGAGGATATTCTCAGCAAAAGATCAACATTTAAAAGTCATAAAAGATTTTAATCAACATGAGAAATCAAAGATTAGAAAAGATTAAAGTGATGGCTCACAAAGAGGCTAGGGTATATTTATATACATCACAGTCTTAATTATTATTTATTTTAATATTGGAATATTGTTTTTGTGTATGATACCCAAACTGCTTAACATTTAAATGTTGATTAATACTAGTTATTTTTAATTTCCTGGCACAGTGGTCTGAAAACTTGACCACACAAGAACTACCTGGGGTGGTTTTAAAAACATCATCAACAACAGCAGCAGCAGCAACAACAATGCCTAGCTAAGGTAGCTGAGGTTGGTGGGAATGCTCAAACAACCAATCAAATACTCAATCCAATGCTCAATCCTCACGTGTCAGCACCCCACCCTCAATGTTCTGGGATTATTGGCAAGTGACACCACACCCAGCTGGTGGCAGGTAGCTTTTAAAACTCTTTACTCATATCCCAGAGCAAAGGGATCTGAGGGTGGAAGGCAATGTGACGCCCCAGGTGATTCCTGGGTTTAGCCTGGGAGGAGGGTCCCTGAAAATTGCTTTCTCTCTGGATGTTGTGTGCACATATTTGTAGTTTGGATCAAATAACTGTAAATGAAGCACGGTGTTTTCCAGTGTCCTTCTAGACAGCAGACTAGTTAGATAGGGGACGAGCAGATGGAGAGGCAATGGTGTGACTAACAAGGCAGTTAGAGCCGAGAGCCTGAATTGGTATATACATATACATATAATTAATTTTAATTTTTTATATTTATAAATATAAAAAATTGAGACTGAAGCAGGAATATTGAGAGGCTGAAACCAGTCTGGACTACATAGCTAGTTCACTTCCTTTCCTTCTTTCTTTTTTTTTAAACAGCACCTCCAGGTGGTTCTTATGCAACCAAGTTTGAAGCCACTGTGTTAGGGATTAAAAAAAAAGAGAGAGTGAAAACCTGGTAAAAATCATTAGAAATTCAGGTCAAGATTTCAGGCCAGCAGTTGTGGAATTCTAAATGCACCATTTGGCAGCCAGGAGCATCGAAACGCTATTTAAAGCCATGAAGTCAGACGATCCCCTAAGGAGTAAGTAGAGGTGGTGGGTAAGGATGATGATTGGTCTCTAGCAGGAGGTGAGAGAGTGGGGAAGAAGGAGTTTGGTAAAGAAGGGCAGCTGAGGCATCTCTCCCTCCAGGAGAGGACAGAGAACAAGTCTGGTCTTGCGCCCCCTAGAGGCCACTAGGAGAAGATGACCGGAGTGGGTGGGTGAGAGTTCTCTGCTCCAGCATCTCTGGGGAAACCACAAAGAGAGAAGATGCTGGGTTAACCCAGGCTTTCACTAGGCAGTTACTGGGAAAGCCAGAGAGGAAACGACTTTGGAGTTCTGGGAAGGGACTGTGAAGTGAGGTCCAGCGAGTCAGAGTAGAGAGATGGGGAACTGCACACAAATGTGTGTGGGCCCATGAATCAGAGGTTCCAGAGAACAAGGGTACTGGGAACGGTTGGCAGGTAAATCGACAGGAAAGAGTTGGGTCAGGCAGAGAGTTTGAATTATAAATATAACGGAGAAATGGTTTGGGGTGAAGATATTTTTGGGAGTGGTGGTGGGGTAAAGTTGGGGACGGAATACAGAGCTTTAGTAAGTAATAGTAGGTAAGTGCTCTACCATTGAGCTACACCCTTGGCCCCAGTTATAACAGTGTCTATTGTTCTGGGTATCTAATATCTTCAATGAAGGTGAAGAAATGGACAGGTAATTTCAAGGGACAATGTCGTCAGCAGGGTAAGGCACAGTCAGATGGCAGAAGTTAGGGTGGAGCAGGGATTTTAAAGATAGTTACCTGTGGGGCAATGGTCTAAAAGGAGAGTGGGCACTAGGGTATCCACATCCCACCTCTCCTTTGTGTGGGGCAGGTGTATATTCACAGGAGATAATATTAGAATAGGGAAAGCACACCGTGCAGACTGTTATGAAGCAAAGGCTTGATGAAATATGTCGGATGGAGAGTTTGGAACACGAGGACCGGTTGAACTAGGAATGTGCGGCAGCATAAATCCCATCAGCCCCCTCTCCTTCCAGACCTGGGCTTATTAAAGCTGTGTTCCCAGGGTGATTCTCTGTGGCCCCAAAACAGACCACTGGTGGCCAGTGGACAGTGGGTGAACAGCAAGAAGGTAGCTCTGAAAATCCCATACTGGAAGAACACTCAGGTCAGCCCTTGGAGAGCCCTGACTGAATCGACCATTTAGGATTCCATGTTACTAGGAGACCACAGGGAGCCATACACAGCCCCAAACATGAGAGAATGGAGGATGTGTAGATATCCTGCATATCGGATATCTACATTAAGATTTATATCAGTAGCAAAATTATAGTTATGAAGGAGCAACAAAATAATTTTATGGTTGGAGGGTGTCACCACAGCATGAGGAGCTGTATTAAAGGGTCACAGCATCAGAAAGGTTGAGAACCACTGGCGTAGAGGCATCTCAAACACCAAGTGGGAGACTGGGGTGGGCAAGCAGCAGGAGCCTCCAAGTATCCTGGAGGCAGAGTGATGACCTATATTTCTTTGTGACGACTTTAACTCAGTCTCAATGAAGTCTAGTGTGGGTGGGCATGGTTCTTTTCAAGGGACAGGAATAGGATGAGCGGAAGACACACTTTTCAAAGAGGGCCATGTAGAAATCACTGTACAATGACACGCTTGGAAAGAATGAAAGGAGATTCAACATTGTAAAACACAGAGGTTGTGCCTTTTAAATGAACAATAACTAATTAAATGGTTATGTAATACCTCATTAGTCATTGAGTTACCTCTGGTTGTATGTACTGTTGCCCTAAAGTTAATCTTTATGCCATTTATGAAGGAATGAATCAAATTTCATGAAAAGAAATCTGGCCTCTATTTAAATACACAGGAAGAGGAGTCTGGACCAAGACTCTTTCTGTGGCTTAGTGTTTTTCAGTTTCAGCTTAGTAAAGAGGAGCCTGAGGGATGAGAAAAGAGGTCAGTTTTTTTTTCTTCTCCATTTGAGGTCCATAAATAGCCTAGAAAGAAGTAGCCAGAGGTAGACAATTGTAAAGAAGCAACTAAAAAAATCCTCTGTTGCAGAGGACAGGTTATAGCAAGTGTTCATGGTACCAGCAACAATGTAGCCATTAACTCGAAAATAACTGAATGTTGGAGATTCTCAGGGCTCTAGCAAGCTCAGGGTAGTTACAACTCACACTGGTTCGTTCCTAGAGATCATTTACTAGGAAAGCTGAGAGGAAGGAGGAATTAATATAATTTAATATAAAGACATGACAGGAGCTGGAACATGCTGATGAGCGTTGAGAACAGGATGCAGGAGGTATGAATAAGGCACCATGAGGGACATGGACATTCTGTTTGGTCTTGGAAAGAAGAAGAGAGTGTTTTATACCCTGAAGATATGTAGAAACAAAAAGTGCATTCTGGGAAATCACAGTTGTACTGTGTGGCTCACTTGAAGGAATGGCAACAACTTTCTTAGACAGATATCCTAAGATGGATTGATGACTCAGTGGTTAAGCGCCCTTATTATTCTAATACAGGACCTGGGTTCAGTTCCCAGTACTCAGGGTTTCATAACCACCTGTAACTTCACTTCCTGGGGTTCTGACCTTCTCTTCTGAATGCTATGGGCACCCACACTCATGTGCACATACCCACATAGATACTCAAATATATATAATTAAAGATAAATTTAAAAAGAAAAATAGATTGCTATCAGTTACATGCCATGCTCAGAGGAATGTTTTCTGAAAGGACAAGGGAGTAGAGTTTAGACAGAAGAAACCACATGATCTGTTACCTCCTCCCAAGGGAAAGAGAAGCTGGAGGGGGTGGCTAGTGTTGATGTTTGCTCTTGCTGTCTATTGTAATGTGAAGTGCATTTCTCCAAGACCTGGAGTCTACCCACAGACCCAAGTGATAGCTTTGCAACTCTGCCTCCAAGTTATTTCTAATTGGTAAATAAAGATGCTAACAGCTAATCGCTGGGCAGAAGAGACATAGGTGGGGTTTAGGATTCCCGTTCTTGGGTCCAGGAGAACCACAAGGGGAGAAGAAGGTGGAGGAGGAAGGAGAAGTCGCCAGGGTTAGGTGAGCCATAAAAACGTGGCTCTGAGGGCTGACCAGTTGGAGTTAAGAATAGCCTAGATAAAACATAGTAAGTAATAATTTGGGGTTATTGATAGGAAAGTAGATCCTAATATCATAGCGGGTAGATATTCGCCCAGCTCTAGTGCTGATCTAGGCTTACTGTAAACATAAAGATTGTACGTGTCTTTTATCTGGGAACTGAATGAAGAAGACAGGATAGAAACCCTGGGTCAGAATTAAATAATTTCTGCAACAGGCTGGAGGCAGGACAGAAAGAAAGCAGCTTTCGTCCTTTCCTCTCTTAACTATGGCAAGCACACTACCTGATAGATAGTTTGACAAATAGGTATTGAGGGAATAAGTGAAAGAGGAAAATCCAAGACTTCTGCATTTGGATGATGGCTGTAACATCTTGGTGACACGAGATACCTGTGCCTCTCTTTTGCTCCTCATCAGATCAGCCAACTCAGCCCTCGTGGCTGCAGTGTTCATAGCTCATAAATTCAAAGTGCCAGCTACAAAGACTGAGCAGGAAAGATACACTGAATGGGCTTGTACCACATTGTCAAGGAATGCGTTAGGAGACATGTCTGCAAAACACAGGTGCCTTTGGTTTGCCCAGGGCTGAGATCTTGAGTGACTTCCAAAGCAGTTGACTGGAGTGGTAGCTTCGGGCTCCAGATGGCAGTGGACTGAGGAGTAAAGGGAAGGAAGAGCGGATGGTGAGGGGGACAGTCTTTCAATAGTGTTTTGGATATGAAGGAAAGAGAGGGAGGAGAGAGCTTGAGAGGGAGGCCTGATCAAAGAAGGGAGTGTGTGTCTGAAGGGTGGCACATTTATAAGCTTGAGAAAAACCAATAAAGGAGGGATGGTAAAGCCAGATAGAGCAACAGAGGGAAGCTTAAATAGAGTTAAAATTTAGAGACAATTCTTGCTCTTTTGTTGTTGTTTGCTTTTAAACAAAACAAAACAAAACAAAACAAAACAGATAGACATAGAGGGATGGATTGGAGAGTCTAGGTCCCTTGGGTCCCTGTGCTGCCACTGGTGACACTCAGGTGAGACTTATTGAAATGATTTCATTCAGCAATAAAATTCTAGAAGTTCAGTGACACACATTTAAAAACGAGACTCTTGCCAAGGCACACTTTGTCTTGTATATAGCTTAGTTTTTAGATCCGTTTCAGGCATCCCTGTTATCTCTAAGAATGAAAGAGATTAGCACACAAGAAAGAATGCTAGTGACGTAAGGAGTGAGGCATTGTGAAGGCCGTCTTCCTGCTCATTACTGAGCACATTGATGTTCCTGACCTAGAGACCAGGCATGTTTTCCATAGTTTGTATATATTACCCTGGAGTATGAAATGTTAGCATGAGGGGAAGCAAAATTAAATTAGTTCCTTATCAAAGGCTTTTAGATGCTCTGGCACAAACCCCTCAAGAATAACACACTGATCATTTCCCCGTGGATGGTGAAATTACAGTTTGCATAATTATTTCCTCATGATTTAATTGAAAACATTGACGGTTAAGCACATGCATGCCAGAGACGCTAATGCGAGACAACACATTTCCACCTTTTATCTCTGCAGCAGTTTCAGCCTGTTGAGTTTAAACAGACATGTTTGTGGATGATGGGGTGAGTTTGGATGTGGGCTTGAGCCACTGTGGGCTGTATTTCAGGCCTTCATCCCTGGCTTCTGAAGGAGGCTCCGTTCCTAGGGAGAGCAGGGGTTAGCCATTGCCCTCTCTCATTGCTCACATCCTAATCCTGTCATTCGGCATCCTCCTACAGTCTCTGGCGATTACCCTCAGCTTTCCAACCCTCTGTCTGGCAGCTCAGAACTGCAAGCTTCCTATTACTCAGGAACACCTCAGCTCTCCCTTCTGGCCCGTGTTGGCACTCCACTGGCTGAACTCTTACAGACGCAGCCATTTACAGACTAGGGACCTGCTGGCTATCCTTGGCGCTGTGTCTTTTTTTCCCCCCTCTGTTACCTGAGCATGTCCTCTCTCTTGACCTCCACCTTTCTGATGCTCTACTCATTGCTCTAACCCAGGGATAGCTGTGGCCTCTGCTTCCCACTTCCTTGTTATCCCCAGGCCAGGGAGAAGCTCTAGAAGCATCCAAGGCCCTTCCAGTTTGGTCCAGTCTTGCCTCTGGAGTCTTTTCTCCTGTCTAGTCTACCCTTACAACCAGATTCCTGGCAAATATACAGCTCCCTGCCTCTTCCCTCTGCCAGTGCTTGCCTGTATTGTCCTTGCCCTGAGCTGTCTCTGTCTCTTAGGAATCAATGCCCTTTCCCTTTGATGATTTTCCAGTTAGACTCTCTCATTAGTGTGAGAGAGAAGTAATTTCACTGACCTGCTCTTCCTGTGGTGTAGATTAGAGGTTTGGCTTCAGCTACTTTCACAATAAGATTCTGAGCAACTGAAGGCCAGGGAGATGGTGTTACTCAAGCTTGTGTCTTGGTGTCTAGCAAGAATACCTTTTAAATATATATCCTGGCTAGTTTTATGCCAGTGTGACCCAAGATATTGTCGTCTAAAAGGAAGGAACCTCAATTGAGAAAATACCTCTATAAGATCCAGTTGTAGGGCATTTCTTAATTAGTGATTGATCAGGGTCGGCCCAGCCCATTGTAGATGGAATCATCCTTGGGCTGGTGGTCCTAGGTTCTTTCTATAGTAGACTGAGGAAGCCATGGGGAAGAAGCCAGTAAACCACACATCTCCATGGCTTCTGCATCAGCGTGTGCCTCCAGGTTCCTGCTGGGTTTGAGTTCCTGTCCTGACTTTGTTCCATGATGGACTACAATGTGGAAGTGTACACCACATAAACCCATTTCTCCCCATCTTGCCTTTTGGTCACTGTGTTTCAGTGCAGCAGTAGAAACCTACCTAAGAGAGTAAGTGTGTGAAGTGGAACTTGTTTTTATCTTTACCAATTAACACTGCCACTTTCATTTGCGTACATTCCCAGGAGAATAGAACACCTTTTCTTTGTCCTTCTTTTATTTGTCTTGTGATGATGTTGATGATGATTATGACGATGATGATGTTGATGATGATGGCTGTTTATAGTCGTTGACTACTTCCCAAAGATCAGAGACTGTGTTCTAGAGCCTCATGTGTATAGTTTCCTTTATTCCCCATACTTACTTCTCTATTGCTGTGTATGTGTGAGGTTAGAGGACAACTAGAGGGAGTCTATTCTCTCTTTCTTGGTGGATGACATGAACTCATGTCATCAGGCTTGAAGACAAGCCCTTCAGTGCACGGAGCCATCTCTCTGGCCCATGGAAGTTTAATTAGAGATGTTAAGTTGTCAAATTAATAGATAAGTAAAACTATTTTAAAAAGACAATGAGGAAGTGCTTGCATCAAAAAAATATGGCTTGGTGTGCCACAACAGCATCCTTTTAAGGAAATGAATGGAAACATGGTATCTGAGAGGTCATAGCAGGTGTTGGGAGCCTCTCAAGTATCAGGAGCAGCTAGTGACTAAACTACTCATGTCATAATGAGTGCTGAGCGAAGGACCAGGGGAATCTTTTTTTTTTTCCAAATGTACAAGTCCAACATTTTCACTCATTAGATTTCTTTTGGTTAAAGGGTAACCTGGCCTTGGGGTTCAATGCATTAATTTCTTTCTTAATATAAAATTCAGAGCTTGAAGAACAACCTCATTCCTAATCCCAGAGAAGATAACACTGGGCACCACTGAGAATTTGAACTGAGAATGTGTCTGTGTATGTATATATGTGTGTATGTGTGTATGTTTATTGTGTGTATTGTGTGTATATGTGTGTGTATGTATGTGTGTATGCTTGTGTATGTATGTGTATGTATCTGTATATATTTGTGTGTGTATATTTGTGTGTATGTGTGTGTGTATGTTTGTGTATGTATCTGTATATATTTGTGTGTGTATTTGTGTGTATGTGTGTATGTGTATATGTATGTGTCTGTATATGTATGTATGTGTATATGTGTGTGTATGTGTGTGTATGTATGTATGTGTTTACATGTGTTTGCGTATGTGTGTATGTGACATGAAGGTAAAAGTGGGATTATAAGAAGGGAAAGGAGGGTCTAAAGGGAGGAGCAGGGCATCAAGAGAGGGTAGTTGAGGAAAGAAAGATACCTAGACTTAAATAGCTATATCTCTATGTATTTATATTTATGTCTCTTTTGTGTTTTTATGTTAATACAAAAGTAGAGAATTAACTATTTGGGGAAAAGAGGTTTGCAAGATAGGGAAGAGGAGGTATGAGGGAGGGCAGCCTGATGGGAGAATGTGCATCTGATGAAAAGTGATATATTTGTGAAATGTCACAATAAAGCCCATTTGTCTTACTACTTTTCTATCGCTGAGAAGAGACACCCTGACCAAGGCAGCTTATAGAGGAAAGTGCTTATTGGGGTTTAATGTTGTAGAGGGTTAGTCTATGGCCATCACGGTGAGGAGCATGGCAGCAGGAAGGCAGGCATGGTATGGAATAGTAACTGAGAGCTTACATTCTTGCTGTACAAGCAAAAGGTGGAGAGGGTAACAGAGAGAGATAACTGTGAATGGAACATGCTTTTGAAACCTTAAAGCCCATGTATCCCTAGTGACATACCTCTTCCAACTAAAGGAACTTTCTAATCCTTCCCAAACAGCTCCACTAACTGGAGACTGAATGTGCAAGTCTATGGGGGTCATTATCAAATTACCACATCTTTTAATACACTAACATCACTGTCCTTACCTATGCCGGTGACTCATCTTCCTCCCCGCTCTAACATGTCTTTTCACTGACTCTGGAGAAAACTCTCAAGCTCTGTCATGCTACTCAAGTTTAGTGAAAGAATTAGGTTCCCGAATTCTGTTTTGGTGTAGATACAAGCTAAATACCAAAAATGATGCTGAGCTATTCTCTCAGACAGATATTTTAATTAACAATGTTTTCTGCAAATACAATTAGGCATGCTAATAAGACATTAAGTGAAACATAAGCCAGGCTAAAATCTCAGAAAGATTTTTGCTAATAACTTCATTAAACATATATGAGGAAGTGAGTCAACCATTTCAGCTGAAAGAAAATCCAGTTGACAATAGGCAGGAAAGAAAGGGAGCACCATCAGGGCCTAGAGATATACGAACATGGGAAGTATAGTTCTGAAGATGAGAATTACTGGCTTTGGCTGGTTGAGTGCCATTATAAAGAATTAATGAGATCTTGTTTCTTCATTAATTTTTCCTGTATCAGGTACTTTGACAAGACAATGGAACAGGATGTGGAAAAAGACCAACCCCCTGGTCATCACAAATGTAAAAAGCTAACATTAATCAGGAATTTTCAAGACAACCATAGGCTATTTGGCAGTTTGAGAAAATCATTTACTAATAATTCTAATAATTTTATTTAAACAATCTCTTCTCTCTCTCTCTCTCTC
>NW_021620966.1:2916364-3003941 GCF_004785775.1 Grammomys surdaster
TTCTTCTTCTTCTTCTTCTTCTTCTTCTTCTTCTTCTTCTTCTTTTTTCTCCTCCTCTTTCTCCTCCTTCTTCTTCCTCCTCCTCCTTCTTCTTCTCTTTCTTCTCCTTCTCCTTCTCTTTCTTCTTCCCTGTAGTGTTAAGAATTGAACTGAAGTTTTTATATAAGAGAGGCAAATGCTCTACCACTGAGCTATAGTCCCAGGCTCCAAATTTCTGTTTTTTAAAATGTATAGTCAGAAGTATATAAAGTTAACTGTACAGTTTAATGAAAAATAGAATGAATGATTACATCCTTATGCTTCAGCTTAAGAAATAGAATATTGTAAAAGCTTAGAAGTCTCCCAGGAATCTTCTCCTAATTATCCCACTCCCCAGTGGTAATCACACTAAAATTTGAACTAATCCATTGTTTTCTGTGGTTATTTTCTTGTTGTTTGTTTATCTGCACATTTTTGAAAACCACAAGTCCCTACATGAGTCTAAGTTTATTATGTATTAAATCTTTCTATCCATGACTATAAGACAGATCTTAACTTGGTCAGGTATTTTATAAATTCTTATAGCAAAGTTTTATATTTATTATGTAAAAGGTTTTATGTTTACCTTCTCACCTTGTTGTGTATCTTTTGTAAAAAAAAAAAAGTCTTAAATGTAGATTTTAAAACTGTGATTTTTGACTGAGTGTTGAGAGTATAGAGCCACCCAACTGACATTTTCATGTGAACTTCATGAATATCAATTGGTAAACTCTCTTAATAACCCTAAAAAGTAACATAAATTAAAAATGCATTTGAAGATGTCACAGATATTTTAAAAATATTGATATGTTTCTTCCTTTAAAATCCTTACTATACATTATTTTTGCATATATTTTATTTATTTTATTGAAAATAGATATTTTTCATAGAATATTCTGATTACAGTTTCCTCTCACCCAGCTCCTTCCTGATCCCCTCCTCACCTCACCTCCCTCCCAAATTCACACCTGTTCTCTCTCTCATTAGAAAACAGGCATCTAAAGTAATATTAACAAACCAGTATATGTATTTTGAAAAATTTTGAATATCTTTCTTATTGTACAGACTAAAGTGTTCAACAAAAGTGCTTAATGGAGAGATGTTGCATTTGGCAACATACAGTCGCCTATGATACAGATGTGCAGAAACCCTTCCTTGCCTACAGATACAGATGTGCAGAAACCCTTCCTTGCCTACAGACACAGATGTGCAGAAACCCTTCCTTGCCTACAGATACAGATATGCAGAAAGCCTTCCTTGCAAGAAAGACGTTTGTCCTTAGTTGTTTCCTATGCATTTTAATAAGTTAGAAACTTTGTTTCTAGCTTGCTGAGGTTAACATTTTTTATTTTCTAAAAATTCAAGAATGGGCAGGGATATTCAAAATACCTTTCTTATATGTATGTTGAAATAAATCAGTGCTTAATTTCAAATTGAAACTTCATTCCTGAGATTGAAAACCACTTGCTGTGGATAATTATTTTACCTCTGGGGTTTCTTGGTTTGACATTTTTCTTAGGATGTTTACGTGTGTATCCACGAGTGGGCCCAGCTTGGATGACGTATTTCCTTCCTTCTCATGATGCCTTCTGGTTTGAGTGTGGGATTATAGTAGCATCTTAATTTGAATTGAAGAATTTTTCTTTTTCTAGTCTCTTAGGAAGAATTTACAATAGTCTACACTGTGAATTATAAATATTGTCAACTTGAATGTTTGACACAATTGGCATTTTAAGTTCTCTGAGCCTGATTTTCTTCATGAGAGGGGGTTTCAAAGGATTTTTAAAATTAAATCTATTTAATGCTTATAAGAACATCTAGATTATTTTCATTTCTTCAGTTATCACATATTGATATGTTTCAAGTGCTATTCACATTTGTAAAAAAATGTTTTTAATAGCCTTTCGGTATATTTATATTCCCTGTTTCAGACTAGAAATCATCTGTATCTCTAAGGAATTGAATTGTATTTGGTGCAGAATATTATTTGGAGACCATAATCAGGGGTCAAATAGTGTTACTGCTACTAAATTATTATTGCCTTGAGGTGAGTTTTAAAGACACAGCTAAGAAAAATTGATATTTGAAAATAAAACAAAAGTAGAAGTCATACTGATAGTCTTTTTATTCTAGTTCTTTTCCTATTCATGTATCTTTATTTATTGTTAACTCAAATTGGAAGTTTCTAAGGTTTCCATCGTAGAGAAGTGAGCAAACACTGTGCTGTATCCATGCTTTGGAGCTGCTGTTCATCCATACAAAGTGCCTTATTGAGTCAGGAAAAGACACAGATAGACCTGAGTGAAGAGCCAGTATGAGGAGTCCACACCCTGTATAATTCTAACTATGTGTCATTTAGAGGAAGCAAAGATAGAGACAGTAAATGACCAGGAGTTTCCTGAGAGTGAAAGCAGAAAAAAAGGTATGAGTAGGTGAAAGACAGTGGGTTTTGAGGCAATTCTATATGGAAGGGTAAGACAAACATGACTATGACTTATCAAAGCCTACAACACAAAGAATGCCACTCTAATGTAAACTGGATTATAGGGAATAGAACTGCTAAGAGGAATCGAGCAGGGAAGGGTGAGGGTACAGAATGGGTGTGTGCACCTCTCCATGTTAGCTGTTCAATTATCCTGTAGATCTAGCCTTATACTATAAAATGTAATCCCATTAGTTATTAGAAAGCAGTGCTGGGTAATGGTGATGCCTGCCTTTAATCCAAGCACTTGGGAGGCAGAGGCAGGCAGGATCTCTGAGTTTGAGACCAGCCTGGTCTACATAGAGAAACGCTGTCTTAAAATTCCCCCTCCCCACAAAACAGAGACTAGAAAATCTTCTTGATTTTAATTCCAAAGGTAATGTGTATGCCTTTATGTAAGTGATTAAAAATAAATTCTTATATGGAAAATATTAAATTTTTATTATATTATACTTTGCTACTCTTCTTGACTTTAATACAATATTATATACAAAACAAGGTTCAGTTTGTCAACAATAGAACATATTTCACTAAAATTTCATCCATGAGCACTTAACTTCCCTGTCTATAGAAGGTATCAGATTAAATGCCTTCTTTGAAATGTCATGTCAACCATTATTTTTTAAGTCTCTGAACCATATTTTCTAATGTTTTGGTCTTACCAATCTAGCACTATGGAACTATCTTGATGCTCTTGTATATAAATAGATTATTCTTTTTCACCTTTAGTCTTTTCAAGAGTGTAGATGTCTGTTTGAATAGTAAGAGCAAGAATTAGCTTCACAGATTTGTACAGAAGCACAACTATGACAAATGACATCAGGATGACAAAACGTGAGACATTAACACCATCACTGTGTAGGCCTTCACTGATTTCCTGAAGTCTAGTTGACAGTGGTTCATTTATACTACTTGAAAACTGTGGTCTACAAATCACATACATGGCAGAAAAAAAAGTGAAGTTAGAACATATATGCGTGGCTCTTAAATCCTATTTAATCTCTTCCCCTAAGGATAGTATGATGGGTGATGTCTTCAGTCAACAGACTCATTTGCACACACCTTTCCAACCTTCTACACAAGGATTAGGTTGAAAGGCAATGAATAGCTCATATATAAGGTCACGTTCTGAAACTTAACAACATGGCATTTTTGTGATGGTTCTGTGACACAGAAACTTCTCCAAGTTCATCTTCAGCACACTACACAGCTAGATGGCCATTATATTTCTTTGCCCAAGGTTTTGGGGTAGAAAACACACAACTTTATGACAAGAGCAATGAGATTCCTGATTAAAAAAGGCAGGAAGCCATGTTTCTCCCTCACTGTATTTTCTTCTTGGCTTTCTGCTTTGATGGACTTAGAAGAAATTTGGAAGCTCCAGAAAAAGGCTTGAGAACCTCTTTCACTAACAGCTTTCCTGTGGTATGGTTACCGGACTGTCCCTGTTAATTCATTTTATTAGTTCCAGTCCACAAGAAGGAAGTGTTTTTTCACTAGCGTGGTATAATTTCACACAGGTAAGGACTGGGGTGTTTTGATGCCTTGTACATATTTTTACACTGAGTATCCCAGCTTGGCATAGGTGGTGTTGCATGATGTTTTCTATAAGCACATGGTTTTCCTCCTGGCGCCAAGCTACCAGAAATAATGACTATGGGATTTACAAATCTATATTTACAAATACCTAGGCCATATAGCTAGGCATGTTCCCTGACCGGCTCATAGCTTAATCTCCCATTTATTTTAATCTAAATTCTGCCATGTGGCTAGTTACCTTTGTTCAGCTTTCACGAATCTGTTTCCATCAGCGTTCTTGAGTTTCAGTTCTGCCTCCCAGATATTCCTTCCTTCTACTCTATCCTTTCCTACATGTCATAGGCTTTTATTTTGCGGGGGTTGGGGGGGAGACAGGTAATTTATCCATACAGTACACAAGAGTCTCTCTACATGAAGTATTTCTTACTGAATAAAGAATGTCGTTCCTGGATACTGTGGGGCAGATATGCAAGAGAGTACACCCGTGCTCTAACATGAAGCCAGGGATCATGTGAGTCAAACTGATATTTTCAATTCCAATTTAACATCCAAAGTTGATTAATTTTTAAAAATGTATTGCCAGGAGAATTTTTGTGAAAATATTAACATAAGATCTTATTTGCTTTATCCTGCAGAATATATTAATTGGTTTCAAAATAATAACAGCAATATTATATTGAAAATAAGACACTGAATAACCTTTGGCTTTTACAACTTGATTCTTATCTCTAGAATACACCCCACCAGACAGTTATTATTAAAAGACACTATGGCCAATTGGATGAATACTCTTCTTTCTCTAGTCACCTATTTGTTATATAAATTGCTTACACAACCAACTTGATACAAATCAAATTAATTTGTTTTATTCATGTTCATTTTCTAATTTTTAAAAACTTAATTGTGTATCTTAGAGAACATAAGGCAAAATGATTAAAACATTTGGCCATGAAATAACTTATGTTGAAATAAATCTTGTTTCTAATACTATCACTTCCTCCCTCCAACAAGTGCCTTACTTTTTAGTAAAACATACCTGTGTATATTTTTGTCTTAT
Organism: Grammomys surdaster; assembly: GCF_004785775.1. Taxonomy (NCBI): domain Eukaryota; kingdom Metazoa; phylum Chordata; class Mammalia; order Rodentia; family Muridae; genus Grammomys; species Grammomys surdaster. Next base: position 2,921,461 of record NW_021620966.1, read on the forward strand.
ATGTGTATATGCATATTTGCATATGGGTATTTGCATTTTTTAAAAAAATTCTCCAAATCACAGACATGATATTTTTTGTTGAGTTAAATTCCCAGTGAAAACTCTTGGTTATCACATTATTAACTCAGTATCTACACCAGCTGCTGCCTTAACCAGTCTGGAGGTACGGAGCTCTGAACACATGCCCACATTCTTAACTGCATTTTTATCGTAAAGCCAAGTTTTAATTATCCTTTGCTGTGCTCCAACTTCCTCAGTGTTTCATTTTGAACTGAACTCTTTGGAGTTGAGGAACATTTGCCTTCTGCACCGTATGAGTTGAGGAACGCTTGCCTTCTGCACCATATGAGGTCTTGAAATTGTGGACTCTGCTTTCGATCTTTCCCATGAAAGGATAAAATATTCTGAACTCATTTCAGCCCTCTGGCTCCATGTTGGAAGCAGCCAGCTGTAACAAAAACATACAGCTAACATTTTTGTTTTCTGAACTCTTCACTAAGGTGTATACATTCACTTGACAGGTGATCTGCCTTCCAGGTTACTATAGTGACAGCTTTACCCAGTGCTTCTCATTGTGTAAAATGGATGACCATTTCAACCTCTGAGTACAGCTTTGCTTTTGCTGACCCACAGACCTCCAAGCCAGTGCCACATCTTCTGGGATTTTTGTTGCAGCAGAATCCTACTTCTGGGACCAATTTTTATGTTCACCAAAGTCGACCTAGGATGTATTCTTTCAAATATTTGATGGTTTAAACACACTGTCATGGGTTCATTCAAAGTCAACAGAAGCCATGTTCATAGTTTTTCCATTCTAAGAACTTCTCTGATTGTAGCTAAGGAAAAAACTATGGCTATCCTGGTCATTTGCCTAATTGACATGAACTTATCTTTATCCCTTCTCTTCCTTACTGTATAATTCCAGGGGTGAACATTTAGTTCCCTTGTTTCCTAAGTTCCTACATCAGCTGAATACTTGGTTGCTAGTGGGAGGCACTGGAGGAAAATCAGGGCAAATCTTTAAGACTGGAAATGATGGGGACAAGTATAGTACAGCAGCAGTTGTACCAGGCTTGACTATTCTGAGGTTTCTCTTTACCCCTCCAGTTGTCCTCAGGGTTACTTTCCAAGTCCCACTTGAGTGGGTCTTCTTTTGGTGTTGAGTATTTGTCAACTTTCTTTTTTAAAATTCAAGGACAATTTTATCAGCATTAAAACAAAACAAAACAAAAAACCAAAACATGCAAGGCAGGCAAATTGTACATTTCAGCAGCTTCCAGGAAGATGGGGATGGAGGACAGAAGAAAAGAAATCTAAGTGGACATGGAGGTCAGACACGTGGCAGACAGGCAGCCACATGATGGGAGGGGAAACTTCAGAGAAAGAGTAAAGAGCCAAAAGTACCAAAGAAAGCATCCTGAGGTTCTTGCCAGTGTCTGGAAGAGAGACAGAAGCATTTTAGATTGTTGGCTTGGGTTTTTAGGGTAAGTTTGAGAGTTTCAGTAACTCTACCCCACTGCCATCACTCACCTTGAGGAAGTCCTTGGAGAAACCTCACCTTTTCTTTGTGAGATCCTGGGTCATAAAGTTTGGGTGAATTTAGACTATGATCCTCTGTGGCTGTGAAATCTCAGGAGAGGCTAGATCTCCTTCTATATCAGCTTCAGGTACAGGCGCATTCTCTTTCTGAAGAGAGGGAGATGTTTGTTCCTCATCTCTTTTATTCTGAGCATGGTTGAGATTTCCCTTGTGTGCAGGGCTCTCCGTGTAATTCTTTTTGTGGTGAAGGATCTGGGGTTTGCTTTTCTTTTCAGGGCATTGTGAGTTTTACTCCATTTGTCTCCAGGGTACTGTAAACTTCCTGCAGGGTTTGGTCCCTGCTTCCCTTGGTGGATTCCTGTTTTCAGCTCAATTTTGAACTTCCTTTGTACCATCTCCGGGATGGATCCATAGCAGTTCTTTGGAACTGCATGTTTTATTTTGTGTTTTAGATGATTCATTTGGGAAGGTTGTTTAAGGTGACTAATGCTGAGATGACACATGGAAACCCACGTCTCATTGCTCTTTTTGTAGCAGAGGAAATAAAACAAACTCAGAAAACAGTATTCATTTTAAAATGCATGACTGTACCAAACTGATGTGGGAAATAGAAAAGATGCTTAGTTATAGATAACTGGGTTGGCATTGATTATTAGCTAGTAATAAGGAATTGGCTATACTCATCATTTTGCTTGCATTAAATTTCCCAGTTTACCTTGGCTGCTGAGATATAAAAAGACATGTTTAATGAATCTAAATAAAGTTGACTTGAAACCCCATATCAAATAAAAAACAGAAATACACACTCTCTATAATAGAACTGAAGGCTTTTGGAATAGGGAAGGAGAATTGTTTTAGGTTTGCAAGATTAAACTAATGACAGTTAATTTTTTTTAGCATAAGTATATCCCAAGCAGTATTTGAGATATACGTATCACTTCAAATATTATCCAAAATTAAAATTCAAATAGTAGTCTTGCATTTCATCTAATAACACTATTTACATCACTCTATTAATCTCTTCTCCACATTTTCTCCTTCCAAAATGTTTCTTCTTCTGTTTTATTGTTTACACATACCTGTAGGAGCCACAGCTTAAAAAACATCAGAGGAATCAGGCTTGCTAAACACAAAGGCCTACTTTCTTCAAAGGAAGAAAGAACTGTAGTGAAAACTTTGGAATTTTTGTTTCTTTACAAAACCCAGACTATTAAAAGAATGTTTTATTTTAATCCCAGATGCATGATTTGAGGCTGCTTCAGATTGTCCACAGTAGCTGACTATGATTTGCCTCATGCAGGGGTGTGATTTTGTCAGCAGCAGATAGTTTCTGTGATTGTACGACATTTGGAATTCTGGGGACTTTTCAGAGGGTAGGTTGTTTAGTGTTTGTTGTTTGTTTGTTGTTGGTCATAGTTTGTTAGGTAGTTGTGGGAGAATAAGAAGAAGAAGGAGGAGGAGAAGGAGAAGAAGGAGAAGGTTGAAAAAGAGGAGGAGGAGGAGAAGAAGAAGAAAAAGAAGAAGAAGAAGGAGAAGAAGAAGAAGAAGGAGAAGGAGAAGGAGAAGAAGAAGGAGAAATTAGATATCTTGATGGCAAAAATCAAACTTGCCCCAAGTAACTCTAATTAGCAAGAAATAGTCTAAGGATAATGTTGCCTCCTTTTCCATCTCCTATCTAGTGAGAGGGGGTTGAAAGAGTGAGAGAAAAGGGATGGAGAAGGGTGCAAGAAAGAAGAACTCAGAAAGTAACCAAATACTAGTTACAAAGAATGACACCTGGTAACCTGGAACACTGGGGAGAAGGTAGTCAACCGACCTGATGATGGTTTACAATAGTAAGCCATAGGAGCCAGCCTTTACCTGTTTTCCACAAATTTCCGATGATTGTTTAGGCCCTAATCCGGGCTTTGTCTCCCCGTGAGTAGAAGTCATCCTTATGGAAGAAGTCCCACGTACTTTGTATCCTCCATCTATGGAATCCATCCTAACATCTATTACTAATTCTTCCTCTCAAGACCCGAGCTCTGGGCTCTCTTTCCTCTTCTTATGTTTTATTGTTTATACATATCTGTAGGAGCCACAGCTTAAAAACAAACAAACAAATAAACAAACAATCAAAACAAACAAACAAACAAAAAACATCGGAGGAATCAGGCCTGCTAAACACAATGGCCTACTTTCTTCAAAGGAAGAGAGGATTGTAGTGACAGTAGAACTTATGATGAAGAATATCTCAGGTACTTTGCTATAGCAGGGTATTTTACGAGGGAATTTTGATGTAGCCATTCTTGAAGTTTTGCTATGAGGATTGTCACCTGGAGACAATCACGTGGAGATCTTGCCCTAAAGATCTGCATTTAAATGTGTTTACTGTGTTTAAATGTGGAAGAACATTAAGCTGTAGGATCAGACTATAAGTTTGATACAGTTTTTCTGACCAAGTTGTGCCATACCAAGTGAGTTTTCATTTTCACCTCTTTGCAGTTCTTTTCCCTGCTGGCCATGATTCTTGAAGGGACTCCCCTCCCCCCATATCCTGCTCTCTTTGCTCTTGGTCAGTCTGAAGGGCAGGAGTTCTTTCCCTGACTTTGCAGATTTTGGCAGTTGGTGCCAGGTTCTGGAGTCAGATTTGTGTAACTTCATGTAGGTCTGAGAGCGATTTAAAGTAACATATTATTTATGTTTATTCTCTAAGCCTAACAGCCATGCCCACACCTGGCAATTTCCCTGGTGTCTCTTACCTTAAATACCTGTCTTCTCTGTCTCCATCATTTCTTCTATGCCCTCTTAGCTTTTCTTCTATTCTTAGATTTTTTCCCCACAAAACTCTCACTATTATGTAGAACAGTAGACTTCTCTTTACTTCATTCTTGTCTTTCCTGAATCCATCTAATCATTTACTGCAACTAAGGGAAATTAGGCATAGTGAGTATAAGATCATCTCTAGAAGGTTTTCACCACCTAGTTTTGCAAATCACTCTCTCTCTCTTCCCTCTTCTCCTCTCCTTGTGAATCTTGGTGGTGATAAATGTGATCAGAAAGGAAGAGAATGGACCTAGTGGATACACTGGGACACAACTTTGTTGAAAAGAATCAGAAATACCAAATGTTTATCAATTTGGCTTTTCTCTAACATTTATAATGGACATTTTTAGTATATATTTGAAGAATTTTTTGATAGAAAAATCATCGAAAGGCTCCTAGAGCATTATGGATCCAGTGAATCTATTCATAATTTTCTTTGAAATGGGGTTAACACTTGTGATACAATATATACCATCATGTTATGTGGCTACTTTCATCCAGAAAAAAAAATCTGTGGTTCAAGTTGAATGATTTTGTAATATTTTATTGATTAACCATTCTTTGTTAGCAATTCTTTTAGTCATGCCATCAATAAATCATTTTTGCACCATTGTTAATACTACAACATTTCTTTTTGCTTTGAAGTAATGTAAGTTTTGAAGACTATCAAAATCACACATTTAGAATGTTAATTGCCTCATGGGCAGCTTGGGTACCAGGCATGTTTAGATGATGTGGTGTGACTTGGATGCTGAGTGCCCTGCGGGGGGCAAGCAGAACCACTCAGTGTAGGGGACTCTGGCCAGTGTCCTAGCTTTGTTTCCTTTTGCTGTGATAAAACACCCCAACTAAAGCAACTTGGGGAAGTAAGGCTTTATTTTAGCTCACAATTCCAGCTAATAGTTCATCATGGCAGGAAGCTGAACCAGCCAATCATATCCACAGTCAAGAGCAGAGGGATGGTGAATGCATGCACACTTGTCCTTAGCTTGCTTTCTGTATCTACTCTTAGGCAGTCCAGGGTCCTGCCCGTGAAATAGTGCCACCCATATTTAGGCTGGGTTTTCCCACCTCAATTAATCCAACTAAAAATATCCCTCATGGATATGCCCCTCATGTCAGACTAATCTAGACAGCTCCCCACTGAAGTTCCCTTCCTGAATGACTAAATTATTTCAAGTTGGCAGTCAGTGGTGACCACTTAGTTTGGACACTTGAGTAGGCTCAGACATGTGTCTGCATTTCATGCATGGTCTCCACATCCCAAGGGTGTCATGTCTATGGATCGTGGGATGCTCTCATTTCTCCTTCACTTGATGTTACGCTTCTATGCTGATCCATATTAACACTGGGGTTCTTATCAGGATGCTAAGGTGGGATGGAAAGAGCATTGGGCTTGAATCAAAAGATTTCTGCATGTATTAGGACCTTGGAAAAGACTCTTGGTCTATAAATAACATGGATATTATCCACCAAACAGGAGTGTTTTGGGAAGATTAGAAATTAGTAAGAGTTCTGTATAAACTGTGGAATGATTTGAAGATCTTATAAAAATTATCTGTCTCCTTCTCTCTCCTCCATTCTCTCTTTCTTTCCTATAGAGATTTCTTTTAGGACTTTTCTTGTTTCTCAGGACTCACTTTCAGTTCAACCAATTCTCAGATACTTTCTGGTTATAATGAAGGTGACAGACATGCACTATGGGGCAGTGGACTGTGTCAAGAAACCTGATAAGGTTGAGCTGGGTTGGAAGCCCTGGAATTCAAAGGGACAGTAAGAGCTTCACCTGCTCTGGACACCAGGCCCCTGTCATGTAGCCATAGCCCCCCATAGAGAGGATTGTGGCCATCAGTCACATAGGGGCAGTGCCCTCAACCTCTTCCACATGCAGATGAGGCACCTCAGACCAAGCCAATAGGAAGAATTTGCTGTCAGACCCCACCCCACCCCAAAACTGTATATAAGATCCAATTCAGAAGGGATAAAGGTGTATGAGAATTACTCCATTGCCTGAGAGAGCCTCTGTTATATAAGAGCTATAACACCTCCTAGGAAGAGAACACTGTCCTGAAGTTTTCACAACTAGAAGCTCTCCTGCACTTTACTTGCTAGCCTAGCCCTCTGCTGGCTCATGCCCTTTCCTCTTCGCTTGAACTGAACTTGAATTTTCCTCCAGGCTGGGCCAGAAACCTTCATGGATAACGCTCTTTGCATTCCCTTCCACCTTAACTCCACTTGCCCTTCAGTCCCACTGCATCAATGATGATAGCCTTCCTCTGAGAGAGCAAAATGCTTCTTCCCATTTCTAGAAAAAGGTTAGGAGTAGTGTACGTTGCTGTCTGTCCTGTAGAGTGTAGATCTGAAGAAAGTCACACTGATGATGCTGGGGCCAATGGCTCTCTGTATAGTTGGATTAAGAAATCTCTCTTAGTTGGCCTGGGGACTGAATGACCCTTGTGTAAGTTAAGGAGGAAAAGCTCAATCCTCATTGCTCAGTTTTGTTTATCATTTAATTATGATTGAAACTTCCTTCCCTTTTAACCAAATCAATAACAAAATGAAATATTGAAGATAGAACAAATTGGATTTCAGCACAAGGAAATTGTCAATAGCCACAGAGTAATGGCAAGATGAGTTGAAAGTGACCCAGAAGTAACTTAATCTAATGTGTCACTCATTCTTAATAGAACGGATCTCTCAACAAACAGCTCAGCAGGGAAGCATTAGTACCTCCTAGAAAATTCCAGCGTCACTCCCCAGGCATACTCAAGTTTGGGATGTGATCCTTTGCAGAAAAATGTATTAAGGAACTATTCTATAAAATCTTCCCTTTGTAAAGAGTGACAGTGGAAATTAGAATACTAAGTGACCTATAAAAACCTGGAGGAGGAAAACATTTTTTTATTTGTTTAACCCAGAATGTTTCTCCCTCACAGAGATTTTTCTTAGGATATATTTCTTAGGTGGGAAGCTGCAATAATTACAAATATTTTTATAATGAGTATTTTTTTGTATTTTATTTTTACACTATTTAGTCTAACCAATCCAGGCCATAAAGGAATTACAAATATTTTTACAATGAGTATTTTTTTTGTATTTTATTTTTACACTGTTTAGTCTAACCAATCCAGGTCATAAAGGAAGTTGACAGATTGCTTTTCTCTGTAATAGTTGGTGTCTGATGGTCCCCTTAGGGCTGATGAAATGTGGATTGGAGTCAAGAAGTCACAAGGGAGAGAGAAACTGGTTAGCTTAGTAATTTGTCTTTCTGTCAGGCTTGATGCCTAAAATCTACCCTAACTACTGCACTTGCTCAGAGAATGACCTTTCAAATCTGGTCAAATCAGAATCAAATCTGTACCCTCAGAATCTTAGAGCTCCCTATCACTAAATGGACAAACTCTAGCTTTCTGGGGACAGCCTCCAGGATGCTGTGGGCAGCGTACATATACTACAGAATCCAACCCGTGCTTTAGGAATCTTTGTTGTTATACCTAGATTTGGTATCAGGCACCCCACCCTTTCTCTCAAATAACACACCAGTAGAAATTCTTTGTAGCTTTGGCTCTACTTTACTGTTTCACGTTTTTCAGGCTTTGCAGCAGCTAGTCCCTGTGCTGCGGTGATGCTGAGTGATTATTCTTTCCTCATCATGGTGCTTTATATAGCACAGGGTGCTTTATGTAGCACAGGGTGCTTTATGTAGCACAGGATGCTGTGCCCGGAGTCAATTTCATTGCATCTGTAAATTTGCCCCATTTCTCCCCTATATGGGTCTGTAGTAAAGTTATCACTACCCGGAGTTATTACTCTTGATTCTGGTACATGAGTTATATTTTTGTCTTTTTACCTTATGTGTGCACGTATATCTCTTCTTAGACTGAAGATGGAGCCTGCATTAGCTTCCAAGGTGGAATAATGCAGCACTGAAACCGTGTGGCTTGGAAACAATAGAAATGTATAGCTTTGCAGTTCTGGAGGCTGTTGGCCTGAAGTCAGCTGTTGGTGAGCTCATGCTTCTTTTGAAAGCCATGGAGGAAATCCTTCCTTCTCCTTCCTGTTGTTACTGGTATCTGGTGTTGGCGATGGCTGTTTCCAGGTTCTGACATCTTACTAGAGGAATAGAGGTAAACGTGGACAGACTTCGAAGTAGCAAGGAAACTTAATCTAAAAGCAAAGTGGTAGCGCAGGCCAGAATACGCTATCAAGAGCAATAGAGTATCCGAAGACCCAGGTTACTGAGGCTTCTTTTATGGGGTCTTAAGGAAAGAGGTGCTGATTATTAAGGGGCACAGATTGGGTTTTTCTCACCTTCCCCTGCTTCCAGGCTTGGGTCAGGACACACATCCTGTGCCTGTCCTGCCCCCTCCATCTGACAGACCAAATTAGTCTTTAAAATTTTTTTTTGACTGTTCACTATTTGTTCATTTGCTCTTTTCGTATGGTCTATTCATCAGGACCAGGTCTATTCATCAGGACCAGTATAGAAAAATCACAAAGCCTGCAGGGAATTAACTTAGAGACTTTGCAAACTTTGAGTCTTAGGCAGGCTCAGATGTACTCATGGCTAGTGCAATACTAGCATTTTCTGTATTGTCATTCCCCCTCCCTTAACATGTGGCCTCTGTCTCATCATCCTCAAGGTCAGTTACAAAACTTGGAGGAAGAAATGGGATCACAAGGCAACTGTGGCATACTGGCTATCTTTGAGGAGGTTTCTTTCCAGTTGACATAGAACATTTATGCTTACATCTCATTGGCTACATTGGGACTCAGGATATCCTAATCAGTCTTGACCAAGTGCTCAGCATGAGTTTGGGAGTTATGCACTCACTGATAAGTGGATATTAGCCCCAATGCTTGGAATACCCAAGATACAATTCACAGACCACATGAAGCTCAAGAAGAAGGAAGACCAAAGTATGGGTGCTTCGGTCCTTCTTAGAAAAGGGAACAAAATACTCACAGGATCAAATACATAGACAAAGTGTGGAGCAGAGACTGAAGGAAAGGCCATCCAAAGACTGCCCCACTTGGAGATCCATCCCATATACAGTTACCAAATCCAGATACTATTGTGGATGCCAAGAAGTGCTTGCTGTCAGGAGCCTGATATAGCTGTCTCCTGTGAAGCTCTGCCAGAACCTGACAAATACAGAGGTGGATGCTTACAGCCAACCATTGGACTGAGCACAGGGTCCCCAATGGAGGGGTTAGAGAAAGGACTAAAGGAGCTGAAGGGGTTTGCAATCCCGAAGGAAGAACAATAATATCAGCCAACCAAACCCCCTAATGCTCCCAGGGACTAAACCACCAACCAAAGAGTACACACGGAGGGACCCACAGCTCCAACTGCATATGTTGTAGAGGATAGCCTTGTCGGGCATCAATGGGAGGAGAGACTCTTGGTCCTGTGAAGGCTTGATGCCCCAGTGTAGAGGAATTCAAGGGTGGGTAGGCAGGAGTGGGTGGGTGGGGGAACACCCTCATAGAAGCAGGGGAGGGTGAATGGGTTAGGGAGTTTCTGGGGGGGAATTGGGAAAGGGGATAACGTTTGAAATGTAAATAAAGAAAATATTCAATTAAAAATAAGAAAAAAAAGAAGAAAAAAAGAAAGGATTTGAAGAACACAGGCTGGAGTATAAGAGTTGTCATCTTTGTAACACCTCATTCAATTCATGGATTTTGCTTGAACTGCATTCAGTTGATGAAAATCTAAGGTAGTTAGTATTAGGATATCAGCTCTCTCTAACCAGGCTTCGATTTATTTGTCTTCTGCTGTTTAAATGCATATGCACTTTTCATTTAAAGTTTATTTCTAGGTAATCTGTTTTGCTATATGAATGTTGCTTCAATTTCATCAATTTTCTATCTGGTTATAACCAGTTCATAAGAAAGCCACTAGTTTCTCTTTATGATGCTTGTAATTTGTCATGTTAGTGACTTATAATAGTTCTTCAGTTTATTATATTTTAATAGATAATTATGATGCTTAAAAGTAACAATAACTTTTCTCTGCCTTTACTTCTTTTTCATGATTCTTTCTCTCACCTCATTGCAAAGATTAGGTTCTTTAAAAAAATGATGAAACGAGGGTGTTATAAACAAATTTACAACTTAGATGATAGATTTATGTGAGAACAGATTCGAAGGGGAAATATACAAGTAGTTAGGTTATTAGAGTGGTATTGATGAATAGATGACGTGACCTTAAATGGATGGTATGGAAATAGGAATAATGAATAAGGAACATATTAAAGAAATATATAGGTGATTAACTGAACAGGACTTTGCCAGCTAACTAAATCCTCTGGCTGTGTGGGAGGAGCCATCTTGTAGGAAGTGTTCCATTTAATGGAAGAGACCGTTCATGGGGCTATGGGTGGTCCTGACTCTTTGATTAATTGACCTGTCACCTTGTGTCCCAGTTGGTTCATAAAAAGATAAGACTCAGACAGGCTAGGAGCATAATCTTTACTTTGTAGAGCTTCAGAATCAAATGCTCAGTTAGAACACCCATGTTCTTTACAACAGACTGTTGAAGAAGAATGAGAATGACTATACAAGAGCAACCCAGAATTTCAATCAAAGTTAAATAAACATTGTTCTGTAGATGATTACATGGAGATTAAAAGTATCCATGCAGGTGACAAAATTCTGAAGTCCTCAATATAAGATGGTGGTTTGTGATGTTGGTATCAGTAAATAACAGCAAGGTGGAAAGAACAGAATATAGGATAGTTGATGTGTCAGTGACAGGACAAAGGTTTAGAGAGGATAGAAGAAGGGAATGGATGATGTTCTGAGGAATATGAGGCATGAGAAGGCAGACAATGGAAAAAAAGCGACTATGTGATGGATGTGGAAGAGATGCAATAGAGTATAGGTACTTGTGTCTGAGGAACGAGAAGTGGGGCACTGTTGCTCCAGGATGCAGTGCATCAGTAACAGACCTCAGAAACTGTGTTCCTGTCCTACCACCAGAAACAAAAAATTAATGTGAGAAATGGTGACTGACTCGCAGGGTGCCTGAAATGGGTGGGAATCATGGGCTCCTCTATCGCTTCCCATCCCACTCCATGGTGTTCCTCCCATCCCACCAGGCATATCAGTGTTGTAGATACCATCGTATGACTGTACTGGGCTAGGCTAGACTAGACATGGGCAACTGAGATAGAAAAGAATAATAGATGCTTTTTGATAGCAGTGAGTAGTTTGATAGGTGTTGTTTTTCATTTCCTTTCCTTTTTTTCTTTTGTATATCTTAAAGAGAACTTTTCCAGAGAGTGATGGGAAGGGTTGTACAATGATATCTCAAGGAGTTACGAGCACTGAGGAGGCTAGGGGCTATTTTGCTCCTTTAAGAGTTCTTCTTGGCTACTTGTCATGCCAATTTTTGAATTGTTAACTGCCGTAACAGCGATAGAGCCATTTAGCATCAGGTGAAATTATAATAAAATTATAGGTCACTTGTGTCACTCTGGTAACTATCTTGCATCTAGTCCTGTTTTTTGCCAGCCTACTTGTTTAAAAACAAACAAATAAACAAACAAACAAACAACAACAATGTAAACTCTTTGGGCCTCACAGGTGTCCTGTCCTCAAAAATAGACAAGATTAGGATAAGTAGCAATTTCTCTAGGTCATCTAGGGACTGTAAGATTAGAGGAGGGTAATAAGTCTTCCATTTTTAAATTTTACTCCTTGTTTTTGAATGATATTGAAGGGAATATCATTCAAAACTCCTTAAAGAATAATTTAGGTGCCATGAAGATATCTACAAAGGAGTTAGAAAATTCTCAGGATTCCTTTCCTTCTTCTCTTAATCCTAGCCTTCAGAAGTTAAAGCTGATGTCAACTTTGAGTGACGCCACCTTCAAGGCTTTGTTAGCACTACAAACACTGCTGTTTTGTAGGTGTTCAAAGATTCTTTCATACCTTCCTTTTGAAACATTTTGAAAAGTACTTTTATTATTTATTTCTAATGTATGTGTATCTATGTATGTGCTTGTGTGCATGTGTTTGTGTGCATGTGTGTGTGTGTGTACATGTGTGTGCACATGCATGTGAAAGCCATAGGTCAACCTTGGTTGTTGTTCTTCAGGTACCATCCATCTTGTTTCTTGGGTCAGGATCTTCCAGTCGCCTGGAAACTACCATATAGGTTAGTCTGGCTGGCCAGTAAGCCTCCCATTTACAGCTGGGGTTATAAGTGTACAGTATTATATCTGGCTTTTTTACATGGGATGTGAGGATTGAATACAGGTCCTTATGCTTGTACAGTAAGTACTTTACAGAAGGAGACATGTCCTCAGGCCCTACTGTCCCTCTGTTAGTGGCTATGTGATGCAAAGGACTTGGAGGGAAGAAGAGGAAGAATTCAGATAGGGAGCCAGCTTAGAATGAATTTATATGTGAGTGTTAGACCTCTCTGCTTCTCCAAACTTCCAGTTTCCTTTCCAGGTCACTGAACAAAGGAGAGAGGTCATGTTACTTTCTGTCCTGAAAAGAGACTGGATTTCACTCTGGTCTCGAATTCTCTTCTAAATGCTCTCTCATTTCCTTAAGGTCAAATGTTTTAATTAGAAAATGGAATGAAAGACTTTTTTTATTAGTTAATTAATTTTGCCCAGTTGATCTTTTGAAGCTCCTCAGTCTCAAATTTCAGTGGCTAGAGAGGAACTCAGAGTATCAGGAAGAGTTTGTAGCACTCTTGGGGGATGATACCAGACTCATGCTGGCTACACATTAGATTTCCACATGCTGCATCCGTTTGATGGCTTGTCCTCAGGCTGATGTTTTCAGAGCTAAAGCTGCACCCTAGAGTCTCACTTGTTGACTAAGCCTTTGGGCCTTGCTGTTTTTTTCAAAGCAAATGGTGTAAGCTGCTTTTCATGAAGTCAGTGCATGGATTTTTAATGTTGAAACCACACATCTTTCTATATAAACCTCATACTAGGTCATCATTTCTACACATCTGAATGTGCTGGTGTCCAAAATAGTCCATCCATGCTAGGCTAAGTAAGTCCACACGTTTCATCACAATATACTCTCTCATTGCAAAAGGCCTGAGATGTTCCTCTGTAATATTGGCTTTCAGATGTTGTTTGTTATAGCCCAATGAGGAGGATATCAGTCTTTCAGAATGAGAACATTCCTGCATCCAGATCACACAAAGTGGAGGTTTGAGTGTACTTTGTAGCACCGCCCTTTTGTTTAATAATCATTTAACTCTAACACCTTTTACTCCATTTCTGGATACTTTTCTAACTACCAATACTGAGCAGATATCAGCTCAAAGGGTTTTTCCTTTAAGTGCCAGTGAAGCTTCATTCAGAGACTGTGATGGTTGGTTTTATCAGCTCAACACAAACCTAGGCCTATCTGGGAAGAGGGGATCGTAATTGAGAAAATGCCTCCATATGATTGGCCTATAGGCAAGTCTGTAGAGTTACCTTGATTGATGATTGATATGGAAAGGCCCTACCTATTGTGGTGGGTGGTACCATCCCTGGCAGATGGTCCAGGATGGTATAAAAAAGTCGGATGAGCAAGCCATGAGGAGCTAGGTAGCAGCATTCCCCTTTGGCCTCTGCAATGGTTCTTGCCTCTGGGTTGCTGCCCTGAGTTCCTGCCCTGACTTCTCTGAGTGATAGACAATGATCTGTGGTCGTAGTGTTTATCACAGCAGTAGAAACTAATTAAGAGCGGTATTCAACCTTTTCCTAACACATGCGATGCTAGCCCAATTTAGACAAGGAGAAAGCTACGTTATAGAGTCTGTATAACTGGGGTGGAGAGATGGTTCAGCCGTTAAAGGCTAGCCTCACAACCAAAAATATAAGAATCAGTGTAATAGTGATTGTTAAATCTATTTCACAGAGTATGATCTTTCTAAACTGTTTTGATGGAAATTTCTGAATAAAGCTTGTTCTGAAATATATGAATTATCATATATAAAGATGAAAAATGTTGGTTCTAAATAGCTCCCAACTCTGTTTGCAAAACAATCCCTTGTACCTGTTAGTCTTCATCCTTTTGCTTGATATATTTTTAGTTACAAAAACAATAAACATCTATCTTCTATTTTGTCTTTGTTTTGGCAATAGGAGAGAAAAGGAAGGATTGTAATCAAAACAAAAGTCTTTTGAATATAATTGTATCTAAAAACATCATTCATAAAGTCACACAACTTGGTGGGAAAAGAAAGAAAACACGATCTCACTTGTGGAGCCTGTATTATCAAGTCACATTAGCAAGATATTTTATCAATTAATCACATGTATATTATTTTATCAATCATATATATATATACATATATATACATATATATATATTTAGTTTATATCTGGGTTGGAAGGAGTTGGCATCTGTTTACACAGACACTGGGATATCTTACTGGTTCTGAGGAACCCAGCTGCAGCAACCTTGGCTACCTTGTCCTCTTTGATGTTCTCTTCCTTATTTTATTTCTCTTAATTTCTCAAGGACCAAATGACCAGCCAGGCCCAGGCAGGTGCTTCCCTGTTGCTCATGTCAACCTGTATCATTGTTAAGCCAAACCCTTCATATGCCAATATCCCCTAAGAAGCCACAGTTCATCTAGTCTAAGATGAAGTAGAGAGGCTCTGTACCATGACTGTGGAATCATATGCTTTTAGGTGGGTCTTAAAGCAAGTTTAGGATTCTATTTTCTCTTTGTGTTTGTAAAATGGATCTGTTCACCTAGAACTTTGAGGGTAGTTTGTCTTCATCCAGCAACAGAATAGTGACATTGATGATGTGTTCATACAATAATGTGTTACCAGCTATCCCAGAGATGCACCTAGCAAACACACTTCTTACTCCTAGGCATTATACAGTTGTCCTTTATCAGCAGGATGGTTATTGCTTGGTGATTGTACCAAGTTATGGCCTTAAATAGATCATTTGATGACAACCCAGGCTCTCTCTTTCCTTTAAGGATTCTAGACAGAGCACAGTTCCCAGTCCACAGAGCTTGCAAGAGAATACAGAACAAAGATTTGAGAGGAAGATGGGCTAGCAGACGTCTATTTGTGAACTCATATTTAGAAGTGTGTGGAGCACTTGAGTGTGTACTCACAACCCTTTTTCTGATGGGCTTTCAGGATGGTCAGGATAGTGGGAGTCTCTAAGAGCTCCTGTTCTAAAGAGATTTCTCTTGTTTTCCTTTTGGCAACAATGCCATGACTTGCCTGGACTCCTTCCTCAGCCCCTTGAACTTCAAGGAAGTCTTGGATTGTTGATGGAACTGGTGATGGTAGTACTGATGCTGTACTCCTAATGTAATCCTGGAAAGATTATATGCTTCATATTTGGAAAAAAGGACTCTCACTAGGGCGAGGAAGCAGACACACACAGCAGACATACACAGCAGACACACACAGCAGACACACACAGCAGACACACACAGAGACCCTCAGACACACACAGCAGACACACACAGAGACCCTCTGCAAAGCAGAGGCTCAACTTGGGAAGCTGAAGACTGGCCCCTTCCATGATGCCTGAGGTTTTTAAAAAAAAAGTCTTTGAGGGGGTCTTCTTCCCATAATTTAGAGATGGTCAGTTTGAAGGAAGTCAGGATGGCCCAAATTTTGTATAACAATTATGATCTGGCTTTGAGTTTGTTGAGTCACTAAGGACCTGTGTTATTACCTGTCAAGATGAAAATGGATTATGTTCCCAAATATTAATATAAATATTGGTTCAAATAAATAAAATGTTCATCTATATAATTTACATTATAAATCCGTTTACTTTTAGAAATCAGTCATCTTCAAGGTCCCTTGGACCGTGATTTTAAATTGTCCCCTTACAAGATGGAGGTGTAATACCATACTTTTTCTTTAGCACCTTGGTTAATTCTACACATTGGATAACATTCCATTCTAAAAACAGTCATTTAAAACACCTGGACCTTGAACATTCAGTCTGGTATTTACTAGGCCTGTTTGAAAATTTTACTTATTTTATTTGGAGTATTGTAGTTCATGTTACATTTAAATTCTATTCTTTTTTTTCTGTATAATCTAGTAAGAGCCTATGGGGTTACAGGATGTAGTAATGATTACATCACTAAAACCTTATGACTGGTCTGGGGCAGTCATAGCGTTATGTCTATTGTTTGGTGTAAATATTAACAGGCCCCCTTTGATGTTCAAGTTATCATGGTTTAGATAAGAAAGTATATGGTCACCCTTGAAAGGATGCTGTTAACCACTCATTCTAGTCAGATATTAACTTTACACATGGCTCTCTTTCTGGTACCACTTTCTGGGTAGTGCTTCTGGCATCCTTGTCTTTATGCTCTTGGCCTGAACACAGATGGTGTCACCCAGGAAGGACAGGGCATTACTCCTCACCTGGCTCACTCTCTACTTCATTCTTCTACTCTGCAGGTCAAAAAGCCCTTTCAATGAGAAGTTTTCAAGACTTAAATTACATATCCCAGTCTTAAAGACTCTAGGAGAGGACTCCATTTCTATCTTTTGGCATGCTCTGGACACCGGACAAGGATGAGACAACCCAGAGGGCATCCAAGTCTCTCACTTAGGGCATTAGACAGGAACCTGTGGTGGGCATTGACTGTTCCCTCTTAGTGAGGACAGAGAGTGTCCCCTCTGTAAGGCTTGGAGGCCTTGCAGATCTCCAAGCAAGTGTGTGGTTGTTGCTGTAACCCATTCTTACTAATCCCCACAGCACCACTGGGTCACTCCAACTCCACATGTACCCAAAGTAAAGAGAGGACTGGATGTGGGCACAGAATCCCATCCCCCCATCCCAGTGTTAGTAAAGAGCATTGCTTAAGTGGTTACTATAGGATGACTCTAGAACCATGATCATGTCTCACAGCTAAGGACGCCAAATAACCAACTCCTATTTATTTTCTTCAAAGAGCTAAATTTTCTTTCTTATTTCTTTTGAGCTTCTCATGAGTAAAACGTGAAAGTAGTTTTAATGTCCTTTATCATCAGCTTCCCTGGGGTCTGCTAGTCACTGCCGAGTCCATACCTGTTTTCTTACAGTACCAGGATATGGTATTGTCCCAGAAGTCACAACATTTTGTCCTGGACATAGTAGATATTCTCATAGCAAGTATATACTGGACAAATTAGTCATTCTGGAAGGCTATTCTGCCTGTTAACTGAAAGATCCAAATGCCAGTGAATGCCAGTCACACAGACATTTCTTCTATGATCTACTCAGTTAGTCATTAATTTACTGGGGACAGAATAAAGTCTCTAAGCAAGATTTCTCATGTCAGTCACAGAGGTAAGATGAATGTCAGTACCGATTGTGTGGAGGGTCTGTCAGCCCCTCTTGGATTCATCCCCACTGGACATTCCCACTGGACTGCCACATTCCTTTCTTCAATACTACTAAGGCAGAGAGGTCTTTGTGGTATCTTCTCTCCAAGAAGGAGCTGGAGGTCAATGATTTTCTGATATAAACCCACCCCCATGTAGTTGAGTTGGGAAGAGCTAGGAGGGAAACCTGTTCTGACCTAGACTCACGATCACCTTTGATCCTTTCTTTGTTGTCCTGGTTATTCCTCTGCTCATCATTCCTTCTACCCACATTATGAATTCCTTTCAGAGTTGTCTAAAATTCAAACTCAGTCAACTCTCTCGCCCTCAACCCACCAGACAGTTCACAAACACTTTGGAGTCAGAAGGAGGGGTTTAGGTCTTCAGGAAGTCTTTACTCGTTTATAAACTATGAATACATGGTGGTCATGGGCAGAGACCAAATCGATCTCAGGTCTTACTGTGGACAGATATACTTGAAGGCACATGATGATCTAGGCCAGCACTTGTCTAGCCAACGATGTTGTCATATATGAACTAATAATCAATTTAAAAGTAGAACATATATCAGAATATTCTCCTTTATATCCCTATGCTTTTACCTAGCATAATGAACACTAGTTTATAATAATATATGTGCTTTAGCAGTGTTTTTTGAAGTGTGTGTATGTCTGTGCATGGATGCATGTGTGAGAGGGAAAATGATTAATTTTTTTATTATGAGATATTCACTGCTCCTGCACACTTACCAAATGGCCATCCTACGCACTTTGTGTACATTGATTAATTTCTTGAAATCATTTCCTAGAAGTGGTGTTTTCTGAGTGAAATGGTCACATGGACATCAGCAGTATCTGGGCTATTCTGCAAGGCTGCTCTGGCTCCCTACAGCAAATGGGAATATAATCTTCCAGGTCTGCCTTTAAATGGCCTTTAATAACACACAACCGAGGCTTGGAACTGTTGAAGTATGTTTCTAAGTTCCAGAGTGTCAAGCAAGACAGGACAGCAAACTGTCTGTAGCTCCGAATACAGTTTTCGAATTTGCTTTTCAGCAAAACATAATGCCAGCTGTGTCTCAGTAATTACCAGGAAGGGTTGTCCTTAGTGTTCTGTGTATTTGTAGGTCAAAGGAAGAGCTTTCTTTTTTTTTCTTCTTCAAAAGAATGGATAATATAGTTGAGTGAGGGTGGGGACATGGTGGCATTCAAAGGGCCTCCTGTTTTGAAAAAGATGACCAGGGAGAGGATAAAGTATTGACTGGTGGGGTGTGGGTGGTCATATTTCCCAACCACTGCAGTGTAAGTAACCAATGCCCTCCATGGTGCTATTTGTTCTCTTGGCCTTTAGCTTGTCATGGGGGATCCACTTCTTAGCCTTCTTAAGGCATCCAATGACACTTCAGTTTGAGACTTGTGAAATATGTCTTCTTTCCTGCACATAAACTGTACAGACACACTGTATTGACCTTCAGTGGGTGGGAGACATAGAGAAACCATTGCTGTTCTCCTCAGCCCAGGTCTTTCTGTCAGGAAGCCTGTGCTAAATCCCATCCCTGCAAATGTGGAAGTGTGGCAGTTCCACAGCCACAGAGTCTGTCAGGGCTTGACATTGTCCCTAGGAACTTCAGACTTCATTCACAGAACAGTAACCTAGGGACAGATTTGAGCCCCAGTCACTTGGCCTGCTGTACTCTTTCTCTTCAAGTCCTATTTACTAGAGATGCACACTGAGGTTCAGGGCTGAAGAGGCAGAGGTGGCCACAAACATTCTATATGAAAGATACATTTTGTTTTGTTTTGATCTTACTGTCTCTTTCAGACGTACCTAATGACTTTACCGAGTAAAGAACTTGCTGTGCTGTGCTGTTGCTGAGGGAGAGATAGCATAGATCTGAGCTGGTCAGCAACCTGATCAGAGGTTACAGCCATCCCTTAGGTACCATAGTGAGAGTGAGGCAAATCACATAGTCTCACACCTCAGGACACAGATGCTGTACTGAGCAGCTTTGTTATTGGTGAGCTTAGCTAAACTGGAAGCATGTTTTCAAAAGTTCTTTTCCATGTTGAGTTTGAGTAAGGATTGGCCCTAAAAATGAATTTCTACAAGCTGGAAGTGATGGTACATGCCTTTGATCTCAGTACTCAGGAGGCAGAGGCAGGGCAGCTCTACATACTGAGTTCCAGGATAGTGAAGATCACATGGTAACTGCCCCCCTCTATCTCACGATTGGGAGGGGGACATGAATAGCCAGCCATGTTTATGTAGGAAGCTGGTGTAGGCTCAGGCACTACCAATGAACACACTCACAGTCAGGGATGTACTGGTTCTTGGCACAAGGGAACATCTGGGGTGCAGAAACCTCTTCTCTTTCTCCAACCCTTGAGCCAGGTAAGGATTTAGACTTCGGATAGAGGGTGTCGGCTCCTGTCATAGGTCACCCCCACTGTGGAAGCTGACAGCTTGGTGGTGGCAACAAACTGATGCTCATCTGGCTTGTCCTCTTGAGTTCCAGCTTACTCACATGAGGTTAAGCCTGTCCTCGCTCTCTACTTCCTGCCCATCTTTCCTTCCTAACTGCCCACTCTGCTGACTTCAAGCCAGCACCACATGAAGAAGCAACAGCTGTATGCAAGCCAGCTAACACCTCCCACAATTGCATGAGGTTAATCTCTACTCTGAAACTCTGGTCATTCAATGGGTCTACTTTTCTGACTGGACTCTTGTCAGATATTGGCTATGGAGATAGTAAGAGCAAAATTGCAGCTTCCTGTTTATCACATTATCTCCAGAATCTAGAACCATACTTGGGAGTGGTCACATGGTAGCTTTTGTTCATTCATGTTGGTGTTTTTAGGGAATGATTTTTTTTCTCATTTATATATGACATGTTGTATATGCATGTTTACATGTGTGTCAGTGCACATATGTGTTTGCATGGAGTGCATGTGCAGCCATAAAGTTGACCCTGGATGGTCTTCCTTGATCTCTTCTACTTTACTTAATGATGCAGGGCACGTTGCTGACTGCAAGGCTCACCAATTTCTGCAGCCTAGCCAGCCAGCTTACCCTGGAGATGCCTTGCTTCAGTCTCTTCAGTACTGGGATTACAGAAGACCACCCTGCCTGCCTGGCTTTTATGTGCCTGGGGATCAGAACTCTTGTTCTAACTTCAGGGCAAGCACTTTGTTCCCAGAGTCACTTCCCTAGCCTATCAGAAGTTCTTAAATCACAGGTTGGAGTCAGATAACTTTAAATCATAGGTTGGAGTCAGATAATTTTGCAGAATACTTACTATGAATGTATTAGATTTGAGAGGACTATGACATATTAAATTCACCTCATACCTCATGATGATGAAGTCCTGGAATGAAGACTTCGTTTTGGAAATTATCTGCTTAAGAGCAATACTTGAAGCAATAAGCAGGATTACAACAGTTTAAATGCAACCGAGGAACAGGCTGGAGCCTTCAAGACTGATACAATTTAAGTCTGGTGGCAGGGGAGGGGTCTGCAAGGGACACTGAAAAACAGTGGTTGGTGGTATGAGGGGCAAGCTGTGGGAATGTGGCTGAGAGAAGGAATGGCTTCCCGAAAGTCACACTGGGAAGTATGACAATATTCAAAGTTTAGAGATATTCCCGTACAAGGTAAAACTTGTGACACACAGGGTGAGGAAGTAGAGTGCTGTGTGTTGCGGAGTAGACAGGAGATGGCAAAATGATGCTGGGAAATGAAAGTGTGTTTAAAGGTGTGGCTGTGAAAGAAAGAGATGAAGGGAAGGAGGGGGAAAGAGTGCAAGCTGCAGAGGATGGATGGAAAAGGACAGTGGAGATGATATCTAGAGAAAGATGTCCTGAGTGGTAATGAAGGTTGAATGTGGACTTGGGAATGGCAAGTGAATGGCTGAGGGAACAGTCACTGGTTAAGCTAAGGAAGAAGTGGAAGCCAGTAGGCAGAAACAGTTTGTGGAGGCATTCCTTGTCTATCAGGTAGCAATGAACACGAAGATAAAACCAACACTCATTGTGAAGGATGAAAAGGAGAGGTTGTCTTTCTCCAAAGATGAACATCTTATTATTATAATTATATATAATTATCTGGGATAATTCATTCACTCAACGTTCAATAGCAGATGCCTATGCTAACAACCTGGAGTATTGGTGGACCATGACTAGGGGAGACATCTACTGTACCAGCATTCTCAGTTGCTTGTCTCTCTGCTGTAACTGAATTCCAGACAAGAAGCAGCTTAGGGGAAGAAGAATTTATTTTAGCTCACAGCTTCATGGAGGAGGAGGCACAGTGGCTGGCACTCTGACTCTGCTGATAGGAACTGTTTGTATAATTTGTGACATTTCCTGAAGGTACAGGCTATCAGGAAATAGATTGGCTATAAATTTTACAACCTTCCAGTGACCCACTTCCTTTATTGAGGAGCTATCTCTGAAGGTTCTATAGCTTCTCTGAACACCATTACCACCAATGTTCAAACATAACAGCTTGTGGGGGCTAGTTTACATTTAAATCATAGTAGCCTGAGAGAGAAACTGTGTTTAATGGATAAGCATACCCTCTGGATGAATCCGTATTTGCTCACTGTTTTTAGTTTTGATTGCATGGTAGATCAGTACCATGCTAGTCCTAGCCAGTCTGATTCTATCTGAGCCTCTGTGGGTAGCACATGAACACTTGTGGTTGTCAAAGTTCCTCAGGGATCCCTAATAGACAGTCAAGTGGGTAAAGTACAAATGAGCATGGAGTTGTTGGCATAGGGGGATTGCTTTGCTGATGCTGACAAGAGGGATGGATGCTATTTTGGTGGGTATTAATGACACCTGCACTTGGCATCAGGGACCTCATGAGGTGGAATAATGCTTAGGCAGGCTACAAGATCTAGAGCAATCTTCCCAACGCTGTGACCATTTAATACAGCCCCTCATGTAGCGGTGACTCCCAACCATAAAATTATCTCACTAATACTTTGTAACTTTAATTTTGTACTGTTAAAGATTGTAATTTAAATATCCAATTTGCAGGGTTTCTGATAAGCAGTCCCCAAAGGGGTTAAGACCCACAGGTTGAGATCCACTGGTCTAGAGTGTTCTAATTGTTTGCAGTTGAAGATCTTGGCTGGAAGGCAAGAAGTCAGGCAGGGCCTAGGAGGGAGCATCTTAGCATTGTCTGCAACTGGACACCTACATAGGAGGGCAGAGGACAGGAGGCAGCCTGGTATGATTTTCTACTGGGTGGTTACTATAACTTTCTGTGTCTTCAGTGTGCCTTGAGGAACTGGACCTGTGTTGAGTGGGAAACAGGAAAGTGGTTAAGTTTATGAAAAAGTTTTGGGTGACCTTGATACTTGTCATGAAGTAGCTAAAAGACTATCCGGTAAAATAGCAATGAGGTTTACTTTGCTTAGTTCCGGTGTATAGACCAAAGGCTTACTATTTAAGAGATTTCCTCTCCCCTGAAGGAAGACATCTTTGAAAACCCACATCTACGAAGCATTTGAAGTAGAACATATGTACTTTTAGAGGTGATCAAAGGACTGACTAGAAAGATTCCTAAATGCTCTTATAAAATTATATTTGCACTTTATATAATAGTATGATTATATTTAAGATTCTCTAGATAAAATTTCTAGAAAATTCTTTGATGTAACCATTGGGAAAATTAAATAAAAAAACCTAAAAGTTCCCTTCATATGCATTAACTATTTTTGGCAAAATGAACTCTTAGATTTCTTTTTCTAGCATTATATAGGGAAATATAGACAGCAATATTAAAGTATTCAAGCTGACATTTTATAAGTAAAGATTGAGAACTTGCTTCTTTCAATGTATATATTTATAGCTTTGCACATTAATAAAAATGTTTATGGGCCCTGACATTTTCGGAATAATCTATTAGGCAATACTCCCTGTGTTTTATAGAAGTGGGTCAGTATTTTTACCAGAGGATGAATTTAGGCATGAAGAAATCTTTGGACTTGAAGAAGGTCATAACTGAAGTCATTTCTGCAGCCAAGAATAGCCAGCTGTCAAAAGTAGACAAGTATGCATTTGCTCACAGCTACCACAACCCAGAGCCAGGTATGAAAAACATGCCTTTCTTCCCAGCAGTTGGGATGTAGAGGTAGGGGGATCATAAGTCCAAGATTACTCTTAGCTACATAGTGAATTCAAGATCATCTTGGGATACAGGAGGTTATGATTGGAAAACAAAGCCAAACCAACCAAACAAAATCAACAACATGGAGTTGACTGTAGAAGGTTGCAAGAAGGATAATCACTAGATAATTGCATGAAATTAAGTGGGGAAATTCTGATAATCCCCTCCTCTCAGAGCTGTAAAATGTATATGATAGCAACTGAGAGAGTTTGGTTGCTAATAATGCTGATCTTGAATTGGGAGTGAGTAGAGAAAAGGCAGTTCATGGCACATATAGGTACTTAAAAATGCATAACATATCCAGCCCATGGTTGTGATGGTGGTAATGTGGTGATGATTGTCTATTCTAAACTTTCAGAATAAATAAAAAAGCAACAAAAAGAGAACACAGCTACAGGTCCCCCTGGTGAGGATCTGAATGCCACTGCTGTTGCTGCTGCAGGGACAGAGAGCAGAGGAGGCAATGGACCCTTATTCTATGAAAGTGATAAGGTGCTTTGAAGCTCCTGAGAACAACAGGAATTGATAAGTCTCCAGGGTGTATGAGTGGCACACACCCCAAGATATCTAAAGTTTGAGAAATAAAAAAATTCTTCTTACAGTAGTGTAGACACAGCAATGATAACAGGGGCCATTGAGGAAGGTGGATTTCTTTAGTGTATGGTTATTTATTTGTTTTGTACACAAATGTAATCCTATTCTAAACTGAGTCTTCTGTACTTGATAAGTGGACTCACACCTTCGTTTTTTATCAAAAAATCAATATGTGTCTTGAATTATGAAACTGAAAGTAACATACCAAATGTTCTTACCTGGGAAGATCCTGGGATGCCAGATGAGATGACCATGGAAACCCATGCAATCCCATTTTGTAAGTATTCACTAAACTGTAGAAGCTGGTACATTTCTAAGTTGCTATTGTAACCTGTGAGCACCCCCTTCCATGTGTAGGAATGCTTCTTTCACTAGATTATGCTTTTATGCATGTGCATTGTTAATGAATAGGTAAATGACTGAAATCTCAAGCTAGGGAATTAGGTAATGGTAAAAGCATTCCCGCTACTGTTCAATGTAGGCTTAGATTTTTTAAAGTCTACTTTATTTATGGTTCTTTAGTGCTTTGGTCTCCCTTCTAGCCCACTGACCAAAGGTATGGGAGAAAGATGGTTAATAGGACAAAAGGGGTTGTGGACCTGTTTAGAAGTAATTCTTTGGGGGGTGATTCTAATCATCATTATCAGGATATCAGCAGTCCAGTCTAATAGCAAACACAAAACATGAGTCAGTAGCAGTGGCTTGATCCAGAAAAACCTCAAGGCTCCCACAATCTACACAAGTCCACAGAAGCAGCCAGAATAGCATGAGAAATTCTTTGGTGCTTTTCTCTTTACGAAGTCATGACAAGCTAAGATCAGCAAAGTACTGTAAGGTGGACCAATGCAAGGACATTGTTCACTATCTGTTGGGTTATACTTATACTCTTTCCAAACATTACACACCCTCTCAAGTGTGCACTTCACCAAAACATCTTCTCACATGCCTGCTTCTGCAAAACATCCTTTCATAAGACAGCTTCCAGAAAAACATCACATGGTGTGATTGAGTCTCCAAAGAAACCAGAAGTTTCCACTTCAGTCCAGGATCCTGTGATGGGAATTGAATGGTTAAATAAAGATGAAAAACAAGAGATGATGCATCTAGAAGGATCTCCTCAGTAAGTCTGGTTTTCAGAAGGACTGTTAAAAAGCACACTTGTCCCCAGATGTACCAAATAAAATATATGTAAAGGAGCTTATGTGAAGGTGATGTATTGGAGAATACTGTAAATCAAAATGATGAGATATGACCACACACATATTAGAAGCTAAGATATTTTTAAAAGGAAACTGGGGAACACTAAATGCTGATGAGAATGCAGAACAGCAGTGACTTTTTACTGGTTGCTTGTGAAAATGGCTAGAAAGATGTTTCAAAGATTGAAAGCAATGGATGCTTTTCCAGAGGACCTGGACACATACGTATATACCAACTTAGATGGTATACAGAACTAAGATGGTATACATCACCATATACTATATACTTCCTACTATGCCAAAAATTCTTCATTAATCTACTGAAGTCAACTACACAAATATAAGACTCTGCTAAGTTGTGTGTGTGTGTGTGTGTGTGTGTGTGTATGTGTGTGTGTGTGTGTGTGTGTGTATGTAGATTGGGTACAAAAAATGTTCTGATGTTTAAAGGCCAGGCAGAGGGCAACCTCTGAGGGGAGGAGCCAGCACTCTCCTGAGCATGCTCAATTCAGGGTCATGCTTCTTAAAATAATACATGTTCTAAGACAGTGACCAGAGACAGTTTTGAGATGGAGAATTTAGTATTATAGTGATACTATGATGAACAATTGATGGTAGTCATCCCTTAAAGTGGCTGGCTTCTCACCTAGAAATTAAAATATCAGACCTACCATATCTAGAATTTGTGGATGGGAGTCCAACATTGTGTGTGATAATCTGTACTACAGGCAATTGTGATGCAGTGGAGAGCCACCAACCACAGAGCAGGGAGAGGAATGAATGCTAATGCTAATGCTCCCAGGAGCATGAAACTTATATATACTGAGTACCAGGAGGCTTCCAGTGGAAGCCTCTGGAATGTTCTCTGAGTTGATTAGGAACTTATTATGGTCTGCAGAAGGTTGTTGTTGTTGTTTTGTTTTATCTACAACATACTGAAATAACAATAACCTAATCACCTTTTAGGATGTTTGGGATCCCAAAGCCTTGTCAGTTTGCTCTGTAATGAGGGGACGAGGGATTCTGTCATAGGTGATAACAATTTCTTTCTTTTCGTTGGATATTTTGTTTATTTACATTTCAGATGTCATCCCCTTTCCCATTTTCCCTCCCTAGAAACCTCCTATCCCACCCCCCTCCTCCTTTTTTGGCTTTTATACCATTTTAATTATATGCAAGGGTTAAGGTCAGTTCCAGGTTGAGGAACTAGTAATACAATAGATGCAAATAGTCAAGGAACAAGCAAGACAATAAACACAAATAGTCAAAGAACAAGCAAGGCAATAAACAAAATTCCATGAACACTCCCATGTTCACTGTTTCTAAGGGCTTATTAGAACAACCAAAATATCTAAGCCAACTTCCCTGTCCTAGCCCAAAGTCATTTTCATATCTGAAGCCTACTTCTGCCAAGAATACCTTCCTTACCCATTGTGGAATATGCATTATCAAAAGCAACACACTTCTGTCTTAGATTGGTAAGGCTCTGTGCAGAATCTTACCTGTTCTTGGCTTGCCAACCTGTTAATTTAATAACTCTGTCTTGGGGGTTCATTTTCAGGTTCAAACCATGTACTTTGGCTGCCAACATGTTGATGTTGTCAAAGACAAGCTTTAACATGATGGGCAGGAATAAAAGTTTCCCAGGACAAAAAGGGCTAGCATGATCAAGCTATACATGCCATTCTTGAAAAGCTTGACCAAAATAGAAATACTGACCTCAGGCCATGGGTAATTTTATCAGCAGTATCTGGTGCATCAACACTCAGCAGAGCAGCATTCTTTAA
This sequence comes from Grammomys surdaster, assembly GCF_004785775.1. Taxonomy (NCBI): domain Eukaryota; kingdom Metazoa; phylum Chordata; class Mammalia; order Rodentia; family Muridae; genus Grammomys; species Grammomys surdaster. Next base: position 2,948,890 of record NW_021620966.1, read on the forward strand.
GTGCATAAGTTCACTATGCAAAGTTAAAACATCCAGAGAGGTGTTAGAATTATGGCAAATATACTGCAAGTGTCTTTAAACTTTTTCCTAATTATAATGACTACCACTGTAAATTTTAGAACTAACATGAATCCAGTGGTATTTGGCATGAAGTCACCACATTTCCTTGACATTTAGATATATGGCTGTTTATAAGTTGATGTTTCTGAAATAAAGCTGCTCTCTGCAGTTGAGTATACACTTGGTGTAATGAGTTTCTCTCCACTGTGCTAAAATGTCTTGTGGATAACATGTCTTACAATGCAACAGTTTATGACAGGGGGTGTCTGGCATGAAGGGAATAGAATGGCCTTTGAATCTACTGAAGGCAGTAAGGAAGCAATTTTATTTTTTCATTAAGCTTGGAAGACAACAGATAATATTTTGCCATTATTTAGTTCAAATTGCTTCCAAGCAGTTCACTAACACTGAACCCTGGCCTGGTCTCAGCCTGGCATCTCAGAACCCCTGTGGGACTTAAGACATCAGATACATTTCAAAGGAGCTGTGTGATGTTAATGTGCCTGCAGGCACAGATCTGCTAAGAATGACTGCTCTACAAGTTGACTTTTAGACCTTTGAGTACAGACTCATGTGTAAGCGTTGGCAGGTGATGGACGTCCTTGCCTCAGATCTTTTCCTTCCATGGGCACAGCTTTCAAAGGGTCACTTTTCCTAATTTCTTTTCTAATCATGATCTGACAATTTGCTCTGACAACTGCTGATGTCTGTAGCTGGAATGATACGCCCACCTGAGGTCTTCCTTCTTCACCTCTTAGGGACTCACTGAATGACTATCAGATTCTCTCTCCTTGTTTCTAGTCTTTCAATGAACTTCATTTAAAAATTGTGCAGCAGATAGAAACAAATACTGAAACCCACAGCTAGAAAACATGCAGAGAGTGAGAGGCCTTGGAACACTCACTCCTAAATAACTCCATCAAACGCCTCCCATCAGCCTCAGGGAGCTCAGGGGTTGAGGAGAGGATGTGAGAGCTAGAGGGCATGGATGACAACTCATAAACACAGCAGGCCTGAGATGCACGTAAGAACTGAGACTGAGGCAGCCTGCACAGAGCCTGCATAGATCCGCACCACATGGGGTCCTAGAACTCTAAGGAGAAATAGAAACTTACCCAGATCCCTAGTCCAGAAGCTATCTCCAATTGATAACAACTTGCAAATAAAAATTTAGTTTCTACCAAGGGAGAAACTAAACCACTGGGGAAACAAACCACTCTTAAGGGTAGGCTTATGCCTAGCAATAGATGGCTAACACAAAATAAGCTCAACTTGTTTGGAGGCTCTTTATCTGACAATGTAGAGTCAGATAAATTTTTTAACTATAAGTTATTTTTTAAAAAATATATATTATGGCTCCCAGTTTTGTGATTTTGTGGGATTCCTGTGTGTGCAAATATTTGTGTTCCTAAGTCTATGTGTGTCTCTTGTGCTTTTTTGTCTCTTTTTTTCATATATTTAGTTGTTTTTGTTTTTCTTATTATATTTTGTTATTATTATTCCTTAAATGTCTGTTTGTTTTCTAAAAAGAAACAGAAATGGTGTGGCTCTGACAGGAAGGGAGGTGGAGAGACAATGGGAGGAGTAGGGAAAGGAAAAAAATATATTTTAAGCTCATATATTTTCCTGTAAATTATTTAACTTCAGTTTTCTTTAAAGTGGATTAGAGTTCATATATATATTTAACATCCATTCATCTATTGACAGACAACTAGATTGATTTTAATTCTCTGCTATAGTAACTAAAGCATCAGTAATTATGGGAGAATAAATATCTCTGTAGTAGAATAGAGCATTGGTTGTGTGTCAAAATGAGATAGATGTATCCTATGGCGGTTCTCTTTTAAACCTTTGAGTGATCTCTGGGTTCATTTCTCTCCACGTCCTCTGCAGATTTGTTGTCAGGTGTGTTGATGATATCCCCTTAAAAATAAAGCATCTATATATGCCTTTCTATTTCAAAAACACATAGAAAGTGTTAAATTATATGCTAAGAATTAATATCAAGATCTGATCTAAAAAGTTATGCCATTGGGATTCCTCTCTAAATTCACTTGCTTACTGTCACCACTGGTTATTACCTTAAGTAGAATGACTATTGGCTATCCAATGCTCATAGAATTTAGGGTGCAAAGGCTGACAGTTTGAAGCCAATTTTGTTTGTGGAATCTGGAGCTTGTCAGTGTGACCTTGAGCTAAGCACCTACTCCCCCTATCTCTAGAGTTGGGTACAGTAGTGTGTACTTTAAATCACAGGATAGGGTAGGTAGAGAGGGTTGAGAAGTGTTGGTGACTTTGAGGGCAGCCTGGGCTACATAGTGATATCTGCTTCGCAAAGCTCAAAAATCATTTAAAAACTTATTAGTTAAAAAGTCAACTGTAACTAGATATATTGAAAGTTAAATAATGTTCCTCCAAACAAAATTAATGAGTATAAAAGGCATTCACTGAAAATCATTTTGTAATATCCAGGGTATAGACTCATGGAATCTTAGAAGGGGGTTTTACATGGCCATCAGCTTTTCCTAAATAAATAAATCTCTTTGGTGTGTTCCAATAAGCATATATCTGTCTTTCCAAGAGTTCTGATAACTATAAGTTGTGATTATATTGTCCTTAGTGATTCCTTTCTTCAAAATGTTTGTTGAAATGTTGACATTCATAATATTGATGCTACATTGAAAGATTACACAAGTTTAGAGAAAATATGATTTTTGTTCCACATTCAAGGAGAAAGGACAGACAAGAACTCTTAACAACGAATCATTGAACCCGCATGCTCTCCCAGAGCTTTGGGGGAGCCCTTAAGCAGGGAACTAAGGTTGCTTGGGCCTGGGAGCTAGAGATCCAGGAAATGCAGAGTAAATGATCTGTGAAGAGGTCTTAAAGTGTGAGTAGGTTTTCAGGCTGCAAAGAGACAGACAGGGAAGGTGGAGTATTCAACAGGATGGCTCAGCTGCAGCTCTACTTTCTGCCCTGGCAGCCTATACTGTTCTCCCATCTCTCCTGCTTCCTAGGACAAAGAAGAGTATCCAGCATTGTTATCCAAGGTATGGCTGATTCATGCTCCGGCCAGCAACCTTTCAATCATTTGGTAGCATGAAAGAGATATAACATTTTAGATTTCTACCTTATGTCTACTGATGTGTGTTTCAAACAAGGTCTTGGGCAATCATTGGAACATTAAGTTACAGCTTGCATCCTTATTTTCTTACCCTCCATTAATTTTGAAGATTAATTATTATACTCTATATTTAGCTAATGCTAAATGAACAGTTTAAATAGATAATTGTACAAGGCTCACAACAAAAACTGGCACTTTCCTTTTCTAACTTTTTCAATCTCCATTAATAATGCCTCAAGTAAATATTTTATTATTTTTTAGCTATCCTAGTATGTACCCCCATCTCTGAAATACAAACGATCATACTATATGTTTTAGAGATTTATCTACTTTTGAATGAACCTATACCTTTTATCATGACAGCACAAAGTTTACTTTCTTATATTACTACCTTGATCTATATTTCTTCTCTTTCAATATAATTATAATAAACATTTGATAAATATTTGATTAAACTAGATTTAGTGGTTTTAGTGTTATGACTATAATATTGTCACTAACCAAGCAATGTGCTCTTTATTTCTCCTGGAGTTAATGATTGCCTTGTTGTTTGTTTTTTACATATTAGTGCTTATCCCTAATTCTTCCTTGTCTTTCCAAGAGCTCCTTTGGATCAAAATCCTCTCAAGAAAGGCAGGGTTGTACCCACTTGTGTGTTCTGTGCATCTTATCTTCCTTCCCATCATCCTCTCTTCTAACTGGACTGGATACTTTGCCATCGTATTGGAAAAGTTTTTTTTTTCCACTTGTGTTTTAACTCTTAATTTTTAGGATTTCATGATCTCCTTTTCTTTTATTTAATTCTTCATTTTTGTGGAAGCTATTTCCAATAATTTCTGGAAATAAATGCATGCATGTCTGTTCACCTCTAGTACTTTTCATGATCTCCTCTTGTGTGAGAGAGGCTGGAAGACTAGGGATGTAGTTCCCAGTATCCTTTGCCAAATAAGCAATGTGCTTATTTGGAGTAGGACAAGGAAAGCCACTCAGAGGGGATTTAGGAGGAAGTGAAATAGAGATTCATCTTCTTCCATCAGAAGTAGTGACAAACTAATAGGGACTTCTTCAGCTTTCTCATATTACCTATTCACCACAAGCAGCTGAAGCTTTACGGCCATCTATATGGTTTCCTGATTTCTGGGTATGACCTTTCTAGCAATTTTAACAATTTCACACCAGTGCATGAAATCATTTCCTGCTAGGAAAGATCACCTAGAATAGATTCTAATGTGACTAACCCTTACCAAAGTACTTAACAAAGTCTTAAAAATGGAATGAAGGCTAAGCTGTTGGAAAGGAAAAGAGTTAAAGTAGGGATGATTTCTGAAGTGTTAGCAGCTTATGGCAAAACAGTTATAAAATTATCACTCGCATAGATTGATGTTCTTAACTGAAAGGAGCTGTTTGAGACTGAGGGACTGCATTAACACTTAGATGCTGTTGTAGTGAAGTCTACAGGGACCGAGGGTGGGGTGGATATTTCTGAGTGAATTAGAAAGATTGGAGAAAGGAACAATGACCTCAGAGCTTGAACACGTTTGTCTAAAAGAACTATTAGAAAACCCCATAGTTTTCCAAATATTTCCAAAATATTATCTTTTGGAGTAACGGAACTCTAAATACCTCTAAGTACCTGTGTACTTAAATATGTACAAATGTAACTAAGTACATGACCAAAATAATGGCGCTTGCACCCTGGAGAACTGTAAAGCAGGTAGAACTTACTATACTGTCAGTGAAAGTCAAGCTGTTATCTAAGAAACACTATTATAAATGGGATGTCCTCCCCTAATTCGTATTTTGAATTCCCAGTCCTCAATATGGCCATATGTGAAGACCCAGCCTTTAAAGGTAATTAAATTAAAAGTCATTAATTTGATTTAAATAGTTTCTAATTAGGTCATTAAGGTTAAACCTTGTCATAAAGGTGAAACCTTGTTCTAATTGTCCTGGTGGTAGAAAAGGGTAAGATATCGAGGGTGCCATATAGAGAGACCACATGGAGACATAATGAGCGGCATTCATTTGTAAGCCAAGGAGTGGGGCCTCAGAAGAAAGCAATCATGTTGTAATTTGATTTCTAGATCCCAGAACTGTAATCATGAAGGTAAATCTCTTTGTTTTAGCCACCTAGCTCATAGTGATTTATGGCAGTCTTAGAAAACACTACACTCTTTTTCTGTCTTATCAAGGTTTCAGAGGATATTAAATATCCTTATTCCAAAACCTCTAAATCAAAAACACTCCAGAATCAGGGGAAAAAAAAAGAGACCCCAGTGGAAAGTTCCACAGTTGATCCCACATGATGGATTATGTCAAAATTAAGTTGCATTAAAAATACATAAAATTATGTTTGGGCTAGTTATATAAGGTGCCCACAGAGCATAAACAAATGTTGTGTTCAGACTTTGTCCCATAATCCAATTAGTTCATTATGCATTTGCAAATATTCCCAAATCCTAAGTCCCAGACACTCTGGATTCAAGTATTTGGGATATGGAATACTCAACCCAGGCAACCTTCATTACACTTCTTGTAATCACATCGGACAGGGCTCCAGTGTTTTATTGGGACGCTTCTCAGTGTAACTTTGAAGACCGGGGTCAGCAGCTGCAGATATTGCTACATAAATGAGCTCCTCAGTGTAAACATGGCTGATGGATTTCAGAGTGACAGAGGGGGAGGTGACAGCAGTCACTGACAAAGTGATGCTTATTAGTGGTAATCAGAAGAGCCTGGCAGCAGATATTCCTTTTGATAATTAATAGATCACAACACCCCCAAGACATGTATATGACAAATATATAGGAATCTTCCAGGTCTGTGAATTGAGACTTAATCATAGATGGGGTTTATACCATTCCATTTCCAGACTTTAACCTATCTTACAGCAGGAACCCTTGACTAGAAGGAAAGGCTTGCCTTCTGAGAAAAGAATCCTTTGGTATTTTTATAGCTTTGCATTGTAAGTTCTCTACAAATATTGTTTTTCAGATTTTTCTGTAAGTACCATAACTGTCCCCAAGCTGACATTAATTCCTTAGATCCCCAAATGTCACTGTGGTCCACTAGTCAGGAGACAAGGTAGTGAACTTTATTTCAGTTTGCCTGATACTCTATTTTTGTTCTCTGTACTATCTTCAAGATGGAAGGATTCTGTTATGCCACATTAGCTGTCGCTTTGGCCATTGTAGCTGATGATAAGTGGGTGGGTGAGGAGTACAATATGTCACCCTGGGAAAGAGCCTCAAGATGTTGCATTCTTGATGGTTCTTTTCTGTAAGATCATACTGTCCCCACAGCAATAGCAGCCTGAGTCCTGGAGTGAAGGCAGTGTAGGATGCTGTCATACTCAGTCTGTGATAGACATGTGATGTAAACAGGAAGCAGTCTTTGTTTTAGTAAGATGCTGATATTTGGAGTTGATAACGCTGTATACCATAGACCATCTTGATTAGACACTAGATACCCTCACAGCCTCATCATGGCGAGCTTAGTGAGGCCACAGATCCATCCATAGGATCTGAATAGAATGTTTGAAGAAATACACTGAAAAATCAGCAACATATTCAGTTGGACCTGTGGTATATTCTTTACTGTGGTAGGAAAGACAATTTTATGAGCCAGAAACAATACCAAACACCAAGAGAAAAGCAAAGATTAATGCTATCATTAAAGACTGGAAGGATACACAGCCAGAATTTCTTTCTTTCTTCTTTTTTAAAAATTTATCTTGTCTTTTTGCTCTGTGTGAGAGACAGATGGAGTTGGGATGACATGGGTCATCATAAACTTCACAAGCTGCTGTCTTTAATTGAATCTGTCATTGTTAATGTTTTCTCTTTACTGTATTCAATCAATCCAGAGAGTCACACATGCTATCAGTCTGGAAAATGGATTCTTATCTTCCACACTGAATACTGAAGCCCAAGCAAAACTGTTGGATCTTACCTGACAGTGTCTGCAGTATACCACACTGTCCTAATTGCTGGCAGTGCCCCACCCAATGGTGCTTCTGCTACCTGCCACTCTTAAGTTTGGTTCTTAAGGAAGAATGTCTATGCCTCAGGCTTTGGGAGGATTTCCTTTGTTCTTGTATTATTGTTATTATTATTAATTATTATTGTTGTTATCATTTCATTTATTTATTATTATTTAGAGGGGCATAGGAAATTGGAGACAGTACAATGAAAGAGAACTGACTGACATATAAACAGGGAAGAAAGGTGGAAAGAGGTGGCAGAGACAGAGGAGAAAGAGTAAGGGGAGGGGAAGGAGGAGGGAATTGATTACCTGAAGGCAGAGAACATAGATGGTGATGGGCAAGAGGCTATCGTGGGCCCAGGGGAAACGTATTCCTAACCTTACCAGAAGGTTTTCAGTGAGAAAGTACTATTTTGAAGCTATAAAGTAGGCCCCAGGTATTTACTTGGACTACGTTTTTAGATACTTACTGTATTTTAGTGGGATCTAAGGGAGATATTGTCAAGTATGTGCTGGTCCCCTTTCTTGAACCAGTTTTGAGCACAAACATTAATTTGGCTCAGTGGTAGAGTGCAAGGCCCTGGGTTCTATATTTTGTTCCTAACTCAGAAAACAAAAAATAGAACAACAAAACACCTTCAAACCAAACCAACCAACGAAACAAACACACACCAGGAAAACCGAAAACCTCTCCTCCAGCTCTTTCTTCCTTATCATCATGGTTACTCACTCATCCCAAGCTCCATGTTTCATTCTCTATGATAGAAACTCTGGAAACAGAAGGGGAGTATCTGTTTCTGTACCTACTGAGATGACACTAACTTGTACCGTGTAACAATGTATCCACATTCTGAGCAGTACTCAAGACAGCACAGAAACACTATGCTCCTTCCCTCCCTTCCTCCTTCACTGGAAACTTTTAAGTCTAAAGTAATGTAGTACTTTTGTGAAATATTACTGATTTCTTCAAATGCTTCTCCACATATCTTTCCATAAGTAGGATACCTAGAATTTCATACTTTAAAAACCCATGAAACCTTCAGTTCTGAAGTTTTCTTCAGAATATCTGGCCATATTTAACTTTTCTCTGAAATAACTAAGTGTTGTGTGACAAACACTTTACAGGTTTCTTTCTTCTTCTGAAGACTCCAAGGAACACAGTTGCTTCCTGTGACATCCGATCACCAACCACATTCTTACTCTTCAGAGTCAGGCCCAGGACTGCAGTCTCCTTGTGGTTTCCTGTACCTCTGAAAGATGAAGTCACTAGCAGGAAGGGGAAGAATGGGCTGGACACTTCATCTTAAGAAGAAGGAAGTGTGTGATGGCTGCTGATGTTACTGGAATGATCCAAGTCTACCATGCGATTTTTATCGTCCATCAGGAAGACAGTGGCTGTCACCCAGTTTAGTGATCCGTGAAGCACACACGATGCGGCCATTTCCTTTGCATTCTTAGCATCTTTAACCCAACTAAACATGTCTACTTTGTGCAGGCTCTTGGGATTATACAGCCACAGGTAGGGTCTGACCAGTGTATTCTAGAATCTTGCCATTTCTCTGTCTCCCTTCTTGGACTTTGTTGTGTGTCAATGAGACACATCCTTCAGTCTTGGATCATAAGTATCATCTTTCTGAGTCTCATACCACCTTGGATGCACTCTGTCATAATTGTTTGGCTTGTGTGCTGTTTGTTCCTTGTTGTAGTAAATGTTTAAAAGTGGCCGCTGGTCGAACCGACTACCTAAGCTGCGATGGCTCTGCCTAGCTCAGCAGCCATGTTTCTCTGCCGGAGGCCACCACAGCTAGAAACGGCCAGCCAGAAACACCAGCCCTGCCACCCATGAGATGCTAGCATGGGAGATGGCTCTGCCAATTTCCCACGCTGTCTCCACAAGGCTGGGCATTGCCCAGACCATCACACCATCCATGAGGGCCCAGTAAGAAAATGAGACTCTAATGCTTAGATTATCCAAGAGCTTATATATTTGGTAATGATCAGTAACAAGATGCCCATACAATCAGAAGTGTAACCCAATACCCAACCTAGATATACCAACCGCCTTTGACTGCTACAGACACGTGAACAACTACCTCCATCGCTCCTACACCTCTGCCCTCTCTAGCTCCTCCTCTTCCTTTTACCTCTTCTCCTCCTTCCTCTTCCTCTTCCTCTCCTTACTCCTCCCACCTTAGCTCCTCCTACAGTTCCCAGTGCTTTGAAATGTAGCACTTTAGTGTGCTTGAGAACTGTTAAAATATTGTTAACTATTAGAATGAAAGATGTATGTTTGTATTATTTAGGCAAATAATGCTAGCTGCTGTAATCAGATATACCACCAAATCTCAGTTATTTAATGCTATTTATATTATAATATTATACATATATACTATTATTTAATTAAACAGAAGTTTAATTCTTGCTCCTAAAAAACCCATCAAAGGAGTTTTTACTCAGCTGATGGCTTTCTGTATAGTTTTTGGAGATGTTACATCTGTCTTGTGCTTCTGCCCACTGGTATATTCTTGGATTTTTTTTTTTCATTCAGCTTTTCAAATAGGAAAGACACAGAGAGTGGAGACGATCATGAAGGTTTAAGTGGAGCAGACATAGGCTGGACTGTGTTATATTTGCCCTTATCCCATTGCCCAAAATTTAGTCACGTGGTGCTATTATAGGGAAAGAGGCTGAAGAATAAAGTAGCTGTGGACCTAGGAGGAAAGAGAGAGCATTGACAAACAGCCAGCTAGTCTCTAATGTGATAATGACTGTAGTTACAGATAATACAAAACTTGTTCAGAGTTCTCCGGTGGCCTTTTGTATCTCCTCTCCATTGGTGAACTATGGTGAGTTTAAGGCCATACCTTTCTTATAATATTTCTGCAGACACACTTGGTGAAACTGTGAAGTCCAGACAGAATACTAGAATACATCAGCATACTGTATTGTGTCTGTCTGTGTCTCCTCATTGCCTCGTATTCCCAGATTTCTCCATTGTCTCTGTCTTGCTGATCCAATATTTTCTATTAATCCTCCTTCATCCCAGAGCCAACAGCTGAGGTGGTGGAATTTGGACTTGGATCTAAACTTTGGGTTCCACAATGGCAGAGTCTGCTTCCTCAGTTCCCATCCCAGGACAGGGAAGTGGGATCTTCAGTGCTAGCTCCTTTAGACCCAGACTGTAGACTACTTCCTGGAGGCAGAGCAGGCCATGCAAAGGCCCTTTACACAGGCAAAGTGCTGCCTCCCTGGACTTGTTCCCATCCAGGCCCACACCTAACTGTCATACCTTAGTATCTCATTATTTGGTTGTTGGAGGAAACTGACTCTAAGGAAACCACTTGGTTGGTTAATTTTTTTTATTACATAACTAACTATTCTAAACCTTAGTGACTGAAGCAACAGCATTATTATATTCTTCAGAATTCCAGCTTGGTTGCTCAGATTTTGAATCTTAACCTGTCTGAAATAGATGAAAGGCCCAAGGCACTAGTTCTTACCAAGTCTCTGCCGTCACAACACTGAGAGCCAGGGTGAGGCATAGGACAGCATAGATTCTTTCTGAATAGGGATCCTTGAGGAAAAACATCAGGAGAAATGTTTTCCTAGTAGAGTCGTGGGAGGGGAAGGAAAAAGGGACAGGTACAGACACTCACATATGCATGCAGCGAGGTGTCAGGGAGCAACCTTTTAAAATGTCTTGACTGTAGCTCAAATTGTCTAATCTAATTCCTCTTTCTTTACTTACCCACATCACCATTTCCTGTCTTTGGGGGTAGAAGGATGACAGAGCATGGGAAAGGGAAAAGAAGAAGATTCTGGAACCTGGCCTAGGGTTGAAAGTGTTGACATGGAGGGGAACAGAGGGTAGAGACACCAAATGTGGGTCAGAAGTCAGGCGTGAGGCAGTGTTAGGACAGAATTAGGTGCTGAGACCAGTGAGCATGTCCCACTCTCCCCTCTTCAAACTGTGCTCACACAGGAGTTTGCAACCTCCTCATGTTGCATGCATCTTGCTTCTGCAACTACAACTTCCCTTGCTTCAGATACTTGTAGTTGTTTCCTGTTCTTTATTCTTGGCAGAATCTCGGCTTTACTTGGGACATTAATTTAGATATTGCAGCTTCCTCCAGGATATCTATGTGACACAGTTTTGGCTTACCTTCTGTAGATTTCTAGCAACCTTTTGCCTTTATGATGAAAGTTACACCATGTCCTCGTTGGTGTTCTTCCTTCCTTTCATTCTTTTTCCTCCCTTTTTTCTTTTAGTGTAGAAGATGTTAAACTGGAGATGAAGCAACCATCTTGTGACTATGGGCAACCCTAATCCTAAAACTGAGAACCACATACTAAATATGAGGTTAATAGCTTGTGCCCATGTAAACAATCACAATTATACTCAGTATCTTAAACACACTTATACATACAGAAACAGATACATACCTTCCTCCACATAAACACACACATAAACACACACATATACACTCACACACACAAACATACTCATACATACACACTCACAACATATTCACACACATGCATATACACACACACTATTACACTCTCACACATTCACAAACATAATAACACACATTCACACACATACTCACCCACACTCATCCACACACACACACTTGTACACATACACTCACACACATACCATATACACATATGCACATACATGCATGCACACATATACTCATTGACACTCATACACACTCATATACATACAAACACAGTCAGACACATTTAAATACATACACTAACACATACTCACATACATATATACATACACACTCACACATATACACATATATATGTACATATATATATATATATATATCCATGCATGTACACACACACACACTCACACACACACACAGCCATCAAAGCAGGAAGGAGACTTTGTGGGAAGAAGATGAGTTTTTAACAGGAGAGAGAAGACAATGAGGATCAAAATGATGAAAATTCATTATATATGCAAATGTATGTTATGAAATTGCCAAAGCACAAAAATTCCATTAAAACTGTGTGAAAGGAGGGTCTTGAGAATTTGCTCAGTGGTTAAGAGGGCTTCTTACTCTTGCAGAGGACTGGAGTGCAGTTCCTAGCACCAGGTAGCTCAGTCTCCTGTTACCCCAGTGCCAGAGGCTCTGGAGCCTTTCGGACCTCCATAAACACCTGCAAGCACTCACAAATATAATACAAATATAATATAAATAATAATATAATATAAATGTATTATAAATATAGTATAAATAACAAATATAATAAAATTTTAATGGAGAAAGAATAGAAAGAACTGATGAAACTGTAGTCATTACACTAGTCTGACTTCCATCCTTTGTGGTATGAGAACAAAAAACAACTTTGTTAATTACTGAGATAACTTATAACATACAAAGACAGTTTCTGACTGTTAGACTTTTCAGGAACCAACCCCATAGAGCTCCATCTGCTTAGTGAACATTGGTTAGTCTTCTTCTTTCCTGATATTACTTATGTGCTATGTATATTTTAATCCTGTTGTAACATATTATTCCACATTAATGGCTTAAAACAAGTCTTTGTTCTATAGCAGCGGTTCTCAACCTGTGGATTGCGACCTTTTTGGAGGTTGAATGAGCCCTTCAGAGGGGTCACATATCAGATATTTTGCATATCAGACATTTACACAGAGACTCATAATAGTAGCAATATTACAGTTATGAAGTAGCAATGAAAATAATTTAATGGTTGAGGGTCACCACAGCATGAGAAACTATATTAAAAGGTCACAGTATTAGGAAGATTTATAGACTTATTAGGAAGAGTTATAGACTTATCAGTCTAAAATAGCTCACCAGGTCTGTATAGCCTGTAGAAGCTACAGGAAAAACCAATTTTTTTTTTTTATTTTTCTAGAGGCTTCTCACATGCTTAGCTTGTGGCCCCACACCAGAACAGTTCTCCTCTGGCATTTTATCTTTCCTAACACTGCTTTCCTCTTCTAACTCTCCCTTTGAGTACCATGAACATACTGGGATGAGTAATCCAGAGGACCCTTCAATCCAAAGAGCCTTAGTCACATTTACAAAATGCCATTTGCTGTGGAAGGTGTCTTAGGGTTTTATTGCTGTGAAGAGACACCATGACCAAGCTAACTCTTATAAAGGACAACATTTAATTGGGGCTGGCTTACAGAGTCAGAAGATTAGTTCATTATCATCATGGTGGGAAGCAAGGCAGTGTTCAGGCAGGCAGACATGGTGCTGGAGAGTTCTATTTCAATCCAAAAGCAGCCAGGAAGAAACTGTTTTTCACATGGAGCAGACTTTAGCACATATATATAAGACCTCAAGTCCCACCTTCACACTGACACACTTCCTCCAACAAGGTCACACCCACTTCAGTAAGGATGCACCTCCTAATGGTGCCACTCCCCATTGGCCAAGCATTCAAACAGGGCAAAACTTATTCAAACCACCAGAGGAGGTAACATAGTTATAGATTCTGAGCATGAAGACACAGATACCTTTCAGTTACCACTCTTCTACTAACTGAATATTCCCTAGAGTACTTATGGGAATTTAATTTAGTTTTGTAGCTTACTCAATTATAATTTTCATAGATATATTTTAAGTATTACTTTTTGTCAAGTATAAATCTCCTGGACACATTTATGTGATGGAGAGTTGGGCAGACATCAGTTGCTTCTAGAATTTTATTCACAAATATTGACTATTTGGGACAAACATGAACATGACAGTGTTTTTGTGTACTTGACTACAATGAAGATGTATTCATGTCTCTTATTTTTCAGGTCTCTTACTCCTCAACAGAGGTTAAAATATATAAACCCAAGACAAATCAAGTCTCATTGTTGACTTTCAGCCAAGTGTTAGGAAGACCCTAATGACACAGGCTCCCTTGTAGCAGCTAATGGGTACTGAATTTGCCAGTCTTTGTACATTTTGATTTCAAGTGAATTTCATTTATTAATGAACTTAAGACTTTATCACAAATATTTTCAATATACAGAAAGGTAGAGTTTGTTTAGTCAATACTTATGCATTGAAAACAGTAGTTCTCAAGCAGGCTAATTTCGTGGCCCTTTGATACAGTCCTCATGTTGTGTTGAGCTCTAACCACAAAATGATTTTCATTGCTACTTCATTAACTGTAATTTTGCTATTGTTACAAATTGTAATATAAGTACCTGTGTTTTCTGATGGTCTTAGGCAAGCCCTGTGAAAGGTCTTGATCCCCAACCCCCAAAGGGTTGCAATCCACAGGTTGAGAACCATTTTCTGCCAAATTATTTTATTATTTTAATTTCTCTTTTTCTCTCTTTGTTTGCTCTCTCTCTCTCTCTCTCTCTCTCTCTCTCTCTCTCTCTCTCTCTCTCCCCTCTGCTCTGCTCTCTCCCTCTCCTCCCTACTTTCTGCCCCCTTTTGAGGTGTGTGTGTGTGTGTATGTGTGCAGATGCACATATACCAGTCAACCTGGGATGTGAGTCATTACCTTCTACCTTGTTTGATATGTCTTTTGGTCTGCATGTGTAAGCCAGGGTCTCCAAACTTACTTGAATTTTCCAGTCTCTGTCTCCCACCTAGGAACATGGAAGTTCTAGACACACTACAGCATCTGATTTTGTGTGGGTTCTGGGAAGTCAGCTCATTGCCTTATGACCATGTGTCAAGCTTTCTACTCATTGAACCATTGCCACAGCCTTGCCAACTTACTTTTAAATAAATTAGAGTTAAATAATTTTTAGTCAGGGCCACAAAAGTCAGAATTTATGTATACTTCCTGTTTCTTGATGTTCTTCAAAGGATAGTTGAAGTTGAAAGCACCCAATTGTGTCATATGTCTGCTTTTCCAAACATCTAACCGAGTCAGCAGACTCCATTCTTTAACCCAGCAAAACATATGCAAGCAATTTCTCTTCTGTTTTAAACACATGATCAACTTGGACTACATTTTTAAACTATTCATGTTGTTCTGATTCTTCTCAATTACTTAGCTAGTTTTCTGGAGGAAAGGTCACTCCATTTCTGTTTTGTTTGGTGTTGAATCTCAATCCAACACACCCCTGATGCTTTCTACTGTCACAAGAGCACCGCTTTAGGGCTGCCTCATCTGTATGATTTAATGTGCACTCATTCATTGACTCTGCTCTTTTTTCTGCTAAGCTTCCCCTCACCCCAACATCTTCAAGAACTTTTGGCATTATTAGAACTACTCAGTGCCAGCATTATGAATGGAGAAAGAAGAGTTGTGTAAGTGATGAACACTGGGAAGTTTTAATCTGCTCTCCCATCTTAAATAGAAACAAATTATCTCTCAAATATGGACATGTAAATTCACTTGGAAATGTAAATTCAGCCTGTGTCTCAGAGGGTTGCAGATGCTGTCTCTTATTATGTTTAGTGGTTGTTAACAGAAATTTAATCTAAACAAAAAAGCACATCTCTTAGGAAAATAATAGGGGTACAGAACAGAGTCAACATTCTTCCTCTTTCTGATTTTTTAAATTTTGTTTATGACACATGTTTCTAGTAAAGAAGGTCATTATTTATTGGTGACCCTTGACACCAAGCCTGGCTGAAAACTCAATCATTGTTATGTGAATAAAATGGTTTGTCTTTCTGGATGTAAAATCTTTCTATGATTTCATCAAATACATTATTCACCTCTATTCCCCCTTTCTCCCAAAGACATGAAAGTTCTTTCTAACCAATGATTACACAAAATCCCATCAGAAGTTTTTGTTTCTGTAAAACGTACAGGTGTGTTGTATTGTCTCAAGGCATCTTACATTTTTTTTTTCAGCACAGTTTCTGGTTTTGCTTAGTCTAAACCAGCCTATTGATTCTTCCTAAAATATTTGTCCTTTCATCTTATTTCAATGCTTCCTTTTACCCTTTGGGAAAAAATCACCCCAGGATAGATCTGGAAAAGGGCCATGATCACTACGAGGTACAGGATCATTTTAAGGCCTTTGTTCCTTCTATATATCATGTAGAGTCTGGACCTATCAAAACTTCTTAATTTAATTCCAGCACTCAAGTTCACCTTGCCAAAGTTCAAGTATCACTTTTGGCAGGAAATAGATCCATGTTGCTTACTAAATCTGAGAGTTTTGTTTAGGCTTAGTCTTCCTTTCAGCTATTGGGGCTTTTGATTTGTGAAAGATGTGGGAAATAAGAAAGAGAAGAAGGCAGGACTGGAGTTTGGGATGAAACTCTTCTCTTGATGGTCTTCCTGTGTTGAGATGGGAGACTGAGATAGCCTAAGGTGCATCATGGACTCTTCCATATTGGAATTGGAGAGCATCACCAATCTGGGTCTTGAATGTACCTCAATGGCCCATATGCTGTTTGTTTGGTCTGTATATTGTCATACTATTGGTAAGTGATAGTACAGCTAGTAACAAAAGCAAGGCCACTGAGGGCATGACCCTGAGGGGATATTGGGATGTGGCCTGTTCCTCCCTTTCTCTTTTGCTACTGACTTCAGTGAGGTGAGTGGCTTCCTTTGTCACTGCTTTATTATATACTAGAGGACCCTAGACTAAAGACTAACAGTTTATGGACAGAAACCTCAGAAACCATGAGCTCAAGCAAACCTACCCTTTTTTTGACTGTTTTATTGCACTTTGCTAGTGTCCTAGAAAACTGACCACACAGAGAGATGGGACACAAACATTCCTCAGTGATTGGGTAGGATTTAGTGGAGGAAGTCAGCTTTCTATATGGTTAATCAACATACATATATATGTTCATGTGTTTAGAGGAAGGTTCAAGCACAGATTTAGTGTAACTATTGCAGTTTATGTGAAGGAGTGGTTTTATACTGATGATAATTCTAAGGGATGGCAGCCTGGGATAGCAACCTAGGATCTCTTTGCATATTGACATCTGGAGTGGATAGGGAAGTCACACAACTTTCTTTTTGGTATGGATGAGTTGATTTCTTCCATATTATTCAATAAACATTTGTAAAGAGAGTTTGACGTGCTAGGAGCCTGGTAAAAAGAAGCTGTCATTTAAAAGTAGATAGTCTAATTAGTCTAATGGTTATTGAAGAAACTCTATTTTAAAATAAAAAGTGAAAGTTTTGTTCAGCTTATGAATCTTGTTTATGACCAGGCAACTTCTTTTCTTGTCTATATATTAAAATGTTTTGTCTAGAGAATTTTTGCCTTTCTCCAGCTCAAGAATTTGAGGATTCTGTTGTTTCTTCTATAATTTCTGTTCCCTAAGAATGCGGATCATATAGCATTCATAGCTATGGGATGGACTTCCTACTGAAAGGCTGTTACAAGGCAGAGAAACCTGGTTTTCCTGGGGGGGGGGGTGGTGCTGGGTTTTAAGGTGCTGAGGTTGCCAGCAGTACTCAATCATATCTTCTTTATTCTTATGGTGTGTGTTGTGTATGCGAGATTCGTGTGCACATGCAAATGCTCACAGCCATTTAAGGAAATATAGAAGCCAGAGGAAAACACTGATGCTCTTAGTAAGGCTAGGCCTCACTCACTGAAAGCACAGCCTCTCACTGAACCTGGGCCTCACTGTTTTGGGCTAGATTGGCTGGCCAATAAGGTCCTGAGCTCCTGAGATCCCTGTGTCTGTCCCCTAGCTCTGGGGTTATAGGCATGCATGGACAAGCCTGGCTTCAGTGTGGGTGCTGGGGATCTGAACCTAGGTATTCATACTTGTACAGTACTACTCTTATTCACTGAACTCTCTTTTTGCCTCCATAATTATTTATTAACAATTATTTATTAATTATTTATTATTGGGAAATTTTGTCCATTTTTGCAGGTCATTGAAGGGTGCTGGTTAAAGGATATCTTCCTTTCCCTTCCCCCAAATATTCATATATTCAATGAACCACAAGTGCCACTTTAGAGATGTGTTCTTATTCCTTAAGCCCTGTCCTCCATATAGCCTTTAGTGAAGAATGGATAACAGACTAGAAGTTGAATTTTTCTCTAAATAATTTAATATCTAGCTAAAAAATAACTTCTCCATTAAATAATTTAGTTCCTCATTATGGACAAGGATAAGCTAATTGCACTCCAGGTCAGCTTTGTTCATATTTCTTTGGCTCTACCTTCATGAACACAAAAAGTTGTAGCAGTTGCAAGGATTGTATCCTTCAAAGGCAATGTTCAAAGCTTGAAAGGAAAGTTCCTCCCATGCGTTTTGTGTTAGTCAGCTTCTGTTACTATGACAAATACCTGAGAGAATCAATCCATAAGAGAATAAAGGTTTACTTTGGTCCATAGTCATGGTGCTCTCATCCATGCTTATAGATCCCTGGCTAGGGTGCTGGGTGGCTTATAGATCCCTGGCTAGGGTGCTGGGTGGCTTATAGATCCCTGGCTAGGGTGCTGGGTGGCTTATAGATCCCTGGCTAGGGTGCTGGGTGGCAATGTTGAAAACTATGCAGCAGAACAAATGGTCCACCCTGTGGCTAGGATGCAAAAGGCAGGAAGAGGAAAGGGTTTAGGACTTACTGTTCCCTTCCAGGGGATACCTTTAATGACCTGAAGACACATCGGGGTCTACCTTTTAAAGAGGTAGGACCTTCCTACTCTAGTCTATTATTTACTTTTGGGGGCCCTTAAGAAAACCACTGGTAAAGGGGAGATTGAGACTATAGATCATGTGACATATAGGCAAAGGACACAACTGCATTGAAAGGACGATAGATACACAGACAGGTGAAGGCCCAGGTAGGCATCGACGAAGAGGCTGAGGTATGAGTGGGAACTGTGTGGTGCCTCTGGGCATCAGGGAAATTTGTAACAGATTCTTGTGATAACTTGCACCAAGGTGTAAAACTGACATGTTACACATATGTAGACTCAGATAATTATCTAAATAGCATATAATTATCTCAATTCTCTGACCTACTGCCCAGGGATGGATGATCTTGATATGGATAATGGGCTCTTCGCTTCTGCTGTTGAAATCTACTCTCTTGGGCATTACCAGACTGAGTACTATACTATTTTAGGATGTATTTTGTCATCCTCATAATAACACATAATTAACTTGCTCAAATCATTTGTTCAAGCTCAGTCAAGTTTTTCATGTCAAGTCCTAGTGGGTGCATGAATGGGAAGCAGGCTTTAGGAGTGGAGGGTTGGAAGGAGTGTGTGAGATGCAGAAGAGGCTGCCTGGAGTTTTCCTGACACATAGTGGACACCAGTAAGTATTTATTTCCTTCCCTTATCTGACCTAATTATTATTTCTCAAAGTTTTCACCAGAATAGTCCTCCTTTTCCTTTGGAACACCCCTCAATCCCACTCTAGAGGAGAAAGAAGAAAATAACCAAAATTTCAAGATGAAATCAAAGAAACAGAAAAGCATTCTGCATGTGTGATGTGCATGCTTGGGGTCCTAAGGTGAGTGACTGCTCCTGTCTGAATGAGGTTACCCCATGTGGAGAGAACTAATGTAAGGACAGAAACCATACAGAGACTAAGTGAGTGCTTAGAGAGTGTGTGCTGTTGGGCAGAACAGAAGGAGTGTTGGGAAGCCTTCCTTGGGATGGCTTCTATCTTTGAGGCACATCCCTCATTCTTGCTGAGGTATGGTTTCCAGGTTCTCTGCTAACCTTAAGGTGGGCTGGCATAGAAGATATTTTGTTTCTACTCAGAAGTCTTAAAAAGATTCAAAGAACAGCTATGCTCATATACTCATATTTTTTGTTGTTTTTTGTTTTTAAGGCAGACAATAAATATCAAAAGAATTTTCAGAATTACCTCCATCTTTATTATATGAGTTCCTGAATTTTCTGGAAATAGTTGGCAAAGTCATTCTGCATAGATTGATACCTTAGAAAAACAGAAAACATCTTACCAGTGTATCATTTCATTCTGCCTCATTGCTGTCTACTATCATATTTAGTTGGTAATATTTTCCAAGTTTAAGCTTAGGTTCATGTCCTTTGATGAGCCTACTCATCAATTTGGACCTAGAGATCAGGGAGATCTGGAAGGCCTTGGGAAGAATTCAACCTAAAACTCGGCTTTGAAAGTAATAAATTATATTTTCGGTCAAGTTTTAGACTATCTGATGACCTCAGGAGCATAAATTATGTGTGTCTCACTTATGTAAAGAGCTAGAGTCTGATAAATGACAGAAGGGTGAAGAACTGGTGGCAGATGCTTTCACAGTACCCGCAACCCATCACTGGGTCAGAGAGCCACTTCTAGGCCCAAGTCCTGTCTGGGTCCATGTTTAGTTTTCTGCTTTCCATCTCTGTCAAACTTGGCCACCACCACCCCTCAGATGAAAGCCAAGTGAAGTCACATCCTTCTGCGGACTCTTCCTCCCAGGTTGTTTCCTTCATTTCCGCCCCTGACTCATCCTCCCACTTCTGTGCTCTCTGCCAGCTGTTCCAGCAGGTCCTCTGGAATCCCCACCCATGAGACCCACCGTCTTCCACTCTTATTTGTCACAGATCGTTTGTTCTGCTTCCTTACCCTCCTGAAACCCAGCTCTCCTCTAGGGACAAGATTCTCTTTCTCCCAAGTCCCCCCAAAATCAAAGCCTTCAGGAGGTTTGGATTTTTTAAGAGACTTTGGATTTTTAGTGACTGACGTTTTAAAGTGTTTGAATTTGTAAAGGCTATGGGACTTTTGAATCTGTAACATGTTTCCTATTTGTGCTATTTGTTAATATGAAGTCTTGGAGGTGAACAAAGAAGGAAGTTATTGAAACAATTGTGTATTGCTTTGTTGTGCTAAGCGTCCTGGCTAGTTCTATGTCAACTTTATACAAGCTAGAGTTGTTTTGGAAGAGGGAATCTCCACCAAGAAAATTGTTTGTAGGCAAGGCTGTGTTGTATTATTTTGGTTGATAATTAACGTAAGGGGCTAGCTCACTGGGCAGTGCCACCCCTGGACTGGTGGTCCTGGATGCTATAAGAAAGCAGGCTGAGCAAACCATGAGGTAGCAAGTCAGTAAGAACACTACATCATGACCCCTGCATCAGTTCTTGTCTTCATGTTCCTGCTCTGATTGAGTTCCTGCTTTGGAGTCCCTACATGGTCTTTGACCCTGGATATGTGAACCGAATCAATGTTTTCCTGCCCAGTCTGCTTTGGTCCTGGTGTTTTATCACAGCCATAGAAACTCTAAGATGAGAGGCAACAGGAGCATTCTCTCCCTTCCCTTTTGCTACTTTACGTTCCCCATTGATGTTTGTTTATAAAACCCTCCTTTGCGTAGCCTTATAATAAAATAAAAATTAAATCAGAATTGCTGGAACAAATAATTTCAATTCTAGGACTGCCTCGTAAGCATAGAGATACACGAAAGGGAGGTGTCTCCTTGTCTTATATGGATCCGCCCCTTACTTATATAGATGTCATTGCAGAAGTTCCACAGTGGTGAATTCATCTGGTTGCCTGTTCTACCGTTTGTGGCCATTTAGTCTCAACTTCTCAAAGGTATATTAGGGAAAATGAATGAAGTTCTGCCTTCAGAGAGCTCAGGACAATGCCTGGAGCATGGGCAACACTCGGGGTGGCTGTCACTCACTGATAATATCTTTGCTGTGCCACAGTCACTTCCCAACTGGTCTCACTCATTATTTCTGCTCCCTTCCCCCCACAGGAGATCATGTCATTTCCTGCTTAAGGCCTTCTGTCTACCTCTGCTCCTCTCTCACACAGAGGACAGTATCAAATCCATGACACCAGAGTGAGGCCAGCTCTGCACCAGGAGGCCCTGCAGGGTTTGCCCTTGCCTAGGTCTGACAACCCCTCCTCAGTGCTCTCTGTGCTCTCACTCTCTAGTCTCCTTGCTGTTCCTTGGACTTGCCACGCTTGCTAATGCCTTGTAGCCTTTGAACTTGTTCCCCACCAGGAATGTTGATGGTCCTGCATGGCCTCAGTCTTCCCTCTATATCTGGTCCAACAGATCTGCCGGGAAGCTGTGAAGTGTGTTACCTTCTTTACTTTCTTTATGACACTTTTCTCCTGGTCACTTGGTTTCATGTTCATGGTCTACCTCCTTCTACTGGGTCCTCATCTCCCCAAGAGTAGAATTTTGGTGTTTTCCTCAGCACTAAAGATTAGCATCCTTGGTGCTCAGAGCAGAAAGCCTAACTTGGTTTAAGAATACTAGAAGTATCTGAACAGTGAGAAAAGGCATGGCCAGGAATGGCTTTAACTGTTGCACCTAGTTCAAAGACATACCACTTTCCACCCAAATGCTGCCACCCTCCCACCATCCTGCTTATAAGAACCCCTGGAGTACCAATTAGAATGTAAAATTGTTAGCCCCTGTGACCTGCGAGCCTCTGAGCTGATTTTCTCTATACAAAAGAGATCATGTTAGTTTCAACTTCTCCGAGACTGTGAGTCATCAAACAAGCACCCAAACAAACCTCAAAGGGACCATAGCTTAGGGGGACATCAACCTTGGTTGAGATGATGCATGGGTAATGGATGGGGACACTGGAAGAGACAGAGTGATGCAGGGACTGTGTTAATTCTTCCTCTGTACATTGCTTCTAGAGAAAGCCACATTTGCAAGTCATCAGGAAACCAGGCTCTCCATGAACCTCAATTCTGGCTTCCCTGGCAGCCTGGTGTTTTCTTCTCAAATTCAATTAAATCATCCCTAATGAGTGGGTCTAGAGAATGGGAGTTGCTGTTTTCAGAGCTCAGGGAATAATAACAAGGCAGCATTAATGAGGATGGCCACTAAAAATGAGAAAAAGTGATTCTCCCTCTCAGGCAGCAGGTAGATGTCTGCTTTTAGGCATCAAGGTTCAGACTTGCAGCTCATAGTCCGTCTTGAACTGGGGAGTCGTTTAGCCACAGAGCTCCTGGGCTTTTCCTGTGTCCTGACTCCTCTCTGTTCAGCCGTTCCTGATCCGTGATTCCTCTGGCTGTTGTCACTACAGAAGTTTCTCAATAAACAGAAGCAACCGCATTTTAATGGAGATGATAAAATAACTTTTCTGATTCCGTAGGCACAGGGGGAGGACAGGAGTCAGAGGGTCTGACATGCAGCTCATATTTACCCTTTGATCATGTGTCATTTTTGTTAGAAGACAGCATATGCCATCCTTTGCTGTGTTTTTAAAATAGATTCAGAGGAAGTGTGGAATTAATCTTAACCTTAAACACATTGAGCCCAGTACTTCCTATCCAACTGGAGAATGCACTATCTAGTTTCCTACACCTCGCCCTTGCTAAGTTTAGGTCCTTTGGGTCAGCTGTTAAGAAGGAAAAGAAGTAGGAGGAGGCAGGGCTTCAGGAGGATAAGGCATAACACAGCCCGAGCATCGAACTTACTTCCTCACAACCCCCTTCCCCCACTGTAACGTAATCAGGCTAGATGGGAGGGGAGGGCAAAGGGCCCTTGTGATTTTCAGTGTTTCACAGGGGGATTGGGACATTTCTCTTTCTCACTGTGTTCCACTTTATTGATGGATCTCTCTGAGTGCTGAAAATGAGCCCATGAACAGCACAGATCTCGATGGTCTTGCTATTCTCTAAAGAACAGCTTAGCCTTGCTTTTGAAAAACAGGCTCTAAGAAGAAAGTAACCACATAAAATCTCCATTTTACCTGCTCTCCATGGTGGAGAGAGGTGGTGCTGAGCAACAATGCTTGAAGAATTTGTCTTTTTTCAGATTTTTCTATTTATTTATTTATTTATTTATTTATTTATTTATTTATTCATTCACTCACTGTATATCCCAGTTGTAGCTCCTCTCCTTCCTCTCCTCCTACTCACACCCTCACAACCCCCCTCCCCCAATTACCTCCTCTTCATCTCCTCAGAGAAGAGGAAGCTCTCTTGCCCTGGAACATCAAGTTGCAGCAAAACTAGGCACAGCCTATCCCACTGAAGCCCAACCAGGCAGGCTAGCTAGGAGAAGGGATCCAATGGCAGGCAACAGAGACAGTCCCTATTTCAATTGTTAGGGGACACAATAAAGACCAAGCTGCACATCTGCTGCAAATGTGTAGGGGGTTTAGGAGGCTTGGAGCATGTGCCGTGCTCTTTGGTTGGTGGTTCATGGGCCCAGGTCAGTTGACTCTGTTATCTTCTGGTGTCTTTGACTCCTCCAGCTCACTCAATCTTATCCCTACTCGTCTTACATGACTCCCAAGCTCTGCCTGATGCTTAGCTGTGGATCTCTGCTTTCTTTGTTTAGTTAACATTGTTGAAATTACTCAGTTGTAGCCATGTCAGTCAATAATCTCCCATCTTTAAAGATATTTATATTTTAGTTCAGGAAGATGGCACTCAGAGGCTATTGTGTCTCTGCACCCTGGCTTTCCCAGAGCTGAGCCCTGTGCTGTGGCTTCAACTGATGCTATTTGGAGTGATGCTATGCTTGAGTCTTCTGCATTAGGCTCTGGGTACCCTTAAGTGCCAGGAGCCATCTAGTGCTACCATGAAGTGGACCCTGTTTCAGTGCAGGGTGAGACGTCATAGATTTTTCTCTCTCCTTCAGCTGCCCCTAGTTTCCCTGGCTCCAGCCTGGATGCCACACCCTTTCTCCCAGAGATCAGGCGTGCACTTTTCACAGAAGCACAGAAAATCACAGAGAACAGAGTTTCTGGCTTCCCAGACAAAGAGCATCAGTGAAACCAGGAGAGGAGTTTGTAAAGCAAACAGTGGAGGGAGGAGTAAAGCCTGCCATCAGTGAAAGCAACATGACCTGTTTTGTGGAAATTTTTAAAACACATAGTTAAAATTTTAAGGAGACTAGAACATGAGTTCTTATGGGTCCATCATCCACTTCCATAACCGCCGGCTCTCTGCTAGCTCGCTTATGAATAACCCCTCCCCATGTGTGTTTTGTGTGTGTGTCCAGTAGAATTTTACCTTCACAGCATGTGAGCCTTACCTATTCCCATATCTAATAGGCAGAAACAAAATTTCATAAGTGAATACTCGTTGAGGTGTTTTGTTGAGATCCCCTCCCACTTTTTGTAAAGGCCTTGGGACTGGAGACTGCAGAATGTTTCAATTAAATGCTAGTAAATGCAGAGAATGACCCCTCCTCCAGTCCTCATGTCCTCCTCATCAGTGGATTTCAGCCACTTCCTTGTATATGGTTGGATTCTTAAAAGTGTCCCTGGTGGGCTGCTAGTGACGTCTGTGCTGCCTGTGAGTCTGTCTGCCTCTGGCACCTACACACTTGAAGAATCAGCTTCCTTCGGGCAGTTGAGACCACTGGGGCTCAACCTTTTCTTAATTGGTGTATGTTCATTTAATGCCTTTTGTCACGGTGCAATGACCCATTTTTTTTTTCAGCCACAGGGCTGATGGGACCTGATGAGCTGCCAAGTCACACTGGTGGGAAGTGACTCAGAGAAGGGAGCCACACGCATGACAACCTGGTGGCGTTTGTCTTGATGAAATGCTTTCATTTTATAGACGGTTTGATTACCACTGTTACTCGAAAGATGAGCTAATGGCACCTGTTTTGATTCACATGATAATAAAACGGGAAAAAAATAAAGCAAATCCATAAAATCACAAGACTATTTCATACAAGTATTTCTTGGCCAGACGCCATTCTTGGTTCTAAAGAGTAAGCAATGAAATCTGAATGAATCAGGAGAGAGTGAGTGTTGCACACATGTTCCTGTCATTGTAAATGGTTTTCATTTGTCATTCTTCCCTTCCCACCCCCACTCAAATTGGAATACACTTAAGAGAAAGATGCATATACGGTGTAAAGGATTTGAAAATATAAGAGCTAAGAAAAATGGGCTTTGTAAATATGAACGTGCTAGGTTCAACAGCATGCTAAAGGGGTCCCAGTGCGCAGAGCACATTTGCCTGGATCCTTTCCTTATCCTTCTCCTGCTTCTCAGCCAGTTGGCTTCCTGTGGCTTCAGGTAATGGAAAAATTAGGGAGTGGGAAGAGAGGATAAGCCTGATATATTGGTTTCCTGCAGCTAGTGTTGCAAATTGCCACACACACACACACACACACACACACACACAGAGTTATTATTACAGTTATCATTTTATGGTTTGGGAGGCCACAAGTCAGAAATTTATCTTCAGAGAGTAAACTTACTAGGGCTAGCGTCATGCAGGCTCTAGAGATGCTCCCCTCTGTCCCACTTTTAGGGCAAACCCACATTCTTCTGCTTGTGACCACACAACTGTAGCACTTCCTTGACTGACCTCCCTGCCTCTGTCTTTTCAGGCCCATTGTGATGACAGTGGGTTTCTGAGAGACTCTACGTGGCTCCCGGGATGGCTCGTTAGCCTCTTTTGTAGCAGATTCTCTCCTCATTACTGCTTGACAAGCTGAAGTGGTTTTCTGGGTTTTGGACAAGGGGAAGTGATGGTGCTTGGGTAGTCTTTGTGGGGACAGGGCACGGAGATCCAAGGATGTCTTAGGCCCTTGGGTAATTTGAGCAAAGGCTTAGTTTTACATTTACCAAGAGTTTTGTCCCTCCCCCTTTCAGGTGAGCATGCATGATTGGGGTGGAACTATCTGGATGACAGCAGTAGTCTGGAAGTGAGGCAGACATACTGGGCCTGTGACTCAGAGCAGTTTGATTTCTGGGTGCAGCTAGTGGGTGCTCCTGACAGAGGTTTTGAACAATACAGGACTACTGAGGAGAGGTTGACAAAAGCACCTACGAAAAAGGGCTTGATTTCCCCCTGGACTTCTTAGCCTTCAGTTTCCGTTTCACTCTCTTTATGATCTTCAACAAATTGCTGTGCTTCCTAGCATGTGTCCACGAAAGTGGGAAGAGGTCACACAACATTAAGGCTGGCATCAAGGCTAAATGAGGAAATACTTAGAGAAGTATTAAACACATGTGTATCTTCAATTCAATAAAGAGTTCTAGAAATCCTGAGCCCTTATCCATGGGCTGCTTACTGTCCTAAGTCATTGCTCTCCTGGATCTTTTAGCCTACAGGAATATGGAGACATCAAAGTGTATCTAATTATAAACTTGGCTTAGAAAGGAAACCAGGGATGGGGAGACAGAAGGTACACAGGTTTTCTAGGGTAGATGGCTTGAGTTGTGCTAAATGACTGAAATTAACCTGATGTGTCTGGACACAAAAGAGCAAGGAGACAGCAGAAGATGAGGCTGAGGAGGCCGGCAGGGCCAGACACATAGGGCTTGGTAAGGGCATTAGGTTTTATGCTAGGAGTCTGGAGAGGCACCTGAGGGACTTTTGGCATCAAACATATATGTGTAAGATGAAGGAAGCACTACTCTTAATGGCTCATGGAGACCAGATTGGATAGGTACCGGGTGAGGGGGTAAAAGAAGGGCCTGCACTGCTTTGGTAAAATCCCAGATGGTGCCTGGAGCAGGGAATGTGCAATGAGGGAGAAGCTGGGGTCCAAAAAGGCAGAGAGCACTGGGGAGCACCTGGATTGATTGACTGGGGAACAATTGCAACTTGCCTCTTTGTGTTCTGGACACAGAGGGACAGAGGAGCTTTGAAGACATCCAGAAAACATGTTCACGGCCACTTGGGAGAGGTGTGCTGTGGGGCTAGAAATTTTGAATGCACTAACTTATAAATAAGGAAATTCTTACTGCACAAGCTAACACATATCAAAGTGTTAGTCTGCACCAGATAAAGCTCTAAGCATGTTATTGTACTAACTCCCTTAATATCTGGAACAGCCTTGAGAGATATTCCACTTTCCAAATGAGGAAACAGAGACACCAGAGCTATCCTAGACCTTGTTCAAGGTCAAACAATTACCAAAGCTTAGAACCAGGATCCAAACCCAGGCTGGCCCTAGTGCAGTGTTTCTGACCAGTTCAGCACACTATCTCTTGGTGAGTGAATTGGCACATTTTCAGGACCTATATTGGTTCTATTACAGGACTGGGCTCTATCCCATGGTCATGGCTTTCAAAGCTACCCCATCAGTTTTCAAGGTACAAGAGATGTTGGTGTTTCTGGTTGCCATGGTTTGCATAATACACATTCCTCACCTGCTGGAATCTCCTGTGCTGAGCAGCAGCTGCCGGTGGCTGCAGAGTGACACATGCCAGAGCCCCAGAGAAGCACGTGCAGGAGAGGCTGCAGTGGACAGCCACAGTGATTATCGTTTCAAGCAAAAACATGTTTGAAATGTTTGGGTTACAGTAGGGCTCTGCCTCACCCTAAACAAGGCAACCACTGCCTGTAGGAAAACTTTGGTTATTTTTTTAAGCCAGAAAAACTTGGCTCTGCCCATCTCCATTGCACCCAGAAAGTGCAAAAGATGCGTTGCCATGGCAAAAGGTCTGCTAAACTCTTCTTCAACCCTAGCAGTGGCTTAGCCTGGCAAGATGCCTTCAGTGAGCAATCCCCTCTTGCTGTGTGGGTGCCACCCCATGCCTAGAGTGGGTGGAGCCCCAGGGTAAATTATATAAACTTCAAATCAGTGATATGTGTAGACAGCTCTGTCTCTTGTCTTGTGTTTTTACTATAGCAAGGGTCATGTCCTTTCCTGGAGCGTTGTCACAGCTGGTAGCTGCTTCAGCCCAGGAGCTTAAAGCCCCATAAAATGATTAGATAAATATGAAGGTGGGATCAGGTTTGCCAGTCTGGTGGCACAGCTGAAGCACATGAAAGGCAGTGAGCATGCAGGCAGAGGGAGGAAGAATCCCCCGTATTCATCACCTCCTGCCAATCAAAAGAAGGGTGGAAGTGCTTTCCGTCATCTTTGTCCCTGGATGTCCAACTACCTCTGAAGCTCTTTCACTGTCCACAGCTGAGCCACTTGATGAAAAATGACATCAGGGCTGGGACACGGCTTCGTTGATGAAGTGGTTGTCTAGCATGCTTGAAACCCTAGGGTGGATCTACTGCAGGGTATAAAACTGGGTATGCTAATGCACTCCTGCCAGAGGTAGAGGTGTGAGGGCCATCAGTTCTATAACAGGCTTAGTTAGTGATTTTTGGGTCCAGCTTGGGCTGCATGAATCCTTATCTCTAAAGAACAAACATACAAATGAAAAACAGCAAGGAAAAGAAAGAAGAATCTCAGGGTTCAGAGGGGATCTGAAACAACTCTTTTAGTACTACAACAATTGAGCACTTATATGTGCTCATTTCGAGGGCAACTTCAAAAGAGAAGTACAGCCCTTCCTACCCCTTCCCAGCCCTTCCTCAGGAGGATTATAGTGATAAATCCAAGGCAAACTGACTGGGGACACAGCGTACTGAGCTGCTTGTCTGTAATGAGCTTCCAGAAAACCTGGTAGAGCTCTGAGAGAGCTGTAAATGGAGAGAGAGGAAGACATATGGTTAGTAATCATAGCTCTCCACCTAGGGTCTGATCTCCACAGATCCTTCCTGGTAACCCAAGTTGTCTCCAGAAGGAGGAAGGCTTCAATAGGATATATCTATTAACAAGAAGGAGATCACTTGTTGAAGGGGTGTCACTTTGACAGTTAGACTTTATCAACATTAGGAGGTTTTCTCTTTCTGAAAGGTTTTATTTTTCAATCTCTTAAAGTAGACTCTCTCTCTCTCTCTCTCTCTCTCTCTCTCTCTCTCTCTCTCCCTGTCTCTCTCTCTCTCTCTCTCTCTCTCACACACACACACACACACACACACACACACACACAACTATAGCTATAGTTGCTGAATAGAAGATATACAAAGATAACTTGATTCTAAGTTTTCTGTGTTGGGGGACTAGATGCTGAGCGTCCTCTATGTATAGTATTGTATTAAAATTGCCACTTTTCATAATAATACTAACAGAAGTGAAAGGAGGGCAGTGGGGGACAAGAGTGAGAGAGTACAAGACAGGCAGGAAAATATCAGAAAGTGTGGGCTGGACTGCACGGTTCACAAAGCTAGACACAACTTTGTAAATGTATGTTTTCCTTTTTAAAATTCTTTAAAATGTTTTTATCAGCATGTGTTTATTGTACATGGTGTGGGGTTTCATAAAGACAATTTATTTCAGATGTTTACCTCCATATCCTTCCCTTTCCTCTCTTCCCTCCTAACACCCACATCACATATATATATGTAAATGGTTTAGCAGCATTCTATAAAATCTAGGATCTATGAATGAGAGAGCATGTGATATTTTTCTTCCTGAGTCTAGTTTATTTTACATAATATGATGATCTCAAGTTAAACCTATTTCCCTGAAAATAATACGATTTTCCTTCATAATTGGATAAAAAACATTATCCATATACACTTAATATTTAAAATATGCTTTTAATGGAAATATAATGATTCTATGTCTCCTTTCCTTTCCTCCCTCTAGCCCCTTGTAGGCACCCTTGCTAGAACTCCTCCTGTTCTCCAGTAGACAGCCTCTTTTTCTTTGACCAGTATTGTTACATACATATATTTATATGTAATTTGTGTATGCACAAATATATATAAATACAACTTGCTAAACCCACTTTGCCGTCAGTGTGTGGTGTGTATACGATATCAAGGATGACCATTCTGTATTAGACAGCCCAAGACTCATCCTTGGGAAAAGCTAATTCTCCACCTTTCATAGACGAGAATTGCCTGTAGTTCTTTGTCTAGGTGAAGGACCCCTTAGAATTTTTGCCTTTTCACATTAAATCCATTGATACTGCCACTTCTCAGGTCTTGTCTATGCAGCCATTTCTAGGAGAGATTATTTCATGTCAGAGTTCCTGCTATCCGGCTCTTATAATCTTTCCACTCCCTCTTCTGCAATGTCCTCTGAGACAGATGCAGGAGCTGTATTGTAGGCGTATATAGTGGGGCTAGGTAGATGCTCCCCACAGTCTGTTGATCTCTGTATTTAACCAGCTATAATTTCTTGTGTTGTTCTTCAATTGCTATAAAGAAAGCTGTTTTGTTTTTATAAGGAGGGGTGGTAGCTGCATTTATCTTTGGTTATAAGAATAAGATTAAATTGAAGGGAGAAGAAAATAATCATGGTGGGCAGAAGAAGGGAGGGACCTGGGTGGGAGAGGGGAGGGAGAGTGAGAAAGGGAAACAAGATTAGGTATGGGAGGATGAACAGGAGAAAAGCCCAAAGGCCAATAGAATGAATGGAAGTATGCAGCCTCAGGGGTGGTGGTGGGGGGACGAGGTGGGGGAACCCTCTGGAAAGTACCAGAGACCCAGGAGGTAAAAGACTGTCAGGACTCAATGGGGTGACCTTAGCCAAAATGCTCAACAATGGGGTGAAGCAACTTGAAGAATCTACCTCCAGTAGATAGACAGGGCCTCAAGTGGAGGGAATGGGTTACTAACCCACAGTCAAAATTTCTGACTCAGAATTTTCCGGTCTAAAAGAATTGCAGGGACCAAAATGGAGAAGAGACTGAAAGAAAGGCAGTCCAAGGATTGGCCCAACCTGGGATCCATTTCATGGGGCAGGGGGTGGGAGGTGGGGCACCAAGGCCTGACACTATTACTGATGCTATGATGTGCTTACAGACAGGAGCCTAGGATGACTGTCCTCTGAAAGGCCCCACCAGCTGCTAACAGAGATAGAGCAGATACTTACACTTTTGGAACACTATGTTGAATTAGGGGAAGGATTGAAGAAGCTGAAGGGGAGAGTGACTCCATAGGAAGACCAGCAGTCTCAACTAATCTGGACCCCAGGAAGCTCCCAGAGATTGAGCCACCAACCAGGCAGCATACACGGGATGATCTGAGGCCCCTGGCACATATACAGCAGAGGACTGCCTGGTCTGGCCTCAGTGGGATGCGCCTAATACTTGAGAGACTTGAGGCTCCAGGGAAGGGGGAGGCATGGTGAGGGGGAGCACCCTCTCAGAGGCAAGGAGGAGGAAGAGGAATTGTGAGGGGGGACTGTGAAGGGGGGACGGCTGGAATGTAAGTAAAATAATTTTTAAAAATAAAAAAACAATGCAAACAAAGAAAAAAGAATAAGATCAGAATGTATTCAGAAATTATGTTAGTTTAGCAAAGTGAGAGTAATAAATTCTATAGACCAATACCCTTGATGAAAATAATTACAAAAATCCTCAATAAAATACTAGCAAACTAGATGTGCATTACCAAGGAGAACCCACATTCCCTCCCAGACGCAACATCTATGAACTACAACAATGACCAGAATGGCAAGATTCTAATAACAATGCAGTAGTTAGCACCCGCATACTGTTGCCACCAACAGCTCTCTAATTTGACTTTGGGTCCATCCAACAAGAGGGGACTTATTCCTGGTACTGGAAACTTAGCCTATTTCCCAGGGCTGGTGAAGTCATGAACTGTAGAAAATGTTACTTATTTTTAAGATCTGTAGTTCAAGCCAAAATTTATATATCCCAAGTCAATCTGCTTCTTAGCTCTGTCCTTCAGTTCCTCAGTATGTGTCTCCCAAAGGAACCCCTGTTACTAGTGGCTTATATATCCTTCCAGAAAGAGAAACATGTAAAGAAGTGTATGTGTGTGCTTGTGCACACAAGCACACATGTGTGTCAAGTGATGCTTTACCTAAAAATGTTATTTTGGAAAAATTTTATATCATTGCTTAATTAAATGTAATAGTACTATAGTACTGATACACAACATTCTTAAACATACTATTCATTATACATTCATACATATGCATATACATATAACTTATAGAGCTACTACACTTTCAGTATATGCTACATATGTGTGATACTAGGCTATATTAGTATATATTATTCTCTGGAAACTTCCATTATAAATAAATTATTTCAATAATTGATTTAAGCTCAGACTGGCTTAATTTGAAGCCATTCTCATTTTCTTTTTCTGTCAGAATGTAAAACCCACTAGGGACAAGGATTGTGTTTGTCAGTACAACCCACAACATTTAGAAGACCAGTGTTCTGAACAGGTTTTATGTCATTTTGACACAAGCTAGTGTCATCTGAGAGGAGGGAACCGCAATTGAGAAAGTGCCTCCATAAAATCCGGTTATAGGCAAGCCCTCAGGGCATTTTCTTTAATAGTGATTGATGGGGGAGGGCCCATTCCATTGTGGGTGGTGTCACACCTGTGCTAGGTCCTGGGTTCTATGAGAAAGCAGGCTGAGCAAGCCATGAGGAGCAAGCCCATAAGAAGCACTCTTCCATGACCTCTGCATCAGTTCCTGCTTCCAGGTTTCAGCCCTATTTGAGTTCCTGCCCTGACTCCCTTTAAGGATGAACAGTGCTATGGAAGTGTAAGCCAAATAAACCCTTTCCTTTCCAAGTTGCTTTGGTCATGGTGTTTTGTTATAGCAATAGGAACCCTAATGAAGACAAACAGAAATATGCCAAGTGCTCAAGAAATGTTTAATGGCTGAATGACTAAGTATTATGGAACATTTAAAAAAAAACTTACTTAAAATCCTTTATTTACAACTAAAAAAAAAGTACATTAGTTTCCATGATAACAGCAACACACACAAGCACACACTTCAAGCAGGAAAACAGAGCAGGGAGTGTCACAGCTACTAGACATAGCAAAATACCCACACTAGGTGTTTTGATATTTTCCCTATATACATATTTTAATGTACTTATGATTTACTTTCCCATATTTTTTGTCCTGCTTTCTTTCCAGAAAACTATTTTTTCCAAATAAAAAATGGAAAAAGTTTGTAAGCATAGCCTTAATTCTCTAGTTCTCTTGACCCCCATCTACCAAATGGTGACATCATAGGCACACACCACCAGACTTGGCTTTTATATGGTGTTGGCTACTGAACCAAAGACTTTGCATTTCAGGCAAGCACTCTACCAGCTGAGCTACACCTCCAGTCCCTCATAAGCGTATTTTAAGATGTTACTCTGAAATCAAAATAAATTATTTACATTATTTTTTATTAGTAATATTTTATTTAATCATTTATTTGTTTACATGTCAAATGATATTCCCCTACCCAGTTACCCCTCCAGAACCTCCCCATCCCCTCTCCTCTGTCCCCACTCCCCTTTGCCTCTATGAGAGTGCTCCTTATTAACATACATTTTTCTTTTGTCTTCCTGAACATGTGGGCTTTATCTTTTTGCATTGGCTTGATATGAGGATAATGTCAAGAGAAAGACAGGAGTATCTAGTATTGCCAATGTTCCTGCAGATAGGACCATGGTGCAAAGGAGGAAGAGATTGCTACATTTTTCTGGTCACTTCCCTCTCTGTGTTGTTTGGTGCAGCCTGGATGCCCCCAAGACTACACTGTGTCTCATGGTAGAAAGAAACACTACTTCTTTCCTCTGCAGTCAAGCATGAGTGGGTAGCTCAGTGGCTGCAGGGAATGTATATAGCCAATGAGAGCTTTCCATTTATGTCCAGAGGAGAAAAGAAAGAAAAGAAGAAAATAAAAAAATGGAATGTGAGTCCCAATTTGCTGTGCACTTTGTAAGCTAAGGGCACAAATAGACTTCAGTAGGGCTCCTGATCCTCCTTACTGATTCTTCGTTGGAACTCTAAGGAGGGGATGCTTGGGACAATTTGTTAGTTTAAGCTAATTAAGAGGGACACATGGGTGATCAAATCAGATTTTTATTTTTATTTTTAAATGCCTTGTTGGCACTTTCTAGAATACCACTGTCCTTGCCAGGAGTCCATACTGAGTTCAAGGCCAGTGAGCCTGTGCTGGGTTTGTTATGGAGAAACAAGGTAATTTTGTAGCAAAACCTAGGGTGGATTGTAAGGCCAGGGACTGTATAGCGGCTATGATGACTGCTTAGAGGTAATCAGCCACTAAGAACCAAGACAGTCTGTTCAGCCAAGGACTCAGGGCTTAGTCAAGCCTGAAAACAAGACTGAGTTGAGTTGGTAGCATCTGTTTCCATGGGTGCCTGCAAGAGCTGAGTAGTTTGGAGTCTGTTCCAGAGACCAAAGGAAAAAGCCAATACTATACACTAGGGCACCTCTTCTTTTCTGGCGTCAAAGAAGAGAGAAAATGCCCCTATAACCAGCTACCATCTGAATGAAAGAAACAGGGGGAAGGAACTTTAGGAAAGATTTAGTCTTGTTCTTTAAAGACACTGCATAACACCTAAGTTTTGGACACAAATTAATATTTAAATCAGACAAGACAATGAGTTAATTCCATCTACCCCAGTCAGTAGAGTAAAACAGAGAAATATGAGACTAAGCAATTACAATTTTTTGGGCACATAAATCATGTAATGTAAATCAAATTACTAAGCACTGATAGTATTGCTCTGCAAGACTCACACATGATGCATTTACTTAGTGACCTCAGATTGATAATAGAATTATTAGAGTTAGTGCATTATTAGAATTGTTGCATGAACATCTTGCTCCATTTATATTAGTTGTATGAAACAATCAAGTAAACAATACTTAAATAAAACCACTAAGTCAGGAGAACATAGGCAAACAGGTAGAAGCCCTTAAGGAGGAAACACAAAAATATCTTCAAGAATTGCAAGAAAACACAACCAAACAGGTGAAGGAATTAAACAAAACCATTCAGGATCTAAAAATGGAAGTAGAAACAATAAAGAAATCTCAAAGGGAGACTACCCTGGAGATAGAAAAACTAGGAAAGAGGTCAGGAGTCATAGATGCAAGCATCACCAACAGAATACAAGAGATAGAAGACAGAATCTCATGTGCAGAAGAAGATATCATGGAAAACATTGACATAACTGTCAAAAAAATGCAAAATGCAAAAAGCTCCTAACATGAAATCCAGGACACAATGAGAAGACCAAACCTAAGGATAATAGGTATAGATGAGAGTGAAGATTCCCAACTTTAAGAGCCAGTAAATATCTTCAACAAAATTATAGAGGAAAACTTCCATAACCTAAAGAAAGAGATGCCCATGAACATACAAGAAGCCTACAGAATTCCAAATAGACTAGACCAGAAAAGAAATTCCTCCCGTCACATAATAATCACAACATCAAATGCACAAAACAAAGAAAAAAAATACTAAAAGCAGTAAGGGAAAAAGGTCAAGTAACATATAAAGGCAGACCTATAAGAATTACACCAGACTTCTCACCAAAGACTATAAAAGCCAGAAGATCCTGGACTGATATCATACAGACCCTAAGAAAACACAAATGCCAGCCCAGACTACTATACCCAGCAAAACTCTCAATCACTATAGATGGTGAAACCAAGATATTCCATGACAAAACCAAATTTACACAGTATCTTCCCACAAATCCAGCACTTCAAAGAATAATTGATGGAAAACTCCAACACAAGGAGGGAAACTACAACCTAAAAAAAAGCAAGGAAGTAATCTTCCAACAACCTCAAAAGAAGATAGCTACACAAACATAATTCCACCTCTGATAACAAAAATAACAGGAAGCCACAATCATTTTTCCTTAATATCTCTTAACATCAATGGACTCAATTCTCCAATAAAAAGACGTAGACTATCAGACTGGATACATAAACGGGACCCAGAATTTTGCTGCATACAGGAAAGACACCTCAGTGACAAAGACAGACACTACCTCAGAGTAAAAGGATGGAAAGCAATTTTCTAAGAAAGTGATCCCAAGAAACAAGCTGGAGTAGCCATTCTAATATCAAATAAAATCAACTTTCAACCAAAAGTAATCAAAAAAGATAAGGAAGGACACTTCATACTCATCAAAGGAAAAAATCTACCAAGATGAACTCTCAATTCTGAACATCTATGCTCCAAATGCAAGGGCACCTACATACATAAAAGAAACTTTACTAAAGCTCAAAACACACATTACACCTCACACAGTAATAGTGGGGAATTTCAACACCTCACTCTCATCAATGGACAGATCATGGAAACAGAAACTAAACAGAGACACAGTGAAACTAACAGAAATTATGAACCAAATGGATTTAACAGATATTTATAGAAAACTTCATCCTAAAAAAAGGGAATATACCTCCTTCTCAACATCTCATGATACCTTCTCGAAAGTAGACCATATAATTGAATTGGTCACAAAACAGTCCTCAACAGATACAAAAAGATTGAAATAATACCTTGTATCCTATCAGATCACCACAGACTAAGGCTGTTTTTTTTTTGTTTTTGTTTGTTTTTTGTTTTTGTTTTTGTTTTTTTTTGAAACAGGGTTTCTCTGTGTAGTCCTGGCTGTCCTGGAACTCACTCTGACCAGGCTAGCCTCGAACTCTCAAACTCAGAAATCCGCCTGCCTCTGCCTCTCAAGTGCTGAGATTAAAGGCATGCACCACCGCCCGGCAAGGCTGGTTTTTAATAATGACAAAAACAATGGAAAGCCTACATACACATGGAAACTGAACAATGCTCTACTCAATGATGACTAGGTCAAGGAAGAAATAAAGAAACAAATTAAAGACTTTTTAGAATTTAATGAAAATGAGGACACATCATACCAAAACTTGTGGGACCCCATGAAAGAAGTGCTAAGAGGAAAACTCATAGCTCTAAGTGCCTACAAAAAGAAACTAGAGAGAGCACACACTAACAACTTGACAGCACAACTAAAAGCTCTAGAACAAAAAGAAGCAAATACACTCAAGAGGAGTAGAAGGCAGGAAATAATCAAACTCAGGGCTGAAATCAACCAAATAGAAACAGAAAGAACTATACAAAATATCAACAAAACCAGGAGCTGGTTCTTTGAGAAAATCAACTAGATAAACCCTTAGCCAGACTAACCAGAGGGCACAGAGACAGTATCCAAATTAACAAAATCAGAACTGAAAAGGGAGACATAACAACAGAAACTGAGGAAAATTTAAAAACTCAACAGATCCTACTACAAAGGCCTATACTCAATAAAACTGAAAAATCTAGATGAAATGGACAATTTTCTAGACAGATACCAGGTACCAAAGTTAAATCAGGAGCACATAAACCATCTAAATGGCCCCATAACCGCTAAAGAAATAGCAGCAGTCATTAAAAGTCTCCCCACCAAAAAAAGCCCAGGACCAGATGGTTTTAGTGCAGAATTCTATCAGACCTTCAAGGAAGACCTAATACCAATTCTCTTCAAACTATTCCACAAAATAGAGACAGAAGGAACACTACCCAATTGGTTCTATGACGCTACAATCATGCTTATACCCAAACCTCACAAAGACCCAACAAAGAAAGAGAACTTCAGACCAATCTCCCTTATGAATAGCGATGCAAAAATACTCAATAAAATTCTGGCAAACTGAATCCAAGAACCATCAAAACAATCATCCATTATGATCAAGTAGGTTTTATCCCAGGAATGCAGGGATGGTTCAATATTCGGAAATCCATCAATGTAATCCACTATATAAACAAACTCAAAGAAGAAAACCACATGATCATCTCACTAAATGCTGAGAAAGCATTTGACAAAATTCAACATCCCTTCATGGTAAAAGTCTTGGAAAGATCAGGAATCAAGGTCCATACCTAAACATAGTAAAAGCAACATACAGCAAACCAGTAGCCAACATCAAACTAAATGGAGAGAAACTTGAAGCAATCCCACTAAAATCAGGGACTAGACAAGGCTGCACACTCTCTCCCTACCTATTCAATATAGTGATGGAAGTTCTAGCCAGAGCAATTAGACAACAAAAGAAGTCAAAGGCATATAAATAGGAAAGGAAGGAGTCAAAATTATTCACTATTTGCAGATGATATGATAGTATACTTAAGTGACCCCCAAACTTCCACCAGAGAACTATTAAAGCTGATAAACAACTTCAGTAAAGTGGCTGGATATAAAATCAACTCAAACAAATCAGTAGCCTTCCTCTACTTAAAGGATAAATAGGCTGAGAAAGAAATTAGGGAAATGACACCCTTCATAATAGTCACAAATAATATAAAATACCTTGGTGTGAATCTAACCAAGCAAGTGAAAGATCTGTTTGACAAGAACTTCAAGTCTCTGAAGAAATAAATCGAAGAAGATCTTAGGAGATAGAAAGATCTCCCATGCTTGTGGATTGGCAGGATAAATATAGTAAAAATAGCCATCTTGCCAAAACCAATCTACAGATTCAATTCAATCCCAATCAAAATTCTAAATCAATTCTTCATAGAGATAGAAAGAACAATTTGCAAATTCATTTGGAATAACAAAAAACCCAGGATAGCGAGAACTATTCTCAACAATAAAAGAATTTCTGGGGGACTCACCATCCCTGACCTCAAGTACTACAGAGCAATAGTGATAAAAATGGCATGGTATTGGTTCAGAGACAGGCATAGAATGGAATAGAATTGAAGATCCAGAAATGAACCCACACACCTATGGTCACTTGATCTTTGACAAAGGAGCTAAAACCATCCAGTGGGAAAGGACAGCATTTTCAACAAATGGTGCTGGTCCAACTGGAGGTCAGCATGTAGAAGAATGAAAATCTATCCATTCTTATCTTTTTGTACAAAGCTCAAGTCCAAGTGCTGGATAAAGGACCTTCACATAAAATAAGATACACTGAATCTAATAGAAGAGAAGGTGGGCAAGACCCTTGAATACCTAGGCACAGGGGAAAAGTTCCTGAACAGAACACCAATGGCTTATGCTCTAAGATCTAGAATTGACAAATGGGACCTCATAAAATTGCAAAGCTTCTGTAAGGCAAAGGACACTGTCAATAGGACAAAAGGGCAACCAACAGATTGGGAAAAGATCTTTACCAATCCTACATCTGATAGAGGGCTAACATCCAATATATACAAAGAACTCAAGAAATTAGACTCCAGACAACCAAATAACCCTATTAAAAATGGTGTACAAAGCTAAACAAAGAATTCTCAACTGAGGAAACTCGAATGGCTGAAAAGCACCTAAAGAAATGTTCAATATCCTTAGTCATCAGGGAAATGCAAATCAAAACAACCCTGAGATTCCACCTCACACCAGTCAGAATGGCTAAGATCAAGAACTCAGGTGATAGTAGATGCTGGTGAGGATGTGGAGAAAGAAGAACAGTCCTCCATTGTTGGTGGGATTGTAAACTGGTGCAACCACTCTGGAAATCAATCTGGTGGTTCCTCAGAATATCGGACATAGCATTACCTGAGGACCCAGCTATATCACTTCCAGGCATATGCCGAGAAGATGCTCCAGCAGATGACAAGGACATTTGCTCCACTATGTTCATAGCAGCCTTAAGTTGGAAAGAACCCAGATGTCCTTCAACAGAGCAATGGATACAAAAAAATGTGGTACATTTACACAATGGAGTATTACTCAGCTATTAAAAACAATGAATTCAAGAAATTCTTAGGTAAATGGATGGAACTAGAAAATATCATCCTGAGTGATGTAACCCAATCACAAAAGAACACACATGATATTCACTCACTGATAATTGGATATTAGCCCAGAAGCTTGAAATACCCAAGATTCAACTTACAGAACACATGAAGCTCATGAAGAAGAAAGACCACGTGGAGGTGCTTCGGTCCTTCTTAGAAGGAGTAACAAAATACTCAAGGAGAAAATATGGAGACAAAGTGTGGGACAGAAACTGAAGGAGGGGCAGTCTGGAGACCATTCCTCCTGAGTATCCATCCCATGTGGAGTCACCAAAGGTAGATGCTGATGTGGAAGTCAGGAAGTGCATGCTGACAGGAGCCCAATATAACTGTGTCCTTAGAGGTCTGCAAGAGTCTGACATATTCAGAGGCAGATGCTCACAGCTAACCATTGAACTGATGAAGGAGTTCCCAATGGAGGAGTTAGAGAGAAGATTGAAGGAGCTGAAAGGGTTTGTGGTCCCATGAGGAGAGCAACAATACCAACCAACCACAGCTCCCAGAGTCTAAACCACCAGTCTGGGAGCACATAGGGAGGTGCCCATGGCTCTAGTTGTATATGTAGGGGAGAATGGCCTTGTCGGGCGTAGGTGGGAGAGGAGATCCTTGGTCCCATGAAGGCTGGACGCTGAGTGTGGGGGAATTCAAGGGTGGGGAGGTGGGATTGGAGGGTAGGTGGGAGCACATCCTCATAGAAGCAGGTGGAGGGGGGAATGTGATGGGGGTTTCCTGGGTGGGTGGGGGAAATGGGGTAAGGGGGTAACATCTGAAATGTAAATAAAATATCCAATAAAAAATAAAAATACATGCATAAAAAACCAAAAAACCAACCAACCAAACAAACAAAAAAAGAATAAAGCATGAATATAAGCTGAAAAAAATACTATGAAGAATAGGTATCACAAAATCAACATGGTTAGATGATCCATCTTGAGTCAGAAAGAAAGCATTACAGTAAAAGAGGGAACTTGAAGCTGAGAGTGACTGGAAGAAGGTTGACAATCTTCTCCCAAGTCAGAAGTGATCCAGAGCCATGGAAAACCCCTAGTTAGTGCAACAGGGGATTGAATCAGTCTTACTGAGTTACTAGAGTCTTGGAGACACCAGTTGACATGTGGTGATTTATGTTGTCTTTGCTGGCATCAGACAGTGCAAAGGCTGTTTCTCTTCAATTATTTTGGGGCTTCCTTGTTCTTCAGTGTCCTTACCACAAGGGAAAACCTATGCTGGGGATGGAGATACTTCCTGGGAACAAATACACAAATATAATCTTAGGATTCTACCATATTCATTTTTGGTGACATAATTTAATAAGCCAATTGATTCTGCCAAGATGACTGTTTTCTCCATAGTCTATGCCAAGTCTAAGTTAAGTTGACAATTCTTATGAGGGAACAAACAAGTTTCATGGGGAATCTTAAGCCTACTTCTTGGTTTCAGCCCAAAACTGACCTCATAGATACTCTGTATTAGTTATTTTTCTGTTGTGATCAAACACAAAATGACCAAGACAGCCTGTAAAAAAGGGGGTTAAATTATGCATATACTTTCAGAGGGTTAGAGTCTAGATGGCTGTGCAAAGGCATGGTGGTAAGAAGAGCTGAGAGCTCACATCTTGATCTGTAAACAGAAGATAGACAGGGTATAAGAAGAAAGGTGCAAGTCTTTTGAAATCTCAAAGCACAACCCCAGTGATGATCTTTTTGTGCAAGGCCATACCTCCTAATCCTTCCCTATCAATTCCACAAACTGGGTTCAAATATTCAAACATATGAAGCTATGAATGACCATTCTCATTCAAATCATCATATATTCCAACTCAGTCAGTTTCTTGAGGGTTCTACCTCACATGAGACACTTCTCTTAGAAAGTTATTCTCTTGTCGTTGGAGCTCACTCCTTCTGTGATATGGGAGCCTTATCTATTCTCTATCCAGTGCATTTGAGTCCTTCCTAGACGTGATGGTTTGGTTTCTTAACATATCCTATTCATCATGGCACCAGGGATGGTCACTGTTTCCCTCCTCTCCCACCCTCTTCTCTTCTTCATTTCATTTATTTTCTCTCGGTTTTGCTTAGAAGTTCTTTGCTCATCATGCTTAATATAAGTCAAGCTTGCCGGGCTCATAGCTATGTTCATTATTAATACAGCAAAGCCTGTACTCATCACATAGTTCCTTTCAAAGTAAGAATGGCTTACAGAATAGGGCATGCATATTTAGGCAGATAGATTTTCCTCAAAGCATTTTAAAAACTGAAAAAAAATACACAAGTCATCATATTCCATGATTAACATCATCTAAACAGGGCTGTCAAAAATAGGCTCACATGTTGTAAAACAGAGGACATTACAGGGAAGCCCACCAAAACCATTAAGCTTAATTTTTAAAAATGGCTAAGTTTTATAA
Source organism: Grammomys surdaster (assembly GCF_004785775.1). NCBI lineage: Eukaryota > Metazoa > Chordata > Mammalia > Rodentia > Muridae > Grammomys > Grammomys surdaster. The sequence goes on from NW_021620966.1 coordinate 2,991,651, forward strand.
ACTGCTGACGAGTTTGACTAGCATATACACAATCTCAGTCAATTTCACATTTCTTCACTCTCGCCCTAAGCATCAACTATCCTTGGCAGAGCAGGCTGAGAGCTAAAGATCCTGCCCAGCACTGCCCAGTTCCCCAAACCTGCCAAAAAGCCCAGAGTTGAAAGGAGCCTGATAACCTGACTACAGGTAACCTGAAGCCTGGTACAACTGTTTGACATGAGGCTCTTGGGAGGATGGTAATAAGCCTAGCTGGCAAGCTGCCATTTTTCTAGCAATGGAGTATGGGGATAGAAAATGTAAAGGGAGATTAGGAAGAAAACCACAACCACAAGTTGCTTTCATGCTGTTTAGAAAACAGAGTAGGAAGTAGGGGCACACAGAGATGGGAGAAAATCCCACCTAATCTATAGAGCAAATATCTATAGAAAATTTCCCAGGGTTGAAGCACATTGCTTATATTTTCAATAGATAACTTATTCTCTCTCTCTCTCTCTCTCTCTCTCTCTCTCTCTCTCTCTCTCTCTCTCTCTCACTCTCTCTCTCCCCCTCCCTCTCTCCCTCCCTCCCTCCCTCCCTCCTTTCCTTCTCCCTCCTTTCCTCCCTTCCTCCCTCCCTCCCTTTCCTTTCCCCCCTCCCTTCCTTACTTTCTTCTATCCCAGTGTCTCCTGAATTTAGTGACGGTTGAGACTTTATACTCTACTGGTTCTTAGCATTTCAGATAATATCATATATAACAAGACAAACTATGGATAAGGACATACGATTTTAATCATCTCCTTTATGGCAAATGAGGTTTTATGTCACTACAAAAACTAATGAGACAAATAGGCTTCTCATTCTATAATTAAGGAATCTGAGATCCAGGGTTTCATTTTCTCAATGTTAAGCAGATAGCAGAATCAAATCTCAAGTACCGAAATTACCTGTTTTTTTCTATTGCTACTTAGTCTAGTCACACAGACTTTCATCTCGTTGATAAGAATTTGATCATATGAACTCTTTCCATGACCACAGATGTTTCTGCCATAGAGTGAAATGTATAAATGGGTAGGTTCTCTTTCTGTGAGCGACAATAGCATGAACTATAATGAACATGTCAAATGTATAGCAGGGGCAGGAGACTACAAAGACAGAACAGATAGTGCCTTTATTCATGATTTGCTTGGCCTTTATCTCATTCTTTAGGGAGACAGGGAAAATAACTATGAAATAACTTAATGGGTCTTGGAGACATGTGAGCAAGGAGCCATAAAAATGTTGAGGCTACAAAATCTCATTGTCCATGGGAGAACTGAGAAAGATTGTGAGAGGAGTCTACCAGGCATACACATAGAATGGAATTGTGATACACACAGTGGATCTGCAGTATGGTGTATGCCATAAGGAGGTAAAACTGGACAAGGATCATCTTGTAGGGTCTTTGTAAACTAAGCTAAGGAATTTGTATTTTATCCTTTAGAGGAACCATCAGAGGATTGCAAATAGGTTAGTTGACTTAAACAGGAAGAACCAATAAAATGGGTATTTGATAGTAAGCCTTTTGCAATTCAAAGTAACTCTCTTGAAGATAAATTTTCAGAGAGTTGGAACAATAGCTCTGAAGCTTTAATGTGCACCAGAATTACCTGTGGAGTTTGTCAAATATACAGAATGCTAGATAATATCTCATATTTCTAATTGACTGGCAACTGTTGGGGAATTTGCATATCTCAAGAGTCTTCAGATGATGTCTAAGTTAATCATCTAGGGCCACATTTGAGAAGGCATTAGTGTTTTGGTAAAGAATGTGGAAGACAAGTTCTAACTTATCACGAATACAAAACCAGAACAAGATTTATTTATTCTATCATTGGGGTTATGATAAAAAGATTTTTCTTCTCCCTCCTTCTTTTTCTTTTCCTCTTCCTCTTTTGTTCTTTTAAAATCTGAACAAAGGGTGGTAACCATCATCTGCTTTGATGGAAAAGTAACGTATTCACAAGGCTCTAGGCTCACTGTTCTACAAAGCCAGCTGATCGACCATGACTCACCCTCAGAATGCATATCAGCATCCTAGGGGGTGTTGGGGCAAGCAGCTGGTCCTTTTTGAACTCACATCTTGGAAACCTTCCACTGTTTTTATTATTCCATAAATACAGTCCAGTAGCTTAGCTAGAAATTTTCATAAATTGTAAGATTTTCACTAAAATTCCGTGGTGTTGGTACAAACCTAGTGGGAAGAAGTATGTAGCAATCTACGTTATGACTGAGAATCATCTGACAATCAGGTGGAAATAGAAAACTGGGAGCTGAGTAATAAATGAGATCCAGTCCAGAGTGGGAACCGGCTCCAGATACCACAGGGATTTGTACTTGTCTTGCTAAAATTCTTTCTCTAGACCCCTGCTATAGGGCATGGAATCCTTTGTCTCCATTACAGACAGTATCTGAACATGTCAACAATGGTTTCAGATGAGTCTTCCAACATCAGCTGTGACTCACCCTTTCTGACCTTCAGTCTGCACTCTCATTGCAGGGAGTCTGTTTCATGAAATATTCATTGAGAAGATTACTCCAGGGCAATGCATACAGAATGAATGATGCTGCTTTGATGTGTTAAGCTATCTTCCTTCCTTAAAGATTGCCAGACAAAAAATAGCCATTAAAAAAAAAAAGCATTCTTAGGAAGGATGTTCCTTGATTGGCACCAGTACTTAAATATGCATGACAGACCTGAGATCTTTCTTCTTGTAAGTAGCAATAAAACAGTGTTCCCTGATAAATCCTGCAAAAGCATTGACATGGGCTGAGTGCTCTGCTTGCAATACAGGGAGCAATGTGATCCCTCACCTGAATTACTGAAGCCGGCTAATACGTACATACCTCTTGTTGCTGTGTTTGCACTCCAATTTCTTCAGAGCAGGGGTTTGCAATAGCCATGCAAAGCACACAGGAAGACTTGAAGCCATCATAGGCACAAAACTAAATTTTACTTAGCAGATGAGAATAATTTTAACTACAACCAAATAATAGTAGAAATAGTCCTGGCGGCAGCAGCCATCTAACCCTTCCTACACACTACACTCCTCTCAGCACTTGACGGCATTAATGCATTTAATCCTCACAAGAAACCTTACAAAATACACCGTGGCCCATGCCATGTTCAGATAAGGGAGCTGAAGTACCAAAGGGAAGGAACTTGCCTACCAGCCCAGGAATTGTAAGTGGTGACTGGACTTCAGGACTCATGCTCTTGATAAAGTGCTAGAATGGTATAAACGGGCTCCCATCTTTTGCTTGCTGAGATATTTCTGCTTAGTCTTTTATGTTCCAGTACAAGTTCCTTCTTTCTTGCAGGTCTTTGTGCTTTTTTTCTAACAACTCCCACGAGAAGAAGTTGCTGCTTTGTCTGTGCTCTAGAACCTTCTCCCATATACCAGGATAGTGACCACACTGTTGATATTTGCTGACACACCCGTTGTTCTGCTAGTTAGTGAGGGCACATGCTGCTATTCTGTTGTCTCTAATAAGGTCTAAAGAGAAGAGACTCTCCCTAATTCCTATCGTGCTGAGACAGTGGATGCCAATTTGTTGCCTAACTCCTTGGAAGATTTATAGAAACATGCATTTACCCCAGCTAGAGCACTTATAGACCAAAGAAATGATTCTGCCCAAATCCAGCTCGGTGAATTATTGACTTTGCTGTGGCTATTTCTAACAGCTTGGATAAGACGTTACTTACAAGAACACGTGTGACTCTTGGGCAGCTACATCACTGACAAGCTCCCACTCAGAAAGGGTGAGGACCTTTGAGAGCTGACTCATTGGAGAGCCCCCCCATCAACCTTCCACCCCTTATATATTATACCTTCCCCTCACCCCTGCCTGCACCCCTAGCTGAGGCAGGACCATGTACAGCTGGAGGGAGAGAGTAAAGTGGCTGCAGTCTAAGGTGGGGATCTGATGAACTTCCACCTTCTTCTGTGACAGTGGTTCTCAATCTCCCTAATGCTGGGACCCTTTAATACAGCTCTTCATGTCAGAGTACTACTCCCTGCCCTCTCCATAAAATTATTTCTTCATTACTTCATAACTGTAATTTTGCTACTATTATGAATCATAATGCAAATGTCTGAGATGCAGGGTATCTGATTTGGGGTTGTGACCCACAGGTTTAGAACCATTATTCTATGAGGTTGTTTATAGACATTATTTACATTCTTTGGTAATCACAGCTGCTCTGATATCAAGATGGCAGCTGAAACACACAAACACACCACGTAGTTGTACTACAGTGTAGATGCATACTTGTGTATAAGTGAGCTAGGAGCATGGATCCAGGGATGGAGAGGAAGCAGTTGAGAATTTGTGGGTATGCTCGTAAGTCTGTGTAAGACCAGGACTATCTGAGTGTTTTCTTTCACTTTTATTTCTTGTGAGAAAAACTCACTTCCAGTTCCAAGTGCCAAAACTCACAGTAGGTACTGAATATTCCTTTTACCCTCTGGAAAGTTTGGTCTATAGAGCTGAAGCTGTAGCTATAACTTCGAACAGCACAAGTATACTAACCTTGAGCCAACCAAGGTGACAAGGGCTTTTAAAAGTGCACATTAAGACAGTGTGGCACTCGGGGATCTCTATTTCCTCTCAAAAATAGGGTTATGATGAATTTAGGAAGGCATCATATGGGGAAACATTTTCACATTGACAACATCTGCAGCTCTGGGCATATCTATGTGGACTGTGTATGAGGGACTTCTGGAATACACAAGCAAACATGGAAATAATAAAGTTTGCTACTTGAAACATGCTAACTTATAGCTTTAGAGGCATGTGATTTGCTTAGAGATCTATTCATAGAATTTATGCTTTATATTTTATATTGGAAAGATGAACATAATCCCTTGTATGTAGCTGCTGTGTCTGGAGATAGACGGTACTCATTCAATTACAGTCAGAAGTGCAGTCCCTCCTAGGGATTACCCCTCCCAGAGAGGAAGCAGCAGGAGAAAGCTGCTCTGTCTCCTCCATTTTCCTCTTGCTTAACAACAGTTGTAAGTGTTGCTTTGGCATGGAGGCAGTCTGCACTGACGGCTCAGCTTCCTTGTGTCAGGTTGAGCTGTCATCTCCATTTTTTACGTAAGTTACTGAGTTAATCATTCGCAAGCACTCTTAACTTTTGAGCCATTTACATTTTTATTTATTTTTACTTTTATTGTTTTACTTTAAAAAAAAGTTAATCATTTGATTCATTTACATCCCAACAGATATCCCACTTCCTGGCTGTTGGTTTTTTGTTTTTTTACAAACCTCCCGTCTCACATCTGCCCTCTCCCCCCTCCCCTTTGCCTTAAAGAGGGTGCTCCCCCATCCACCCACTGTCTCCCACCCACCCACTGTCTCCCATCCCACCGCTCCAGCATCCCTCTACACTGGCGCAATAAGTCTCCACAGAACCAAGGGCCTCCCCTCCTACTGATGTCAGACAAGGGCATCCTCGGCTACATATGTATCTGGAGCCATGGATCCCTCCTTGTACACTTCTTGGTTTTTGGTCTAGTCCCTGGGAGCACTGGGTGGTCCAGCTAGCCGGTGTTATTCTTCCTATGGGGTTGCAATACCCCTCCGCTCCTCCAGTCCTTCTGTCACCTCCGCTACCAGAGTCCCAAGCTCAGTCAGATGGTTAGCTCCAAGCAACCACATTTGCATTGGTCAGCTGCGGGCAGAACCTCCCAAGGAACAGCCACACCAGGTTCCTGCCAGTAAGCACCTATTGGCAGCAGCAACAATGTTGGGGTTCGGTGTCTGCAGACAGGATGGACCCACAGGTGGGGTGGTCACCGGATGGGCCTTCCTTCATTCTCTGCTCCTGTCTTTCCTATGGACAGGAACATTTCTGGGTTAAAAACTTTGAGATGGTTGGGTGGCCCCATCCCTCGACTAGGGGCCATGCTTATACACTGGAGGTGGTCTCAACAGGTTCTATCTCCTTTTCGCTGTACATAATGAGTTTCAGTTTACTACCTCAAATCTCAGGCAATATGCTACTGTGCTAGAAATTAAGACATTGTACCACGCTTTCTTTTTCTCTTGGTAAATACTTTGTCTGCTCATTAAAAAACTCTTGAGTGGTCCCTGTTCAGAAAAGCAGGAAAGTGTGGCAAACAGGGGGCCAAATGATCGATGCTGGAGTTGGAAAAGTTCAAATCAGCTTGTCACTGAAGGTTCCATGACTTCAAAAAATTGTTTTTTTAATACAAAGGAAATAGAAAAATGGTTGATAGAGAGGTATTTTGCCAGAGAGAAATCAGGTCAGGCATTCTAGGCAGCAAGGACTGTACAGAAAAGAGCCCGGACCAAACTCTAAAGATCTTCAACTTTGGGTAGTTAGAGAAACGTGGTAAGGGACACTAGAAAGTGGTTTCCAGGAAGGTCTAGTGGCCAGGAAAATGACTTCACCCTGAGTACTTAAAATGGGAAAATATTTATGCAGGAATTTAATACATAAATCCACTCAAAAATACAGAATAGAGTGGGGCGGGGAGGGAGAGAGAAGACAGAAAAGAGACACAGAGACACACAGATGAGACCCTGAGCCAAGGGGAGTCAGATTCACACACACAAGCTCCAGCATCCTCCTCCGTCGGTGTTGGAATCCCTGCATCTGCTGCCAAGCCTGGCTGTGCTTAGTATTATTGTAGCTGTAGCTGTCTTGACTTTCGTTTGGGTGTAACTCCAGTCCCATACCCTTCTATGAACTCTGTATCTTAGTGGCTCTGAGTCTTGAGAACCACATTTCCCAGCATTTATGTCAGCATTTCTGAGTCTTGAGAAACTACATTTCTGCTTTAGGTCTACCAACAGAGGCATCTGTGTGAGATTTGGGAGGAGAGAGAGGAGACAAGGAGAGCAACAGAGTGAGATAGCAATGGTGAGAGAGAGAGAGAAAGAGAGAAGATAGGAGTGAGACACAAAGACAGAGAGATGCAGAGAAAGAGACAGAGAGATACACAGAGAAAGAGACAGACAGAGACAGACAGAGACAGAGAAGAGACAGAAGAGGCACAGAGAGACACAGAGACAGGCAGAGACAGAGACACAGAAAGAAACAGAGAGATACACAGAGAAAGAGGCAGAGAGAGACAGAAAGACAGAGAAACAGAGAGACAGAAAAGAAGAGGGGTAGCACCATTTCTCCCCTACTTAGCATTCTCCTACAAATCAACATATAAGAGATTTTTGCAGAATCTGAGGGATTCTGTGTCTCTCTGTCTCACCTCTGTGTTTCTGTGTCTCTTTTCTGTCTTCTTCACCCCCACTCTGTTCTGTATTTTTGAGTGGATTTATGTATTAAATTCCTGCATAAATGTTTTCCCATTTTAAGTACTAGGAGTGAAGTCATTTTCCTAGCCACTAGACCTTCCTGGCAACCACTTTCTAGTGTCCATTATCTCGTTTCTCTAACTATCCAAAGTTGAAGATCTTTAGAGTTTGGTCCCAGACCCTTTTCATGCTACACCACCTATATAAATTCACTCAGGCATAAGTCTTTAATTTTCCCAACAACTCTCAATATTTTATCTCAAGCTTATGCTTCCCTTGGGAAAAGAAGCCACCCAGTTGGCTTTACTCAGTGCATCTACTCTAGTCTTTCAAGGAGTCATTGAAAATAAGTGTGAGGGGCTGGAGAGATGGCTCAGTGGTTAAGAGCACTGACTGCTTTTCCAGAGGTCCTGAGTTCAAATCCCAGCAACCACATGGTGGCTCACAACCACCCATAATGAGATTCGATGCCTTCTTCTGGTGTGTCTGAAGACAGCTATAGTGTACACATAAATAAAATAAATAAACCTTAAAAAAAAAGGAAAGTAAGTGTCAATGGACACTGGACTCAGGATTCTCCTTTTGACAGCATCCCTAACTTCCTTCTTCAGGGAAAATGAACTTTTCTTTCTCCCCGAGGCTAGAAATCCATGCCTTATTCTTGATTCATGTATCTCTCTCAGCCACCATGTGCCCCCAGTAACCAATATTTTCTGATTTCCCCTGGCCTGTGGATGAATCTGTCCACTCTGTCTGTGCCCACAGTCATACCGATCTCTTCTTCATCAAAGCTCATCAAGGAGCCTCCATCTATCTTTCTACATCCCTGTCTGTCTTTTCCCCTTTGTTTCCCACACCAGAACATCGGTTTTTTGACAATTCAAGTTAGACGATACCATCACTAAGTCTAAGAATTTTTCTCTCTAATTCAGCTGTGTCTGTAGTAGGGTAGCTGTGAATCCTTCCTTGCTTAGGCCTGAGAGTCCCTGGAGAGTCTCTGCCTCCTCCTTGGCCACCCCAGAGTCTCACTGTCACCTGCCTTCATTCTGTCTTCATGCTGCCTGCTTCTTCCTCCTGACCCACTGATAGCTGCCTTGGAGTGTCTGAGTCAGAGTATTCTTTATGATTCACTCTCGCTGAGCACACATCTGCTCAGGAAAGCCCTCTCACATCCACATGTTGTAATTTCCTCTTTTTTTTCTCTTTCAAATTATAAGCAGCACATAAGAGCGGTCTCATTCGTTACCATGATATCAGGTCCTGGCACAAAGAAGGCATGTAATAAATATTTATTCAATGAACTAATAGTGTCAAATGTTCTTTCTTTCCCATTCTCTCTCTCTTCCTCTCCCTCGTCCTCCTTCTCCCTTTCCCTTCAAAGGCTAGCACACGTTCCCTTGATCCTGCTCTTCTCCCCACTGGTCAGTCTCTTTCTGTCTTCTCTATGTCTGGAGTAACTGTGTGCTAGTAAGCAGTCTCTCTCTCTCTCTCTCTCTCTCTCTCTCTCTCTCTCTCTCTCTCTGTGTGTGTGTGTGTGTGTGTGCTGTTAACTTTTGTGTTTCCCCAAAGAGACTGAAGTCTTTTTTAATTTAACCTTGAATGATGCTTCATAGCTGAGGTTGGAAGGGACAGATTTCCAGGTGAGCATAGATAGGTCTCCCAGAAACAAAACAGCCTTGGTATCCTGTTAAAACACCTGCAGTGGGCTTATCCATTCCAAGAGCTGGCCACCAGTCATATCTAGATGATCACATTAGAGCAGCGGTTCTCGACCTTCCTGATGCTGAGACCCTTTAATATACATTTTCTTATGTTGCAGTGACCTCTAACCATAAAAATTATTTTTGTTGTTACTTCGTAAATATAATTTTGCTTCTTTTATGAATTGTAATGTAAATATTTTTGGAGATAGACGTTTGCCAAAGGGATTATGACCCACAGGTTGAAAACCATTGCTCCAGAGAAAGGAAAATGGGTTAAAAAAAAAACCTTACGTATTCCATATCTTATTTTTTAAATTGCATAAAACATTGAAAAGTAGACAAGATAGAAATAAATATCTAGTCTCTTTGAAAATGGAAGAAAGTACATTGCACTAGCCAAAAGACACAATAATTAGCTAACCGTAAGCTTCTCAGCAAGCAAAGCAAGATGGAAAACTATAAAAACAATAATTATCAGTGTCAGAAGCGAGCATTGCCATTCACAGGGACACTCAAGAAACAGCACTCAGCATCTTCCTTTCCTTTTTGTAAAATGTGTATTGTGTTGCCCACATTCTGTATGTTGTGCTCAATTCAGAGTGTGTACCACAAACTGTATATTCTGTTAAGTTCATAAATCTCCCTCCAGTACCTACCATAGGGCAGACAAAGATGAACATAACGTCATAGTTTCTTTTTACCAATGCAGTATTTAAAAACATGGCATGCATGCCTCATGGTTCAGTTTGGCTTCTGCTGTGGTGTCTTAGGATTACTACCACTGTAATGAAACATCACAACCAAAAGCAACTAGGGGAGAAAATAATTTGCTCTGCTTAGGCCTCCATATCACAGCTCGTCTCCATTGTGGTCCTCCACAAGGTTCGCTTCCTTGCAAAAGAGCTGGGAGAGACTCAGAGCCTCCATCCGAGCAGAGGAGCTATTGACAACTGATCATTGTTATGGGAGTTATTAGGTTGTTAGGTTGTGGGATTCCTGGTAAGTTGATCATGCTCCAGAAGATGGTCCCATACTCATGCATAAGTGGGAAGTATAAATTGGATTCAATAGGGGATTAAAAAGAAAGGACAAAAAGCTGGAATGGGTGGGGGAGAGGTGGACTGGATCCCAGAGAGTAGGGGTGAGTACAATCAAATTATATGTATATGTGTATGTAATTTTGAAAGAATCAATAAAATACAATATTACATTTATAAGATAATAATTAAGGGAGACAACTTATATTAACTTCTAGCCTCAGGATGCACACATACACACGCACACACACACAAATACATAATATGAAAGAGTTTATCATATTAGAAAAGAAATATATTTATATAGCTTAAGACTCCCCGAAAAAATTGAGGATAGAGTTAAAAGAAAAATAAATGTTCATTTTTCAAGATTCCAATTAAATAAGTAATCAGCAAGATCGTTGCTAGCCCACATTCTATGTGCCACATTCTATGTGCCTGGAAAACTCTTCCTTACATCTATTAAGCTCACAACCCATTCCAAGCCATTTTCCCAGCCCCAACTATTGTTCATTAATTTTTAAATTATCATCACTGTATTCTTATCAACATATAAGTAAACAATAACCATAGCATATAAACATATAATAATAAAAACAAAGTGAAGACAGACCTCTCTTCCCGCATCCATTCAAAAAGTCAGGCAGAGTGATGTGTGCCTGAAATCCAAGTGCTAAGGTGACAGAGGCCGGAGGATTCCAGGGGTTTGCTGGCAACTCAGCCTAGCTGAATCACCGAACTCCACATTCAGTGAGTGACCCTGTCTCAACAACTAAGCAAGAGGTGGCTGAGGAAGACATTCTATGTTGACCTCCGGCCTCCACAAATGTGTGCACACACACACACTCACACTTGTACAATATCCATATGAACACGCACATACACACCCGTGACCCCTCCTTATGCACACACTACAACCATTGGTAGTAGTGACATATCCTGACAGTAAAAGATGGAAGTCTTTGAGTACACTTTGGGGCAAAGTGTGGAGGCTATTGGCCTCAATCACTGTTGTATAACTGAATAATAGAGAAGAGAATATTTTCTAAATAGATATATCAAGTATTCTGCCATGTGATTCTGGTGGGTATCTGCCGGTGTTGCTGGTTTTCCTATTGCTGTGGTGAAATACCCGACAAATCCAATTCAAGGAAGAGATGGTTTCTTTTGTCCCAGTTTGAAGGTACAGTCCATGGTAGTGAAGGCATGGTGGCGGGGAATGGGAGTCAGCAGGTCACACTGCATTCATAGTCAGGAGGCAGTGATGAACGTTGGGGCTTATGGGTAATATTTAAAAATCGGCACCCGGTCCAGCTTGTTCCCAGACTGCCGCCATTTTCCCGTGGCTCCGGCTCTGGACTGCGGCTCCGGCTCTGGACTGCGGCTCCGGCTCTGGACTGCGGCTCCGGCTATCTAGAAACACTGGTCCTGGCACCTACAAGACGCCAGCGCGGTGGCTGGCTCTGCCAATCCTCCACACTGTCCACAATGATCGGCTGAGCCCAGGCCATCCTGCTATGACCCTGGTATCCAGTAGAAATGAGACTCTTAATGCTTAAGGATTTTCCAATATTTATATATTTGGAAATGCTTAATTAACAAGATGCCCACACAATTAGAGTTGTTACCCAACACCTAACCTTAGACATAAATTGTTACCCAGGAATGCTTTGATCCATCCATAGTTCTCCGTGGCTGCTACCTCCCTCCTCTCTCTTGTTAGCTCCTCCTCTTCTTTTCCTTCTTCCTCTTCGTTCCTCCCACATTAGCTCCTCCCCAGTTAGCGAGCTTATTGCAAATAATGTAGCCCTAGCAGGAAATTATTCTGCTACAGGGGCTCATTCCTTTTCTTATCCCTCCTTTTAGTTCATTCTGAGATCCATACAGTAGTGTGTCACCCACATTCAGGGTGCTCTTCCTCTCAGCTAAACCCTGTTGTCCTCAGCTAAGCCCTCACAGACATAGCCAAAGAAGTGTCTCCTAGGCGATTCTGTATCCAATCAAGTTGGTGATAAACTAAAAAAAGTATATGAGTACGTTATTTAATCGTCCTAGCATGGAGATCATATATGATTATTCCATTTATTTTTATAGACATGAAAAATTAGGGGATGCCTATGGTTAGCTAGGGACCTCCGTGATGTTCTCCGTCTCCGTCTCCGTCTCTCTCCCTCTCTCCCTCTCTCCCTCTCTCCCTCTCTCCCTCTCTCCCTCTCTCCCTCTCTCCCTCTCTCCCTCTCTCCCTCTCT